>NW_027397073.1:3635321-4135773 GCF_003265705.2 Callorhinus ursinus | reverse complement strand
GGAGGGAGGGAGATAAAGAATCAATTCTACATCGATGAAATTTACAAGACTAGGAATGATTCCACATATATAAATTAATTTGCCAAGTACAGAATAAAGGATTCTTCCCTTTCCTTGACCCTTCTGCCAGAAATAAATTGACAAGCAGCTGATTTATTCAGGAAACTGAACATGAAGATGCTGATAATTTTGCATTGTATCTCCAAGAACATTAAGAAATGATTCTTTCTTGAAAGGATTTGGCAAAGTGTATCACAGAACTGGACTGTGAAAATCTACATACGGGTTTTGATCAATGTGGGCAGAAGCTTCCGTCACATGCAGCTGGAACTCTATTTGGGGATGGCAGTCCTGGGGTCCACGCCCCGCCCTGTGGGCCCCACCCCCTGGGATGTGGATGCCACTGGATTTCTTAAATGCCAGAGGGGGCTTTCCTCCAGTTGTTCACCTCTCCTGGGTTATTTTTAAAGAATAATGAACCGAGATGACTCACCCACAGCCCTTCAGGAAACGAACAAACCTAAGTGGCATTAATGTATGGTTTGCAGAACCAACGTTTGAGAAAAAGCAACCCTCCCTGCTTCTCTGTTCCTTTAGCAGACTTCCTTCCACCTCTGTTTTCACGTCTGGTGAAGGATTCATCCCTGTCCTGCCATCAACAGGAAGAGAGTCAAGATGAAGGAGGCACATAAAGCTTTTTCTTCTATTTTTCTTTGTGTTTAAGAAAATCCTTGAGTGAGTTCCCAGTGACTGCCATTCCTGTGTTTTTATCCCCTACCTTTATATATCTCTTTTCATTCTTAGCTTAGTCTATAAATATTCTTTTGAACTGCTAAGCTGAGCAAATATTGCCATTCATCCACTTCTTGTGGTACCTGTGGCCGGAATTGCTCTGTGTTCACCAAAACCTGATTTCTCTGCACCTTGGCATATAACTAGATAAGACTTCTCAAACTTCCTCATAGTTCGATGGGGCCAGTGGTATTTACCAACCTAGCACAGGCCAGTCACATCCATATCTGGTTCTTATATACTCCCCACATCATCTTTCCACCTCCATACTTCCAAGAATCAGAGGCTCCAGCAGGGAACTCTGAGGCCCCTGGGGATGGTGAGCCACAAGATAAAGGAGCCTCATTTTCTGAAATACTGCAGGAATGGCCACTGAACAGTTATGTGGAGAAGGTTCTTCTTCCCGAATCTCTACTATGGAGGAAGTGGATGGTGGAGTGCTGATGTGTTGATTCCTGTTGGCCAACATTACTAGGGATCAAGAAAGAACAAGCTCCCACAAGGGTTGGCTGGTTTTCCTGCAGACATCAAAGGAAAGAAAGACCCTACAGTGGGAGCTGTGTATAGTTGGAAAAGCCACCCGCTAAGAGAAAGAGCTAAGGTGCATTGGTCTCAGCCACAAATGCCCAATAAAACTTTCCAGTGAAATAAAGAATCTTAGCTTTGTAGCAAAGGTCAGGTCAAGGACATCAACAAAGTCTATTATTTCAAATAAACCCAAGCTGTCATTACATTGAGAGTCATGGGGTCAAGGATACCATGAAATGCATCAGACTTGATGATTATGAATCAAACCCTGGGTGTGGTTATTAAGGCATATGGAACTAACTAGAAGCAAATTTCATGAGAAAACTTCTGAATTTTGAGGGAATGTTAACGACAAATAAACTAAGCTCAGTTTTTACTCTTTTTCTTTTTGTTGCATAAAACAAGCTTTGGGCCCCTAAACTCACCTGAGCAGGAAACAGACAGCAAGACCTGTGCAATATTCAGGGAGAACATAGTCACCCCCCTCACTTCAGGAGCAGCCTTGGGAAAGGGGCTCAGGGCCCAAGCTAATAGATACTCCCCCCCAGAGAGCAGCACAAGGGTCTTCTCAAGTAATGGCATGCATGCCCTGGACAGGGCTGTGTAGTGCCTGTCTCCTTTCCTAATGAGTCTTATCATGACTATGCCATCCCTTATGTGCCACTGTATGCTGAGTGTGGGAGAGGTCTGCACACCATCAGAAGATTCTGGATATTGTGGCTGCTCGTATTTGGGCTGAGTACGTCGGGAAGGTGTGAGTGTGCTCTGTGCTGGTCAGAAGACTGGCTGTATGTTTAATGACTGACAGAGTGGAACATGGCAGATGCCTGGATGCCTCCGTGCAACCATTTTCCTTCTGCGGAGCACATAACTGGTTGGCATGTCCCAGTCTGTCTTGCAGATAGGGAGTAGCTGTGTGACAGCTCTGATCAGAGAATGTGGGCAGAAGTCATGGTTCCTCCTTTCAAGACTGACTCATGAGATCCACCCACAACAAGCTTCCACGCTTCCTCTTTTTCTCACCTGCTGGACAACATGGAGATTTAACAGAGGGCACCTGGGCTCCAGAAGCCACAAAGTAGAAGTCACTGGGTCCCAGATTTACTACATGGAAGGCTGCTTGCTGAATGTCCACCTTGTCCTGTTACGTGAAGGAGAAATAATCTACTATGTTAATCCACTGACATTTGGGGATAGTTTATTATAACAGTAAGACGACTCTATCTGATAAAAACCTCTTTACCAAATTTAATAGAGGTAGTAGAAAAACATATTACGTCGTTGGGTCCTACCATAAAATTCTCATAATTATGCAACAGCTGGGTGTTCTCTGGAATCTGGAAACCAAGAGAAGTATAATTTGGTCCATTGGACCTTTTCTAAAGGGCCATAATTTGTAAAAACTTGACTAAGCACATACTCCCTAAGAGAAGTTTTCTGATGATCATAAAATTCAAGAGCAAGAGATGGTCCCTGGCCCCGAGGTGCTGACAACCTAGTAAGAACCACCGTACATCCACTACTAGAAGTACATTTAGTACCTGGGTATTTTCATTTCCAAAGTCCCTATCATATGACAGACAAGGACAAAAAGATAAGCAAAGTGCTTTCCAAAAACATGAGCAGGTTGCAAACTAAATTCTCTTTCATTTCAAGCCTGTTGCTACCCTCTCAATGCCATCTTGCAAGTGAACGATGAATGCCAAAAAACAGACACCAGGAAGAAGAGAGGGAGAGTCAACAGGAGAAAATCCTCCGTTTAGTAAGGGCTTTGATTCCTTCTCCTGCTAACCGCCCCCAGGACATTAGTAATTGTGCACTTATGTGATTCTGCAACTCCAGAACTCGATCGGATTTCCAAGAACGATACAAAGGGGTTAAAGGACGAAATCATGCATTCCCAGTCCAAAATGACAGAGATTAAAATCCAAGCTAATTCTAAACTGTGCATTATCACTCCAAGGAGGCTATGTTCAACTATTAGCAATTTCCGTACATCTTCAGCCATTATGATCAAGGAAACCTACCGTTAACGTGGTACTCTTCCTTAAGGAGAGTGTGGGCCCGGCCCCCGCCCCCCCATGCACTCAGAAGAGCCCAGTCTTCTCATTCCTCTTGCCTCACACTGGAGTAAATAAAGCCTCTTAGGTGATGCTGCTTAACGCTACATTTTAGTCAACCCAAAGGCTTCCCCATTCCCTGATTACAAATACTGTATTTGAGCTCACTACACATGTGAACTTCCTATTCCATTTTATATCCTATTGTAGGTTTTGTTCCATGACTTTAAAATCTTTACCTAAGTATCTTCAAATAGCAAATAGCAAAGAAATGTTTTAGGCAGCAGGAATAATTCATGAGCAAAACTGCTGAAGGCAGAGGGAATGTGGGAATATTATTGTACTCTTTTAGAGGAAAAGGAATAGTGAAAGGCAGAGGGGGAGAAAGCCAAGCAGGGATTGGAGAGGAGTGGTTTGCAGGTAGGTTTTTCACTTGAAGGTGAAATGCTTTAGCTTGTTATCCATCAAAAGAACACAGAATTACTTTACCCTGGGAAGGAAATGTGGGACAAACGCAGAGGTTGCTATGTATCTAAAACCACGTGAAGCATGGCAATCTGAACTTATAGGGTTAAATGTGCAGAGAAATACATAGAATTGTTAGTGCCTATGATTAACTTGAAAAGTTATTATTATAAATGAGTAAGACAGGACCAGACCATGGCCTGTTTTATCCTCTTCTGCAGCAAGCCACAAGACATGCCTGAGCAGGGTCCTGGGTCTGCAGGCCTCCCAGCCTGAGTGTTCTGTCATGGCAAACACAACTAGGGGAGTTACACCTGCATCTGACCCTGGGTCTTGGCTTCGTTATAACACAAGAGCCCTAGAACTGATGTTTGTTGTTAGGGTTCATTTCAGTTCTAACATCCATGACTCACTGCCAATTCATTTGTTTCCAAATCTAGTAAGACTCTTGCTGATGCTCATGAATTACATGTTTTAGTTCCTTCTTATGGATTTTCTGGAACACACTTTCAATGGCTGTTCTAGACTGTTTTGCTTTCCCTTGTTTTAACAGAACACTTCTTTTCCCTAGGATCTAAACCTGTGTTGCTTGCTAATTAATTAAGCTTCAAGTTAATTATAAAGGAGAAAGCTGCTTTGATTGAGTCCTTACAATTTGGGGTCTGGCTAGGTCTGCAGAGTCAGCAGTTTGGCCTGCCCTGCCTCTACTCCGAACCCTCTCTCCCATCACTCACGTGGGTCTGAGGTCTTCCCTCTGTTGTGTTCTTCATTCCTGCCTTGGATAATTCTCACCCCTGTGCTCAAACTCTCCACCTTCCAAGGTCCTGCCCCAGCCCTGCGCTCGTGTTCACCCCGCTCAGCCTCTCCCGCTGCACCGCGCCCCCCTGCGGTCGGCTGGTAACACACGCATAAAAACAGAAACAACAATGGTACCTACGCAAACCTGAGCTAATCTCCCTTCCCACGAGCTTCTAACCTGAATTAGCATCGTTTCCATCAGTAACACCTTGCTCACATCCCTTTCTTTTTTTCAAAAGGTTTATCTATTTATTTATTCGAGAGCGAGAGTGAGCAGGGGAAGGACCCGAGGGAGAAGCATCAGGAGAGAATCTCAAGTGGACTCTGAGCTAAGAATGGAGCCCGGTGCGGGGCTCGATCTCACAGCCCCGAGGTCTGTGTGACCTGAGCCGAAATCAAGAGTCGGACGCTTAACTGACTGAGCCAACTAGGCTTCCCGTCACATCCCTTTCTAACACAAGTTTTTCTCCAATATCCCAACTCATCACCTAAGAAAGGGACCCAAAACATTCCCTACTTTTCACAGGGATGTCCAGGTCATGATTCTACCACCATCACTTGAAAGACCACTCTATCAGAAGTCAGCACCCTGTGTGCAACAACCCAACATGCACCCCCACGCCATCAGTTCCCTGTTGCTCAGACCCTCTGCCGCCAGTGTCCATACTTACCTTACCAGAGATTCACATGGCACATTTGGCAAATGTACTGAACAAGGCTCTCCAATGAAAGGGCCTGATCATCAGTATTTTTAACTAGTACGGATATGATTATTATGATCAAGTGAGAAATGCTGTTATTGTCTTAATAGTCATAAGGATATGTGGGTCAGCTGCCCCACAGTAGTTAGTCTACCCACAGCAAGTTCTGTAACAGGCCTAAGGCAGACATTTAAAATGAGGATAATAGGAGTCTCCTTCTCATCACTCTCCTGTGAGAACTAATTATAGAAATTGCTTACCACAATGTCTGGTGTCCAATCACACACACACACACACACACACACACACACACACACACACCCCTCCCCACCCGTGCAGGAAGTTCCAACAAGGACCTCAGGCCCCAGTACTGTGCCTCCTGCATCTTGGCCTCGGAGTCATTGGTCTTTGTGACTCTGAAGACCTGCAATCTCTTTCAGGTTTTAGAGGCAAGTCTACCTCTAAAAACTCAAGGAAGGAAGAGAATTGCAGAAATAGAATATAGGGAAGAAAAGCACAAGGTCTGTGGTCAACAGACAGGGATTTCAAACTGTGGTTTTACCAATTAAACCTAACTAGCTTTAGAAAAGCTACTTAATGTTTTAATGTCCCAGTTTCTTCAAGTGTAAAGTGGTGATTTATGAAAACTTGCTTCAAGAAGTTGTAAGAATTAAGTCAGGTGTTAATATATGTAGTATTTACCAGACATGAAGTAGATGCCTGATGAAATGTTGCTGATGGGCTCAATGGCATACATTGAGGCTCAATGTTGGGGAAATATATTTTAAAATAAAATCTTTTATCAACCCCCAAACCTCTCCACAAAGGTAGAAGAGAAAGAAAACCATTTTATTATTGAGTAAGTATTAAAGCAGAACATTATGTGCATCACGACAATCTTCTAGGAAGTTGCAAGGAAGAAATCTCACCTTTATGGAGCCAAGCAGGTACAACCAGCTACATATGTGTTCTCAAGAGGAGCACTAACCAGTCCTCAAGTAAGAGGACTTGACAGCACCTTGGTCACAAAGAGCTTGTCCTAGATTCACCTGGTAATTGGGGTGACTCTGTGTTGGCTAACTGGCTTTGTGCAGAGGAGAAATAAACTTCTCCTATCTTTCTGTCTGCATAACAGGAGGTAGTTTGGTGACTTGGAGTAAGAAGCTCACCAAAATTATGCTCCTACCCTCCCACAGAAGCCGGGAGATGGGGTGCTATCTTCTTCGATGACTGCATTTCAGAAGGACGGTTTCCAGGTCTCTAAGAAAGACAGTCGTGGCTCATGAAGCTGTCCAGGGTCTTACTCAGTTTTTATAAAGGTCTACATATGTTGCAAAGAGATGGGGAAAGATCTTAGAAGTTTTCTATAGTAAAAGCTCTAGAAAAAGGGAAGAAGCAAATCTCTTCTCATATTTTCAACAGACAGAATTAGCCTCTTAGTTAAAATTTTGTATTTGCCCTAAGAGCAGGTTAGCTATAAAGAGGAGGGAAGACCTCTAAGAGATAAGAAGAGAAAGAAACTGAGGTCACAAGAGGCGGACTGATGTATCACCAGCGATGGCCTGATATGGACGGTGTAATTGGGTGGTGAGCGTGTCTGTGGGAAATTAGGCGAAGGAGAATTCAGGCAACTGAGCATTGTTGGGGATAAAGACACCAGAGAAAGTGGAGTGGATAGTGTTCAGTAACAGTTATGACTTGCTTCTTGGGCCAAATTCTGGAGTCTGTGCTGCAAATATCATGGTGTGCATGCACACAGTTCTCTGTAGAACTATTGCGCCAAGTTGTCTCCGCTGCGTTAAACCCAGGCAAAGACCGTAGTGGTGGATGCACAGAAGACTGAGGTTGGATCCTCAAAAATCTTCAGGGGGCAGAGAAGCAACTAAGATGCTTGTGTTTTTAGAGATTCACTTTTTCCTCTATCAGATCTGATGCCAACAAAAAGCCACTCTGACTGGAGACTGAGCTCAATTTACTTTCCTATTATCCGCTGAAACACATTTTTTTTGTGTCCGCCTATGAATGATTTAGTAAAATGCTACTTAAGTAGCACAAATTAGACAGACTCTTCCATGGATATTTCTAATAAAAATTTTTAAGCTTGGAATTGAACTCTTGGACATGTTCGGCTGTATCCTTAGGGTTTGTTTTAAATTAATGTCAATATATTAAGTCAAGCTGAGTATTCAAGAAAATCAAAATGAATTGCAGTACCACAGGTCCATGGGCACCTATGTCCTTGGATAACTGGGTATTTGACTTTGTTCCCCCAATCAGTTGTTCTTGCAAGAGTTTCCAAAATGCTGCCAAGTTGTACTACTTTCTAGATTCCTTATTCTGTCTTCGATCATGGCAACATTGAATCATTGACTTGCTTTACTTTCTGTTCCTTACTAGGATCTGTGAGACATCAAAGAGCAGTAAATAAAACAAGCTTAAAAAGCTTAAGACACTTTCCTAAACTATCAGACTTAGATACTCTAAGTCCTGACCCCAGCGTTCAAGTCCACAATTTGAGTTATAACCAGCACGTGAAGGGCAAGACACACAGAAGGGTTACTGTGGCCTGAATGACACACTAATGCCCTGGCTAACACTGCAGTAGTGTTGCTCCTCATTAAAGGTCTCTGGTGAGTGCCCAATCTCCTTCTTTCTGACTAGAGGCTAGGGCAGCTCTTCTCTTTTAAATCTTTGCTTTTGCCTTGGCTCATGAAAGTTCACTGATAATTTTTTTAAACTTTTTCCCTTAAAATAACTAAGTGGTACTGAAAACATGCTTATTTTCTCTTTATTTGTCAAAACCATACTCTTCAAAATATGCATTTTATGTTAAAAAGACATGGTTTTGAAACTAGATTATGGTACTGAGAATATTCAGAGTTCACTGTTTTCACCTAAGTTATAAATTCACTCCCTGCTTGAGCCTGAGAGGTTTTATTTAATTTCTCTGTTACAACTTTCTGATTTTTAAGATTTCTGTCTATCCTATGCCAGGGCTGTAAATTTTGACCATGAAGCTGAAAGTTCTGTAGAGGCTAAAACTACTTCTTTTTTTCATATTTATATAATTTACCCCATCAAGTAACTCACCTTCCACATGGAAAATGCACAACCTATCTTTGTTGGATGAATATTAAAATAAGGTATGCTAGCTACAAAGACCAACTGACTGAATGGATTTGAGTACACAAATGTGGAACATCATAAATTGACATATACATATGAGGTATTATTTTGGAAAAGCATTATTGGGACATGTCAGGAGAGGATATTCCTTTAGAACAAGCCGATGGACCCAGAACACCAAAATGTCAAAAACACACATCATTATAAAAGGGGGTCCATTTCTTCTCATTGATGAACATATACATATGTGCTTACAAAGACAATTGGAACAAAAGACATGTAAAGTGACTTTCTCTGGTTCAAGTTATTCCAACTTTCCATTCTCAAAGATGAACTGAATCAAGATGTTGTACCAGCTCTTTATCATTAGCATTCACTTGAGTCTAAGAACGATTAGTGGCATTTGGGCACAGATTGCTCACTGATTACCCTTTCAACAAACCCCATGTTAAGAGCATGAGGGTCTCTGTTTCACTACATTCCCTTTCATCTGTGGGGGAGCTGCATGTCATCCAGCATCTTATGAATAATTCTTCTACATGCTTCCCTCCAAAATTAGATTCCAATGGTCCTATTTCTTTCTCCATACTGTGTTGGTATTTATTTGTCTCTATTTAAAAATTCACATAAGTGAAAAAAAAATCACATATCTAAGGTAATTGCCAAAAGAGCCCAAATTCCTGACAGTGTAAAACTGAGACAGAATTATTAGTTAGTGCAAGATCGAGAAATGTAACCTGATTTCACGTTGTAGTGTGTTAGTCCTTTGAATTTAAAGGAATCTCACAATTGTGCCTCAGTTCTGTAGACTAACACGTAATTATGCTAAGACTTTTCATCAGTTTATCCATCATAGGAGGTAGCAAAGCAACACTTTCACTTGGTTTACCACCATTTGAGTAGTCTGGTCTAATTTCATGTGCAGAGTGGATGCTCAAGAAGCATATGAGCACAGGGGCGCCTGGGTGGCTCAGTCAGTTACATGACAGAATCTTGATTTTGGCTCAGGTCATGATCTCACGTAAGATCATGGAGCCTGCTTAAGATTCTCTCTCTCCATCTTCCCCTCCCCCCCACTCGCTCTCTCTCTAAAATAAATAAATAAATCTTAAGAAAAAACCCAGCATGTGAGTCAGTGAAGAAATCTGCTGTCTCTACTATAGGCACATTGCAGGGCATGCCACAAAATCATCATGTGACTTTCAAAAGCTATAGCCAGGCTTATATTTTAGTCACATTCATACAGAATATGAAATGTGTAATGATCTCTACACAGAAAGAGAAATGGGAATGTGATATATAAGGATAAAAACTTTTTAAAAATTAGCTCACATTCCTAGTGAGGAGGAAAAAAAAATGGAGGCTAACACATCTTAATACATCTCTTGGTATCATCTTTGTTCTTAGAACAGACTGAATGTTCTATTCACATGCTATAATAAATTTAAAGGTAATAATTCCATATTCAAAAATATGCAGTAACTCATAGGAAAACTACACTGAATTTTTTTATATAAGAAAAGAAGAAATATATGTGAAAACAGAAAACAAAGTGTAAAAACACCAACCCACACAGAGCTGACAGGTGTTATAGGAATAAAAATCTGATCTTTTGACGTTTAAGGACAAAGACTTTTAAAATGATGCTATGTTTTGATAACCATATGCCAAGGTGTGCATATCAAGCTCATATTTCAAGAACAGAGATTTTGATATCCAAGCTATTCTACAGTATCCCAAGTGATTGTGTTGATAAAGGTGGATAAGGTTATTTCTAGACCTAGACCTTCTAGTTTCATAAACTTGCACCTTTTTGTAAATGTTTGCCAGGATCTGGCAGAAATGCCTGTTTTAAAATGAACTTAGTAAAGTCTTTATGCCAGCAGACCCATGAATTTTCTCCCACTGGGGGATGACTAGAATTTTAATAAGACCAATTTCAGGGGTTCGTGGTTTATGAACTTTTTCTTACAGCTTCTCTACCCTAAAAGCATTTCTTTCCATGTGACAACATAGAAAATATCTTAGGTGTATTTGTCAGCTTTTGCTGCAATAACAAATATCCCCCAAACCTCCATGGTTCACAACAACATACACTTATTTTTCATTTGTGACTTTGTGGTTCAACTGAAGGCCATGCTCCAGGGTATAGGAAGAGTTCAGGTCTGTTTGGGGTAGGCCCCATTCTGCTATCCAGGGTGAAGGAGTACCAGATACCTAGGACATGCTCTTCACATGCAGAAAACAGGAAGAAGAAAGACCAAACCAAATCACACAAGCACATGTAAAACCTCTGCTCCATCCATCACTTCTCATATTCATTCACATTCCAGAGCAAGGCTCATGGCCGGGCCAACACCACTGGGGCAGAGAAGCACATTCCCCTGCTATGGGGGAAGAGAACTGAACATCTGAAGAAAATAATGTAATCAAGCACAATTTGGTTCTAAAGGGCATATTAAATTATTCTTTACATCTTCTTGCTTGTTAATCAACCAGAAATACCCTACACTTCATTTCAGACTGCTGCCTACTTGTTTCTGGGCCATTGTAACCATAGAGTGACCACTGATGAAGGTTTGCAAAGAGCCAAGTTCATTTCTTCCCCTATATCACTGAGTGCTTATGGTATCTTAACAAGGCATCCACTTTACAAGGTGATCTCTGAGCCTTCCTGGCTGGTTAGGTGTATCCATTGGTAAGTGGCTGGGTCAAAACCCACAGCCGTGTCTGTCTGACTCAGGCACCTGTGCTGTGTCTCTCCACTTTGCTGCATCATGCTGGCCCACAGCATCACACCATCCTTGTACTTTACCCCAAGCCAGAGCCAATGTCCCTGGACCATCACCCCTTAGACTTATTACAATGAAGTAAAAGATCTTCTCATGTATTCACCACAGATTAGCCACATGTGCTCAGAGACATACAGCATTGATTTAAATATTTAGTGATAAACAGCATGGTTAAACTAACACTGGATGCCAGAAAACTAAATATGCTTCTCTGTAAATTCCAAAATACATTTTTACTACTTCTGTCTTTATCTGCACCTCGGGTTTCTCCCTGAAATATAAGACTCACAAAGAGTCTCAAAACCAAATTTAGCTTGACTGTACTTTCAGAGATTGTGACAGTTGCAGAGAATTGAAACTGCTGTGTTCTAAACCCCGACTTATAGAATTTTTAGTCCATGTGTCAGGACAGACTCTTATTTAGTCTTTCCTTCTCTTCTCAATATTGGAAGAAATGATAACCAGATCACAGAGAAAGTCCTTTTTATTCACTTCGTCCAAGTCTGGAGAGTACTGAGTTCCCCTAAATCAGTGGTTTTATTAGCAGTGGAATCCTTCCTTCAAATGATATTTTACAGGGTGAGCTTTTTCCAGAATCTTTTTATAGGGACCAGAAAACCCTATACTCTGATGGGTGTTGCTCTGGTTGAGAAAGGAGCAGGCGGTCCAGCTCTGCCTTACCAGCATCCCCCTGCCCACCCTGATGCTTTCTCTGCAGGGTCCCAGCTTTCCTGGGAGCAGAGTTTGAAGCCAGTGGCCAGGATAAGAAAGGCATCTCTGACACAGGCACTTAGGTTTGATTGCAAAAAGCACATTCACAGTACCTCACTCCTCCGGTGGACCACCAGCTGCCATGCCCTGAACAAACTCAAGCTCTTCCCTTTGCCTCAAGTGACTCTTGTGTCCTGGCCACCTCTGCATAAACTCAGAAGCTCAGGTCCAAGGTGTGGCCTCAGGAAAAGGAAATAGCCTCCTTCTTCCCATTTGTTTCTACACACCAAGTTTAGGACATTTCATGATATGCTGTGCTTAATTCCATCTTGTTCATTTCTACCATCGAATGTTGTCTCTCTTCAAGGTAAGAATAGTTTCTCCTTCACCGACATAAGCTTAACATAGTGTCTAGTGTACAGTAATCTAAATGTTTATCAAAGTTATCTGAATGGAGTATTTCCTAAAAACAAGCATAAATACTGAAATGTGTCTGACATTTTGAGCTGGCCCATGTCCCATTCGGTTTATTACTGGAAGAACAGCCCGTGACCCCATTGTTCCACCAAGGAAACACTGATTGTTGCCCTGTTGTCCTTTGATTTGCAGTAAAAATTGATAGAATCCTCCTAACATTAAGGATTATAGAAACACTAGAAAAATGTCTTCAGCACTTGGAGCATTTGGTATTACAATATGTCTCTGTCTACTTGGCATTTAATTTGTCATTCTGTCTGTCCTCATGTTAAAATGGAGCAGGCATTTGCTTAACTCATACAGGATTTACAAGGACTTTTCTTCAGTGTGTTGCTTGGCTATTCGATGGTTTAGAGTCTTATTTGAGGGACAAGCTCCTTATAATCAACAGCTGTGCAAAGCATCAGCAGGAAAACAGAAAGAATCATGAAGGGAAAACAGTTATTTCAATTTTCTAGTATAGGAACCATGTCAAACTGAATTCATGGTGATAAGTGCACTTTCTCCAGAAAACACCTCTGCAAAATGTGCATCCCTTCCTGAGGTGGTGATCGGTCAAGAGGAGTTTGACAGCAGGTCTGCCAGACTTTAGGAGCAAAGCATGGAAAGACCACCTTGCCCCCATTCCAGGGGTGCACTCATGCATTGCGAATGAATGAGCTGGAGAAGAGAACTCTGGAAACTTTGAAGCTACTTGTAGTGTCATACATTTTGGAGACGACGGAAACAATGTCTGCAGGTTCCAGGGGTAGCAATCCAGTGCGGGTGCAACTGTTGGAACATTGTTATTCAAAGTAGATAATTGCATCTAATACAGTATCATTAATTAATCTAATGAAAACCATGTTTTATGTTTCCGAATAGGTTTTCTCTAGGGTGTGTAAAGTCTAACTCAGTAGAAGATCGGCTCCCGCACAGATATTTATTACAACCAAGAATGACCCAAGTACTTACATCTGACCGCCCAGGGCGAGTACATGTGAATACACCCGGGAGTTTGGAGGAAGGGCTAGCTCACCAGCATGCACCTGCCTCACCTGGAACTGCCTCAAGCCTACCAGAGCAGGAATGGGCCCTGACTGAGCAGTTTCCTCTTCAAGGAAAACCCAAAATGAATCTCTGCAGTGTACAAATTAATCTGGTGGGTGTGGGTGGGGGGTAGCGGATAGAATCTCCACTTTCACATGCTTTCTATGGTGTCATGCCACTCCCCTGCTTTAAACCCTCAGTGCACCCCTATGAATTTCTAATAGGATGAAACAGAAAATCAAACTGTAATTCCTAGGGAGCCAAACTATGAATACTAGGTTTTTATTTTTCCAAGGCATTTTAATAACAAATATTAGGGAAGGCCTTGATCTCAGAATAGAGGACATTCTTTTAACATTCTTTTAAGTTACTTTCATTAAATCTTCATAAATCATGTTCATTTTTCTTATTTTCAGTTGACCAGTAAATGAAACCTTTGACATCTAACCGGACCTTCCTCACAATGAGCTCTTGGTGTCGAGATGCTGGTGACTCACACATCTACCCACATCTTTAGCCAGGCTCTGTCCCGGAGCTTCCAGCTGCACCCCCAAGAAGAACAGTACTTTTCCACTTGAGTGTCTCAGAGTGCCTTTAAATCAAGTGTCAACACTCAAATATTTTCCCCTGAATTTTCTCCTCCAGTGTTTCCTTTCTTAGCTGATGGTCCTGCCCAGCCATGATGCCTAAGTCAGAAGCAACACAAGGAAACTTGGGCGGGGGGCGGGGGGGCGAGGGGGATGGCTCACTTCCTCTCCTCCAGGAGCAAGCCATGCTGGTTTGCTTCCAACCACCTAACAACCTCTTTCCCCCACAGCGACCATTCTCGGTCAGGCCACCATCATCTTTTACCTGGATTACAACAGCAACGTCCTCACCAGCATCACTGCTCCCCTAAAATCTACTGTTGATGTCCCCATGTATTTTTTATTTTTATTTATTTATCTAGTTTTTAAAGATTTTATTTATTTACTTGTCAGAGAGTGAGAGAGAGCACAAGCAGGGGGAGCAGCAGAGGGAGAGGGAGAAGCAGGCTCCCCGTGGAGCAGGGAGCCTGATGCAGGGCTCGATCCCAGAACCCTGGGACCATGACCTGAGCCGAAGGGAGACGTCCCATGACTGAGCCACCCAGGTGCTCCCCCCGTATCTTTTAAATATTAGCTATCACTATAGATTTTTATGTTGTGTTGGGAATTAATAGAAAACAAGAACAATCTGTCAATGATCTTACCTACTCCTACTGTACAAGCTTCACAGGGAACACCCTGGAACAATGGCCTATGAGGAAATGTTCATCTTTGAAGAGGGTTCCGCAAGGAATACTGCTAGCGTGATGACTCCCTTCAGAGCCAGGAAGAACTGAAAATTCGGTTGAACAATAATTCAATTCTTACTTATTAAGCATTCACTGTTTTAAAGCATATGAAGAAAAATAAGACACAGACTCCAACTTTTGTAAGTTCAAAATTTAGAGGTAGACACACACACACAAACACACACACATCTAAACACCCCTAATAGAAGACATGTTGTGGTTAGTGCCAAAATATAAATTAATGCCTCACTGGGGAGTTAATGTTGATGGAGTGGGGCACAGGTGGTAACACATCAAGCAGGAGGTAAGATTCTAGGTAGCTTTAGAAGAATGGCAGACAGGGTGTTATGCAAAGCAAAATACATCAGTCAGAGAAAGACAAATGCCACCTGATTTCACTCATATCTGGAATTTAAGAATCAAAACAGATGAACATAGGGGAAGGGGAAGAAAAATAAAATAAGATAAAAATACAGAGGGAGGCAAACCATAAGACACTGAACTCTAGGGAACAAACGGGGGGTTGCTGGAGGGGAGGTGCATGGGGGGATGGGGTAACTGGGGGATGGGCATTCAGGAGGGCACGTGATGTGATGAGCGCTCGCGTTATATGCAACTGATGTACCTCTAAATTCCACCTCTGAAACTAATAATACACTGTATGTTAACTAAAGTGAATTTAAATCATGGAAGTCAGCAGGGCCGCCCTGGGAAACGGCGACGTTCTCCTGTGGAAGGTAAGGCCGTCCCATCCACAGGCTTGCAGGCGGCACAGTGGTCCTTACCTGCCATGGTTCCCCGTTCTGCTATAAGGAGGAAAGGGGGGCCGCCCGCACACTCAGACCAGGGCTATGCCCCCCACCCACCAGGCCTCCTGCCCCCAGAAATCCCAACACAGATCAGAGCCTCTTCTCCATCCTTGGGAACCCACCCGCCCACCAGAACAAGAGCAGGGGATCGCCCTCGTGGTCGCGGGCCGGGGTCCCCAGCTCAGCAGTTGCTGACAGATGTGTGCTGCGGACGCACACCGGGCGCCGCGGGGCTCGCGCTGCCCTTGTGGGATCCAAGGCGCCCGGGCCGCACAGCAGAGAGTAACTTTAGGGAAAAGAGACTCTTGTCAACGGCAAACCTCCTTCCCCGCTGATATCACACTCCCTGTGCATTAACAGCCTGTCAGATTTTATTACTGATAAGGCCTGTGTCTTCTCAGAGAGATGTTTGAGATGGTCTGGAAAAACAGATAAGGGGATGCTCCTTCTTAATTATCACTGGCCTACTAAGATCCATGGATTTCCCGTCAAATCATGTCCAGGCCACCTCTCTTGTCACAGCCCCTGCCGCCAGGGTCTCCCTGGGCCTGCGGAGGCTTCGGGGGGTGAGCTCTCTGCTCCTGCTGGCTCGTTGCGCAGCTGGGAGGAGACCCAGAGGTCAGGGCGTCCAGAAGGGCGGGGGAGTGCATCCTCTGAGAAGACGGACACACGGAGAGCAGGTGCAACACGGCAGCACCACCCCCCCGCCCCCGGTACCAGCTGACTGACCCCGAGGGGCGGCCTGGAGCCAAGATGAGTTTCACAGCTCTGAAGCTTCTCCTCCTATACCGGGGCTCTCCTGTCTTCAGCCCAAAGGGCCGCTGGAGGCTTTGTTACCTGACACCTCGAACACAAAGTGCCCAAGGGTAGTGCCACAGAGAATTCTAGAGCAGCCTCCAGCCACTCCTCTTCAAAGTCCTACAAATCTATAAGCTGCCTATCTGTCGTGGTTCAGATGGAAAACACACCCGCACCCACATACACGTCCCCCTAAAGAGGGAAATTTCCACGCTCTTATTTGACGATTTCCTGTTGACGGAGATGGCCTTAATGTTCCCCTCACCTTCAACGACCTTCAGACAGGCTCCTTCTTCGCTCTAGGCCCTGCCCTGCCCTCCTGCCTCTTAAGTATGTACTTTTAAAACACCTTATAATTTCAACTGCCCCTTTGAGACAGAAATCTTAAAAGCCTCTTGTCTGTTTTACAACCTAGGGCCATGTTTCTCAGGGACCTGGGTACCTTTGAAATGTCACCATCAAGGAACACAGCTCCCCTATCCCCCAGGCTCTATGGGAGGGCAGGAGCCTAAGTCAGAGGTGCCTGGCTCTGAGCTCTAAGACCACCTTCTGCCCTGAGATATAAGCAAGTTTAGTTTTCCATGGGGAAAGTCCACTTGGCAAACACATGTGGCCCAGGACTCCCCAAACCCAGCTCTTACATCTGTCCACCTTCCTTTCAGGGAAGTTGACCTCAGAGGGAGTCCCGGCCCCTCCTGCCTAGTGCAGTGGCCTTGAACGAAGTCTTCCTCCCATGTTGAACTGTGTCCAGTGCAATTTTTGCTTTGACACTATCCAAGATTTTAGAAGTTGAGAAATCATATCCACTATAATTTCTTGGAAGAACAAAAAGAAACATTTATGTTACAAAATGAATGGTGTTTGGTTTACATGAAACAAGGAAAAAAAGGGAGACTCTTTAAATTAAAGCAGTATTTGATTTTTTTTTCTAAATAAGAGAAACCTATTTTAAAACATGTACATACTTTCAGAATGGCTCCAAGTTTGTGAAATGAATGGACAGAATTATGAGCCGATTCCTTGGCTTAACTGGGATTCTAGAGGACATAGATTTGCCAGGTTCTGCAAGAAATCAGATGCATTCTGGACAACCTGGGGTCTGGGTCTTAACTGAGAGCCCTTGGCAGTCCCTGATGCAGGCTGATAAAGTACCTATGAAAATGTAGGGAAGGATGAAAACTAAAAGAACATTCACAATACAACAAACAGAAACAGCAGTTAATCTGACTTAATCTGTTGTCAGAATCAGAGGAATGTCTACGAACTCCAAAGAGAATCAAAATAGATGAAGAAAAGAACAAAGTCAGTGGCAAACACTGGCTTTTCCACTGCCCGTCGAGGGGCAGAGGAAGATGCCGTCCCTCGTCAGTGCCGGCCTCCAGCTCAGAAGCAGAGTCCACACCAGCCCCCGGGGACAGGAAGAGCCTTTGCTCCGGAGGTCCTGCTTCTAAGGCATCTACAGCATTGTCCCCCACAGTCATCGTTGCCTTTTTACACCAGTTCAGATCAGAGACCTCACTTCTTCCTGGAAAAGCCTGGGACAAGGCTGGACGCAGGGGTGCTGCGTTCTGGTAGTGTGGCCTGTCGTAGTGAAACGGGTCAGCAGGGGGAGGAATGGAAGGGGCTCTGTGGACATCTCTCAAAAAGCTTTAGCTGTGAAGGAGAGAGATTTAGGAAGGGCAGGTAGATTTCGCCTCCTGAGCTGGTACTCACAGGACCTAGCAGGGCCCCCAGCTGAGGACAGTCAAACAGGCCAGACAGAGCATGACCCGTCCACATGCAAGCTTTGTACATACTGACCCTGAGGAACCCCCCTGGCCTAGCTCAGAAAGAATATATTGCGGAATGTTTGAACCTCAAAAGCCTGATTTGTACTTTCTTACCTGGTGTTAACTCTGTGTGGCTTTGCGGCTCAAATTTCAACCACAGGATAATTACCTTCTCTGTATCTCTTACTTAAGCTTTTTCAGAAAGATGGCTTAATTAGTCACTGACCAGCTGATGGACTGAACTGTGTATTCCACAATTCTGGCAGTACAGCATTGGGAATAGACTTCCCTTGTTAGGTTGAGCCACACCATGTAGATGATGAGGTTGGAGAGAGCCCCGTTGACATTAATGACAGAAGAAAATAAAAAGATACTCCAGGACACAGAGATGGAGAAAATCTACCCATGAACTATGCTTGAGATGCTTTAGGGAATAGACCATAACAAGAGGAGGGACACAAAAGTTTGGTAGGCACATCAGGAAGATGTCTCTGAAGAAATGACATTTAGGCTAACACCTAAGGGATGGGAAGAATGTAAGGGAAAAGCATTTCAGGCCAAGGGAAAGGCATACACAAAAGTCCGATGAAGGTTGGCATATCTGAGGAACTAAAATAGGGCATTTAGGAGACAAGCAGATATGCAGCGGCTCGAGGGCCACGGGAAGGGGTTTAAGGAAACTTGTTGAGGAGACTTTAGGGGCTGAGCAGGGACAGGAGGACTGCTTAGAGTGTTGTTGTCACCCAGATGAAAGTTCATGGTCAACTGGTCAACCAAGCCAAGGGTGTGACAGTGGGGGCAGACAGAAGTGAGGGGAACTATAAAATATAAATTACTTGAGATAGAATTAAAAGCACTTGCTAACAGTTTGGATATAGAGGGTGAGGAAGAGAGAAATCAGACACTATAGTTCGTTCATACTAAGACATACACTTTTTCCAGTGTTAACGCCTCTGGAGCGGGGCTGCCACTGCAGAGCACGCTCACTCCCGGGCCCCAGGGACAGGAAATGTCCAGAGACTACAGAGGTGCATCACTAATCTGCCCACTGCGGATCTGATGATGAAATGGTGTGGACTATAACCACATGGGGTCTGGAAGATCCGGAAGAGGACTGCTCCGAATGTGGAAAAAAAAAAAAAAATGAGGAAATCCTTGCTTTGAGTTTACGTATGTTTTTATTTTTCAAAACACAAAACTAGTATCTGATTTTTTTAAATGGTTTCTAAGAGATCTAAACAGATTTTTAAGAAGGATGAAGGAAGAATTCTAAGTGACAAGACGCATTTTGGTCACAGTTCAACAGGCAGCATTTGTCTCCTTGCTCGCTGGTACCCAAATAACGATCTAGCATAAGTCACATCTTCTTAGATTCGGCCGGCTAAGGCAACTCCTATGTTGCCTGAATAACTGGGTATGTGATCGTGTCATTGACTGACGTGCAGGAAACAGAGAGCCCTCAGGGCTCTAGAGGCGATCATAAAGTCTCTCTGTTCACCTTATGAAGCTAATGTCACTGTCATACAAAAACCCAAATGGATCGAAAAAAGAAATAGGGCCTTTCACTTACATAGTAGAGGCCAATACTCTAAATAAAATGTTTACAAACCCAAATCAACGTAACATTAAAAATACATTATCCCGTGACCAAGTAGAAATTTAAGGACAATAGAATACTCTGAAATATATAAATATAATGAATCATTTCACAAGATTCAGAAAGACACTTAGAAAAATATGATAGAATTCAAAATATACTCCTGAAAAAAATTCTCTTGGGAAACCAAGAATTGTAAAATGCTTCTTTAAACTGACGATTATTAATAGCCACTGCTATTGCAAACTCTTTGCAAAGTTCTAGTTAATTAGTAACATGTGGAACAAAATAAGAACCATAACTACTGAAATCAGGGGACAAAATGGAATGGGCACACGTAGATGTATGTGTCATGACAAGGATGAAGAGAGGGAGGACCGGGAGAGGAAGAAAAATACTTACTGAAGACTTACAATCTGTAAAACACTGTGCTGACCATTTTATATATACCAAGGCCCTCAACCTTCCCACAATCCTATAGAGTATATGAAAAATAATCCCTTAGTAGGGCGCCTGGGTGTCTCAGTTGGTTAAGCGTCTGCCTTTGGCTCATGTCATGATCCAGGGTCCTGGGATCAAGCCCCACATCTGACTCCCTGCTCAGCGGGGAGTCTCCTTCTCCCTCTTCTCCTGCCCGTATCCCCTGCTTGTGCTCTCTCTCTCTCTTTCAAATAAATAAATAAAATCTTAAAAAAAAAATCCCTTAGAATTTATAAAAATGTTCAACTATGCAGCTGAACCAAAGGAGACAGACCAAAATCTCTTTCTACATATCTGTAGTTAACAATTAGAAAACGTAATAGTAAAAAAAAAATCAGAATATCAATGGTAAAAAAAAAAATCAATTAGAAAATATAATAGTAAAAAAAATAGTTAAAAGGTCAGTTTATTATACATGTTTTAAACCCATGTATAATAAAATACCACTGAATAAGCCTAACCAAAGGAGCACCTGGGTGGCTCAGCTGGTTAAGTGGTTAAGCATCAGCCTTTTGCACAGGTCATGCCCTCAGGGTCCTGGGATCAAACCCCGCCTAGGGTTCCCTGCTCAGCGGGAAGTCTGCCTCTCCCTCTCCCTTTTCCCCTCTGCCTCCCCTCCCCCCACTTGTGCTCCATGCTCTCTCTCTCTTTCTCTCTCAAATAAATAAAATCATTTTAAAAAATAAGCCTAAACAAAAATTTAGGATTAAAAACCTTTATTTAAAACTATAAAACATTACTGAGGGATTAAAAGAATACTTGAATAAAAAGAGAACCCTACTGTGACATGTAATGAGAAGGCAGCACCATGGAAGAATAAGGATTTCTCCCCAAATTAATTCACATGTTGACTTTAATACCAATCAAAATCTTCATGTGATTTTTAGAGAATATAATAGAATGATTGCTATGCTGAATCAGAAAAAGCATACATGTTAAGAATAGCAAAGAAGGGCGCCTGGGCGGCTCAGCTGCTTAAGTGTCTGCCTTCAGCTCAGGTCATGATCCCAGGATTCTGGGATCTAGCAGTGCTTCGGGCTTTATACTCAGTGGGGAGTCTGCTTGAGGAATCTCTCTCTCTTTCTCTCTGTCTCTCTGCCTCTCCCCCTGCTCATGCTCTCTCTCTCTCTCTAAAATAAATAAATAAATATTTTTTAAAAATAGCAAAAATTTTTAAAATTAGATGAAGGGGAAGTTTTCTACCTTATGTTAAGTATTTTTAACGTTATAATAGTTAAGTACAAAGTCACAGATAGGTAAACGTCATATAACCAGTAGCTCCAAAGGAAAACTAATGTAAAGTTAATTTAAATTAATTTTAAGGGTTTTGTGGTGTTTTGTTTTGTTTTGTTTTGTTTTGTTTGAAATTGACAAATACTTCTGCACAGCTATGGACCAGATGCTGCGTCAGCTTTGGGTACGCATCAGAAAACAAGAGATGTGGTTCCCAAGCTCATGAATCTCTCAGTCTAGCGGTGAAAACAGATCACAAACTGGAGAATAATCATATATAACTTTGAATTTTTAATGCATGCTGGGAAGGAAAGAACAGGATAGAGGAAGCAAAAGTCACGGGCGGGAGAAAGAACCTATTGTAGATCAGGTGGTTAGGAAGCCTCTGGTGCTGATGACCTTGAAGCAGAGCCGTGAAGGGCAAGGAAGGGGCCGAGATATGTGGAGGGGAGAAAGAGCTTTCCAAGCAGAGAAGCCAGAGCAGACAAGAGCGATGGGGTGGGGCCAGCATGGTGCACTTGGGGAAGGACACACTGAATGAGTGTGTCAGGGTACAGTCTCCGTAGAAGTTACCACCGTTCCCTCAGTTCTATTGAAATTGTGCTAACTCGGGTCTCCCTGGGCTAAAATCAAGGTGCTGTCAGGGCTGTGTTCCCTTCTGGGGGCAAAGGGAAAGCATTGGTTCCCCTGAGTTTTCCAACTTCTGGAGGCCACCTGCTACCCTTGGCTTGCAGTCCCTTCTTCCATATTCACAGCCAGCAAAGGGGGTTGTCTTTCTTGCGTCATATGTCCCTCACTCTTTGCCCCTCTTCCACTTAGAAGAACCCTTGTGATTACATCGGGGCTGCCTGGTGACCTCCCTAGTTTAAGGTCAGCTAACGAGCACCTGGAGCTCCCCTTGGCCATGCTGCATAACAGTCATGGGTTTCAGGGATTAGGGTGTTGGGTGTCTGTTGGGGGCATTATTTTGCCAACCATAGCACTCAACATCATTCATTATATCAACTCCAGGGCAATTTCTTTCTCTCTCTCTGTTTTTCTCCTTCATCCAGAGGTTAAAGTTATTATCTTATTTTCTTCCCTTTTTCCTTTTAAATATTAATTATTACACATCTTACATTGTAGAGGAAGGTGAAGTACCAGACAAAGATAATTCTGTTTGCAAGGAAAAAAGGGGAATGAATTTTGGATAAGCAAACAGATGTAAGCTGTATGCTCTGCTTACAGAATCGGCTAGAATACTCTCTTCTGGTTATCAGTAGCTTTCTTTTTAGAGACCTGATGCTCAGCTTCACTACACCAGGAATTCTTCTAGAGGCTGAACAAAAGTTTGAGAGCTAATTTTTTTTTCTGTTGGTTCTTTTTTTTTTTTTTTTTTTATGAGACAAAACACACACACACAAGGACTGGTTTTTTCCCTACCTAACTCCTCTTTCTGAAGTGGCTTCAATCCCAGACTGTTGACTTCCACACAAAAGCTAATAAACCTCTGGCAGGAAGAATTCTGCGTCTCACCAAGGTGTGACACAACTGACAACAGCTGGGAGCTGGAAAGTGGTCAAGACACGAGAGGGAAATGCGAAAGGTCCTTAACACCACTAACGGGCCCCTCCAGACAGCAGCAGATGGCATGACAGCCACCTCAAGACAACCTCCACTTGTGCCCACCCAGTAGAGCGTGGCCACATGAGGACTCAAGAATGCTCACCCAAGGAAAGTCATCCTCTGGCAGTAGACGCCCACAGACCACCCCGGGACAGGATGCCCAGGCAGAAGCTTTGATAGCAACCTTAACTCCATTTTCATCAAATTCCCAGAAGGGCTCTCTCTGATTTGTCACTTCTGACTCTTGGACTTGATTCCTAGACAGAAGAGGTGGGAATCAAGACAGGTTTTTCTCAGTTTTCTAATCTCCTATTACAACAACACCACCTAGCACCTGACCGATTAGGGTGTCTGTTTTCTCTCTTTTGTGCTTTTTCGTTGCTAGTCTGTTTAGCTGTCCCTCCCTTTCTGGCTGTACTATTTAGAGAGAGGATTTAGTGGCAGTAAGCAATAATAGCTATCAGATATTAGCCACGACTGTGTGGCTGCCTTTTACACACAATATGTTTAATTCCTCCCAATAATCCCTCAAACTAAGTTAAGCCAGAACCAGGACAACGGTGTTAGAGATGGAGGAGAGGAGGTGTTTTGGGAACTGTCTAGGCTTCGTGCCCCACCACAGCATGATGCACCTGTATTTATTACAGCGTGAATGGACAGAGTTCCTTGCTGATTAAACACAGCCTTAGTCTTGAACCGAACTTCACACCCACCCTTTTGTGCATTCTGATCATCTCCTTTATATAGGGGTTTCCTCTCTATTGGAACAGGATGCAAAGAATTATTACATGGACCAACTCTGGCAGAAACTACAAAAGGGAAGATGGCACAATATAATTTTAGCTTAATAAAATGTATCTAATAAGACATATTTATTATTTATGTTATATGTGGTTTAAAATAAAGCTTCTATCTATTAAGTGGATATATCTTTTGAGAGTGTAACAACTGAGTAATTCAACTGCAATAAATGAATTAAAATGGAAAATAAATTTTGACTATACTCATTCCAGACAAAATCCATGTTTTCCATCTCATAACCAACTTTTACAACTGACAAACCATTAGGATGTCTGACGTGGTTGGTGAATGACCAGGATTGATTTTACCAAAAAAGGAAGTTAAACCTAAATGTGATACTTTCTGTGTATGGAGGTGGTGCCTATCTGAGTATGTCCCCCCAAAACTACACTGTGTTTAAGCATGGATAGTTTCATGTGTTTAAGGTCAGTCACGGGCAGAAAGTGGATGTGGAGAGAAGTTAACTATCCATTACAATCCAGTGTGAGAAGTGCCAGTGGGAAAAGAGACCACACCACTTGGTAATTCTCAAGAAATGATGGAGGACAATAGAGCTGCCAAAGACTGGAGATGGCAGATGGATCGTTCCAGATAGGGAGAAATAACCCAATCCTAGAACTACAGGCAGGAAGATTGACGTGGCTGCCCAGCAAAGTTTTAGGAGTACTTTTAACAGATTGTTATAAATGTAAAAAAAAAAAAATGCTTACTTGGAACCAGAATGTGTTATGTTCTTTAGTAAAACCATTTCCAAATGGTTTACTTCACTAGAAGATGCAGAGAATACCAAAGAAATCATGTGAATTGATTTCAGTAAGACACTTGGCCAAGTTCTTTACAATATTTTGAATCTTTTAAGGAGATGTGCTTTGGAAAATACTTGATTGGATTTATATCTGGCTGAGTAAATCGAGGTAGAAAATACGATTCCTATCAACCTGGAGAGGAAGCTCTAGAGAGCAGTTGCTAGTTGGATGAAGATGTAGGAATCATGCTTATTAAATTCTCAGCTGACACAGGCTGAGACGGATGGCCAGTGCCTCAAATGACACAGCCAAGATTCAAAACAATCCTGACAGACATGAATGATGGACTGACACCATTAACATGACATTTAACGGGAATATGTGAAATCATATTCATATAAGGCAGGAGAGATGACTGAACGTCAATTTCACTTAGGAAAAAAATGTTGATTTTATTTTAGTCTACTATATGCTCAAAATGAATAAACAGTATGCATAGCAATTTTAATCTTTTCTAATAAAAGAGTAATACCCAAGAAAAAAGAGGTAGCAAAATCCTACTATGCTATAGACAGCTTATTCTGCTTTGGTTTCCCTATTGTAAGAGGAACAGAAACAAATAAATTGGCTGAGAAGAAGGTGATCATGTTGATGAAAGTTCTGGAAGACCATCCCACATGAAGAATGAAATGGGGATGGAGCAGGTTAGTTGTCTTCAAATATTAGAAGGATTACAGGGAGAGGGCAGAAGAACGAGTTGTTGAAATCTGGTTCTAACTGTGTCTCTCCTGCTTCATACGGTTCAAAAGTTACTGACTCTCTTTCAGTGTGCATTTCTTTCCTGGTCTCACAAAAACCCCTCCCTGGCCTCCACATTCTCTTCTTACCAGTTCCTCCATCCCCAAACTGCTCAGCCACCAACCCCAATATATTCTAGGCTCCAGCCATTCCTCAAAAACATACTCTGCCGTCTTCAGACTTCCGAGCTTGCTGCTCCTCCTGCTTGGGATATTCTTCCCCGCTATCTTTGCTGGGCCAGAGTGTATATCCCAGGTCTCAGCTTGATCACTTTCTCCAAGAAACTGAACTCAGCCACTGGCCTCCTACACAAACACAGGCTGGGTGGGACCTCTGCTTTCAGAACTAGACCCCCCTCCACTCCCAGGGGATTTTTACACTTCATCCTATTGTCTGAAACACCTCCCCACACACACATGCACATGGGGCCCTGTAAGCTCACGAAAACAGAGGCCCAAGTCGGTCGCACCATTATATCTCCAACACCTACGGCAGCAAAGGAATTAAAAGGATAGATACTCGACTTCCCAAGAGAGAGGGCAAATTTAAGAGTACTGTGGGAATGTGGCAGGAAAGAAAAATTTTGCTCAAATTCGGAAAGCACTTCCTCTCTTCTCTGCCTTGACTTCCAGGATTGAGACACCTGCCTCCCCCGATCTTCCCTCCGGCTGAGCTCTTTCTCGCTGTCTTGTGCCCACTCACGGTAGGAAGGAAAATTTGGTTGACTCTCTAGGCCCCGCACCTCACAGGCTTCTGCTCTCCAGTTGCTTTCTGTACCATGCATAATTTATAAGTTAATGAAATAATTTTTATTTTATTCCTGAGGGAATTCCTTAGAGAAAAATGCGCTCTTTCTGAATGATTGGCACCCCACATTCTGAATCTAAATTCTTCTCCAGGTATTGAAGTTTAAAAAGGCTAACAAACTCATTTATTATATGCTATATTTAGCATGGCAAAAATAAAAGAATTTTATTTGTTGAAAACTAATAGTTTCTCCAAAAATACACACTTCTACTTTGTAAAAACCTTGAGGAGTAACAAAGTATACTAATTAAGTGTGTGGGTCTGAAACCCTTTTATTCAGTGCTTTATTTTTATCCTGTGACATAAGAAACAAACAAATTATTTACATGAATCAGTAGCTTACTAGTAATCTCTAAATCTATACTAACATAAGAATGAGCATCAATTCTATTTATACCTTGTGTTCCCTAAACATATGTGGTGTAGGACATAACAAAGCCCCTCATGTGGGTGTTCGCTTCCATAATTAATCCATAAGGAGATGTCTGTTCATGTACACATATAGTACAGTTTAGTTTATTTACATCAGGATCCATTAAAAATTCCCCATTTCAAAAATATTCTTAAGAATTAGAATTATGCTTTTTTTTTGTCTTTCCATCTGCTTGAAGCACAGAGTATTAATTTTGAATTGGACCTCAAAGGCAACTGGGGGAAGCACATTGAAGAGATTCTGTTTTGGATGAGCCTATAGGGCACACACTCCTCTCAGTGCTGTTTTCTGTGTTCTGACTAATGCCCACTCGGTGGCAGCCAGCCAACTTCCCTACAGAGGTCACTCTGGGGCAGGGATTGGGAAGTATTAAAGGGCTTAAGAGGAGGAGAAGATAATTACTAAATATCCAGTCCATTTTATAAAAGCCTACTAAAGCCTAATAATAAAATGTCCAGATTATAAATTGTGGGATTATCTTTTACAGCAAACTGTATTCCAAACAACACAGGGAAAATGAATTACTTTATTTGCATTTAATCACTACACAATATAAACTTTTCAATTCTCCTGAAAATGTACAAGACTGAGGATTTTTTTTTTCTGAAAAGAACATTTTTGGAATGAATTCTGTTCATAAATTTCTGTGCTATGTGTAGTCTAAAAAAAATTAGGACAAAACTTGCTGAGTCTTCACCCATTAATGCCAGAGAGCCGGCAGTACCTCTATACCCTGGCACTATAACAGAGAAAAAGTGGCATTTTAATGAACGGTAATGTCCTCAGAGCCAGAGTTCACTTGATGACGATCTGCCATTGATTTGAGTTCAAATTGTGTGGGTGTCCCTGCAGTGCTGCCATTTATTTTATTAAAGACAATCACATATCTAAAGGAGTTTTGGGAGTTATTTTTAATGTCTCTTCTCATCATGAGAGCTTTTATTTCTTGAACATCCAAAAGGCACTCAAAATGTTAAAAAAGTCCCTGCCAAAGTGGTGAGCTCATGCTGCTGTCCAAGGTACTTGCATGCGGACTATGCCCAGTTCAGCTGAAACTGCAAACAACATGAAAATAACCAAAGACAGAAGTACATTTCAGGTGACTCACACACAGCCCTTCTCAATCCTGCAGGTCTTATTTCAGTCTCCCAGCGCATAGTATGATACCTCATAAAACACGTTTTCTAAGTGAAGGCTGTGTCTTAAAACTGTATTATCCTTTAGAATGCTCATGTGAAAGCTATATAGTTATTCAAATGGGGCTGCTATTCTCCCAAATGGATGTAAAATTCACTTAAAAGAATTTATTTGTGGAACAGTATGTAAACAACATAATAAAAACATGAACTTTATTACTTTTACTTGCCCAGTTTTACTAATCAAAAACTAGGCTGTTTGGCTTGATTGTTCTATTTATTTAGTACAGTTGGTTTTATTGGTATACTGGTTTTATTTTATTGAATCTGTCCAGGTCTCAAATTCACTCTCTGATTGTAACCCTTACTGTCTCTATGAATACTGGAAGGGGTTTGCTAGTGTTCTGAGGGTCATCCCAGAAGATCTACATGTCATGTTCTGAACTGAAACATCTCCAGAGGAAAGTATAGACTCCTCAGGTGACTGCTTTTGAAGGGGCATTACTTAGTTTGATGTGTAATTATGGGAGATAATCAGGGAACTCATTTGTGCAAATATATAAAGGTAAATAAGTTGCAATACTGAGTGAGATTGGGTGGAATTTCTGGACTTTTTTAAAGCTAGTCAACATAGCTTATACTGTATCCCTTAATGGGTTTGTTGCACTATACTATGGAGAGTAGATTCCCAATCACATGGTCATACTTAATTATTTTGGAGACCAACATCTAAGGTATTAAAATACTAAACAGAAAATTACAGTTTAAGCATTTTATCTAACATAACGTTACATTGTTGTAGTTCAAACAAGAGTGGTGAGTAAAAGCAAACCAACAAATAGATTCCCAAGAGGAGAACAGGTTCCCAAGAGTAGAATAGAATCCCATCAAAACTTTGTTTTTTCATAGACTAATCAGTCAGAGAGTACAGAGTGGTGAAATGCCTTTTTCACATTTTTGAGGCACCTTATCTAGGAAATTGTGCATTGTTCTTAAATTATCAATATCTTTCTTCTCATCTGAAGTAAAGAAAAACAAGATTGGAAGTAAAGGAGGAACTCAAAAAAAGATGTTGGAAGACCCACGTACAAAGACACTTTTTTTCTCCACACTGGAAGAAGGGAAGAAGCAACTGCTATAATTGAAATGATTGAGAGGTATATGGGCGGTGAGGGTGGTTACGCACATCTCACCTCTTAGCTCCTCGCTGTCTGGCTCCACATCCTGTGCCATTTGATTCAGAGCCTTCAGGTTGCTCTGCTTGCTCCTGGCAACCAAGCCAACCCTGCAGTGCTAAGTTAGGAAATGTTCCTACACAGCAATTCATTCTGCTTCCGGTCCCAGCTGCTGCTGTGTTCCTGGGTTGGCTCTTATTACTAGCCTTGGCAGTCATATCCCAAAACTATTTTTATATACCATACCATTTTTTGTGAATTTGTTTTTGAGGAAAAGTGCATACCTAGTGCTGAAGTTTGATCTGGTCAACAAATCATACCAAATACATATGGGAAATGGTTGGTGGGCCTTTGGAAGGGTACTAACAATATGGGAAACTCACTGAAGATGTGTTTGGCTGAAATCCAAGAAACTTTCTAGGCACAAACTTAATCTCACAATCTAGAGAAAAATCTGGAGCTGAGAATGACAAGAAAAAGAAAGGCTGAGCGAGGAGGAAGAACAGAAGGAGGAAGAAGGAGAGAATTTGGTGAAGGAGGAAGAGTGAAAGCAAATATGATTCTTCTTCAAAGTTCTCAACAGTCTTTGCTGTGTAAAGGTGCTGGGTATAAAAACTATCTGTCCATGCATGGTGAGCTCAAGGTCACAGTTTAAGTTTCACTTAAGAAAGTCAGTTTTTTGAGTAAATCTTTTCCTAAAAACCTGAGATCATACTTTAGTAAGTCACTATTAATATATACGTGTGTGTGTGTGTCATATTAGAAAATATATCACCTACCATTCTATCACTAATGAGATTATAAAGGAAGAATAAAGGAAAAGTAAACTTATATTTAAGTAAATAAAGACAGAAATTTCAGCCCAGCAGTCCAGGGTAGACAAGCTGAAAATCAATGAGCTAATGAGAAGGTATTCAGGGCAGTTACATAAAGGACAGAAAAGTACATTCAGAGAAAATAGAAGGATGGAAATAATAAAATAAAAAACACAAATTATAAACAAACATACAACACAGAGGAACAACAAAATCAAACAGCCTCCTTGAAAAAAACGGTACAAATGATAAATTTCTCATGGTAATGATCAAGAGGTAAAATGATAGAAGGTCCAAATAATCAATATTGTTAATGAAAAGAGGAATATCTTAATAGAAACTGAACATGTTGGAAAGATTTTAAAAGGATATTTTGAAATTTTTTATACCAATTAATATCCAAATTTAGCTGAAATTGGCCAATTTCTAGTAAAATACAATTTATCAAAAAAATTAGAACACCAAAATAGTTGTAAAATGCACAACATCCCTATTAAAGAAAAGTATAAGACATTATGGAAAGAAATTAAAGAAGATATAAATGAATTAATGGACAAAATTACATACTCAATATTCCAAACATAGCAGTTGATCTATATATTTAATTGATCTATATATTTAATAGTTGATCTATATATTTAATAGTATAACAGTAAAAATTCCAACAAGTATTTGTGCATGTGTGTGTATGTGTGTGTGTATAAACTGATAAACTAGTTCTGAAATTTATCTAGATATACAAAGTGTCATAATACCCCAAACGGTATTTTTAAAAAGAGTACAACCCTAAAATGTATATTTCTAAGTGAAGAAAGCAAATCTGTAAAGGCTACATACTATGTGATTCCAACTCGGTGACGTCCCGGGAAAGGCGAAAGTATAGAGCTAGTCAAAAGATCAGGGGTTGCCTGGGGTTGGGGGTGGGGTGGGATGAACAGGCAGAGCACAGAGGATTTTTAGGGCCGTGAAAATACTCTGTATGATAACATAATGATGGATACATGTCATTACACATTTGCCCAAACCCATAGAATGTACAATAGGAAGAGTGAAACTTAATGCAAACTATGGACTCTGAGGTAATTATAACACATGAATACAGGCTCATCAATTGTACCAAATGTACTATTCTGGTGGGTGATGTTGATAATGGGAGAGGTTATGCATGAAGGGGACAGAGCATATATGGGAAATCTCTGTACCTTCTACTCATTTTTGCTGTGCACCTAACACTGCTCTAAAAAATTAAGTCTATTTTTTTGATCCCAGAGTCCTGGGATTGAGTCCTGCATCGGGCTCCCTGCTCAGTGGGGAGCCTGCTTCTCCCTCTGCCTCTCTCTCTCTCTCTCTCTCTGTCTCTCATAAATAAATAAATAAAATCTTTAAAAAATAAAGTCTATTTTTTTTAAAGTACAAAGTTAGAAAGTTTATCTTACTGGCTACCCAATGATTATAATGATATAGTAATTAAGACAGTGTAGTATTAATGCAAGAATATAGGCTGCAGACCAATGGAATGTAACAGTTTTTAAAAAAACAACAGGGTAAAAAGGGAAATTTACTACATGGAATCAGGGTAGAGGTTGCCTATGGGAGAAGAAATGGGTAGCAATCAGGAAGTAAATCTCACCATTTACCTAGAAATTAACTTCAGATTGAGCAGAGATCTTATATGAAAAGCAAAATATTAAGGTTTTAGAAGGTAAAACATGCAGATCTTCTTGTCATGACCTCTACCTTGGGAAAGATTTTTGGGGGGGGTAGGGGAAAAGGGAGAGGGAGGGAGAGAATCTTAAGCAGGCCCCACCCCAGCACGGAGCCCCATCCCCCACACCAGGCTTGATCTCACAACCCTGACATCATGACCTGACCCAAAATCAAGAGCTGGATGCCCAACATACTGAGCCACCCAGGTGCCCCTGGGAAGGAATTCTTAAACAATACCTAAAACAACATTAAATATAAAGGAGAAAAATGATGTGCTTTACTACATAAAAATTAAGAACTTCCATCCCTCGAAAAGAATCACAAATAAACAAAAGATGAGCCATTCACAGGTGGTAAAACTGAATTCCAGTAAGTTAAGTAAGTTGCCTAAGATCTCAGGCTAGTGAGAGCTGACACACAGACACAGAGCAGGCCCGTGGGCATCCGTGCTCTGTCCCCGGGCCTCCGCACCTGGACGGAGCTCCCTTTGGAAACAGGGTTGTGACACTAGGTTCATTATATTTTACTGTGTTTCTTCAGCATCCACTGAGTCCTGGGAGCCTAAGAAATGGCCTCAAACTAAACTGCATCATGTTCAGACATCTGTTTCCCCAATTCCCCAGGAATTGGTCCAACACAATTTCCGTAAAATCCCAGGATGGGCTTGAGCCACAGGTTCACCACCTCAAACATAACATGTTTCTAAACTCTCAGGAAAATAATTTTCTTCATTTTCAGTCAGGAAGCACAAAGATGGAAATTCATTTAAATTCTACAAAGCAAAGCAATTTTTTTCACCCTGGACTATATCATACAACATTCAACATAGGGAACATTATTTCCTGCGTTAACCTTCAGTAAATGCTATCCTCGGATCCTGGGGAAGTTAATGTCTAGAGCAAGAAACTATATTCATTACAAATGCATTTACATGCTAAGGTTGATCTTTAAAAGCCAGTAATTCTACATATATATTTAAATGCAAAAGGGGAAGAAACAGAAGTTATGAATTAGCTTTTTAATGGAGTAGGACTTTTATTCCTTGGGCATATTTTTAAAACCTATAACAACACCAAACATGTTTAAACAGAGATAATCAGTTTTATTCACTGAAATAACCCATTAATCAGTTACAATATTTTTAGAGGAGCCAGTTAGAGAATGCCTGACTACCTGAATTTAGTAATAACATTAGAAGACTTTTTGTGTATGTGCAGGAAATGAGTAACTTGATTATTAATCAATGCATGCCTACCCAGAGAATATTCCACATTAGATTTAACAAAATGAGAATATCAAAATAAGATGGAATTCGTGTTGAGAAGTAGTTAAGTAAAAGGAATTTTTTGTAACACAACAGAGATGACTCTGTTAGACTTTTGTGGAATTTTAAAAGTCTGAATTTAGGAAGAAATGGTTGTTTTCTCTACAGCTTTGTAAACTATAAACTGTTACGCCAATGTTGACATTTCAAGGTGATAGTTTTATTAAGTTAATAGCTGGCACTGGAATTTCTTTTGAAACTCCTGCTTCCTAACAAGATGGGGCCAGAATTACTCTCCTCCTTTTCCGCAGGAGGAGTTAAACACCATACTTTTCTCTGCAAGCTGTCTGCCTTGGGACTCAGACGTTTCTAGCAGTAGGGTTGAGCCGTGACCCTCAGCACAGAGATCTCTCTGGTTTTGAACTGAACACTCAGGTTCTGAGAACCTACCTATTACTGGGTCTTGGGGTTAGAGGCATGAATGTCAGGACAGGCGAACGTGGCCCCTTGAGAAGCCAGGTTGCAGAGGCACATTTGGGCACCTCAGCATGGGATTTCCTGTGTGCAGAGAGGATTCGCTCACACAGGGCAAGAGTTCATTCTGGGGACAGCAGGACCAAACTTGCCCCCACCTATTCATTCCAGCAAGTATGACTAGGTTCACAGGGGTGAGGTGACCATGTGGAGCTAGGGAATGCCTCTGTGGGACATGCCTTGCTTAAATGTGGTACAGAGAGAAGAATCCCTCTCCCATCAGTGAAGTATTGCAGCTTCAGAGAGTCAGTGAAGACACAGTATCAAGAGAGGCACAGAAGAGGTAGCTGCAGGGACAGGGGGGGCAGCTTAAATAGTTGGCTGGATCAAAGCAGCAGCATGCAGCTGACCCGTTGGGCAACCTGGGCCCCCAGCACCCTGTGTTCCTGGGAAGCCACAGTCCCCATGGCATCACTGGCCCCAGAAGCACCTGTACCAACCCAACCGTCGGTACTGGCTAGCTCAAGCAGAATATGACCGTGGGATGTTACAGACTTGGACTTGGCTAGCCACAGATAGAGCTATGTGAGAGAGCTACATCATGAATGCTCAATACTTGAGACTCAAGTCAATCCCCCTCTACCCACAGATGATCATAACGCAAACAGAATTTTCCACCTCATAAGAGTAATGAACCTGCAGGTGACAAGGGGGTAACTGGTGGGATGTTGTCTAAAGCTGAGGACAGGTTTCTTTTAGACACAGATAAGCACCTCTGGGGATGCTCAGAGCCCTAAAAAGATAGGACTTTTCACCTTCAGGCATGGAAGAGGTTGGGTCTCAGGACATCAAGGCTTGAACACCAGTATTTCCAGCTGGTGAAGCTGAGAACTTTAGGCTAAACAGAATAAGGAAAGGGGACCATTTAAATTTGGTCTTTGATAGGACTGCCAGCGGAACAGAGAGAGCAGGCGAGCTAGAACTCCCATCACAGAAACAAAAGTGTGGGTCTCCCAGATGCTGCCCTGACCCTAGGCTTTCTGTCCCTGACCTTCCAAAGCATCTGCAGTCACTGGTGTATAATGCACTCCCTTCCCGGACAAACACTTACAGCCTCTGATAGCAGTAGTATGTGCAATGGAAAACCTTTTACTTCAATGATAAAACAAGTGTTTTTTAGAACTTTGACACTATCTGAAGATGAAGAGTGTGTTTCCAGTATTAGAGAGAGAGAGAAAGAGAGAGAGAGAGAGATGGAATGAACTCCCCTGTTCTCAGTAAATCTCAAAATAGAACAACCACCTTACCCAAGTTTACCATCTGTTGGCTGGTGACCTGCACATAAACAGATGGCATGATTGTTCCTGCATCTGGTATCCAGTAGACACTCACATCACAAGGAGTACTGGCACTCCAGGTAGAGGGGACAAATATAGGCTGCTGATTGATCCCCTCCTGTTTAGAGCCTTTGCTTTCCAGTGAACATGGAACTCTTGATGGGGAAGGGAAGAGCTACTTACTGATATATAGTCTGCACATGTTTTATAGGGGAAATTAAAGACTCTAATTTGAAGTAATAAAGATCCAACCCTTTCTGAAAGGCCTAAATTCAACAAGGGATAAAAGAGAAGTATATTCTCACTGAGGATAAAAATAAATTTAACGATCAGTAAAAGCTGTGCCACAGAATAGGTATGTAGATTATATCGAGATTATTCTTTAATTAAAAAGCACAAATTGCTTTAAACTATGGATTCTTTCGTACAATTTATGATCATTTGAAATCTGAATCCAGGAGTCCTTCCCTCATTTTCACATGCCATTTTATCCTCATCTCTGCATTTTATTGGCAGGAACTGGCTGACAGTTCAAGAGACTGATACTTCTGGGGAACATTTCCCCCAGCTGCACACCCTCCTCGTCCCCTCACAACCAAACTGATCTCCCCTTCAGACCCACCTGGTGGCTGAAACTAACCCAATCAGCAGGGCACAATAAAGAATTCCTGATGTGTAATAGTGATGTGAGATCATCTTTTAGGATTTGTTTGTTTGCATTTTTATTGGATGTTGCCGTTCAATGCGGTCCAGTGCAAACAAGTCACTCTTACTGATTTCAGATTCCATGGCAGGATGCGATTTCCACATTTTGACCAAATAATTGTTCATGAGTCCGGCTCTGTTAGGGGATCTTGAAGTCTGAGAAATGCTGGGTTGGCTTTTTTAACTTGATCTTTTATTAATGTTCATTTTATTGAAAGTTATTTTATTTGCAAATAGTGTTGAACTTTAAGTAGTTCCAAGAAGAATTAAAACAAAAACAAGACAACATTCCTTGTCTCCTGACCTCCTACTTTGTTCTTTTCCCCAGAGGAAAGAACATTCAACTCTTTCAGCTCTCTTTCCCATCCCTGATATCTCCAAATGAGATATATATATAGCAACACAACAAGGCTTTTCTGACAATTCAGGGTTACTCGATATCAATCCAAAATTACAGACCTGAGAATGTTAGCACACTTGCATGCTCTTCTCTTTAACCTGTCAATATAATTGTATTTTTAATCAATCTCAAGTTAGTATTTATATAGTTGTACCCACATAACTGTTTATTTCTCATCAATATATACATTGTGATTATATTTTCATTTTTATGCCAATTTTTATTGAAGTTACAGTTAATATGTGTCCTTTTATCATTTTCTTTCATTCTCTTTGAATGTTTTATTCAGTCCTTTTAAACCCTTTGACAGTTGTGCAAAACTGTCTCCACGTTATTTTTCCATACATGCAAGTGCATCAGGAAATGACATTTCCGTCTACTTCTCCCTCCGTCTCTGCTCACACCTGTTGGGACCCGCTGCCCCTTGGCTCGCTGCATGGCGGCGGCCTGAGCCCGGCTCTGCCATCCCTGACGAGCCCCTTCCCGCCCCCGCCAATGCTGTTATATTTTCTGTCCCCACACTGTCCAAATCTTTCTCTTTCTTAGTACCCCCCCCACCTCCCATTTGGTGGAAATAGGTCTCCCCTGAGAAAACGTGCAGAAGTGAACTCTTTTCACATTTCCACATTTCTGTATTCTGCCCTCACTCATGAACAGCCATCTCTTTAAATATAGACGTTTGGGTTGAAAATATGAATTTCAAAAATACTTCATCTTTCTGATTCCAGTGTCACTGTTGAGAAGTCTGATGTCTTCCTTTTTTGATTCTTTAACCTCTCTCTCTCCTCTGGGGAATTTTTCAGAACTTTTCCTTATTACTGTTCTGAAATGTATGAGCTGTAACCTGGAGTGGGTGTTTTCTTCCCTGGGCTGTGTCACTCCAGAGACAGTTCTCTGCAGACACTCTGTCCTGCAGTTTCTGGCTTACTCTTCCGGGGGCTCCCCCTTCCAGATGCTGGACCGCAGGCATCAACCCTCCCACTTCCTTTCCTTTCTCTCCAGTGCCTATTTCTCTGTCTTTCAGCCCCAAAACTGAAGGTTTCCTTAAATATTGTATTTAGGCTTTTATATATTTCTTATTTAGAAGAGTTCTTCTTTGTTATTTGATTATTTAAAGAACATCTTCTTCTTGGTTTATGAAGAGATTATCTTTCATCTTCCTGAGGCTTTAGTTATGACCTCTCTGAAATAGTTTTCTGCTCTCTGTTTTCTTTGCAGCCCTTTTCTACTTATTTGCCCCTGATTTAGCCTTTTCCTTCAAGCACTCATTGCCTTCTGATATTCCTTGTGTGTCTCTCTATATTGGAGGGTGAAGTGCCCAAATGCTGATTGGAAGTTCCCAGGACAGGCAGAGCAGCAGATTGGTGGTAGAACAAGGGGCAAGCTGGATTTATTTTTGTTGGGGATCCCTAGTTGTCATTACCTGTAGGTCTTTTCTTGGGGGTGTTTCATTTCCTCCAGAGGAAGATCCTCCTGTCCCTTATCTGGAGAGGCACCATCCTGGCTATAATCTGGCACTGGATTAATGGAGGATATGGGAGGGGTTCCATCCAAAATGCCGACCATACTTAACACTCTGGTGCCATTCCACTCCTCTCATCTGCCCCCCTCTGTGCCTGAGACTCATGTCTGCTATGATCCCGGTGACATCATGTCTGGCACTTCCTACTCTTGAGTCTCTCCAAGGTTTTGTGCGGTAAACCATTTATTTCTTACCATTGCTTCACACATCACCATCTCACCTGCTTAGCTCCTTTCTAATCTCACTGATGGTGGACTTTGTGTTTTCGGAGGATGAGTGCGGGGTTTCTTCTTGTATTTGGGGGTGATTGTTAAGAGAAAAAGAGGAGAGAGAGATCTTTACCACGCCATATTGAAACTTAAGGCCAAGGAATTTTTATTTAGTTTTGCCTTTTTAAGCCAGCAAAAAACTCATCATTAATCATATTCTATTACTTTTCTTCTCCTAAAGCAGCAAATACAAGGCATTCTTGATGTAAATATTGATTACATCTAAGCAGGTCCAAAGGTTTGGGTTATGAATCATTTTACTAATTGGAGCTACAGGAAAAATTCTTGACACTTGGTTTCTTAGGGAGGCTTATTACCGTCAGAATAAAAAGGAGAATATGATATTTTTCTAGTGGATTTTTCCATAATGAGCATCCAGGAAATATCATTTCCACTGACCACTAAACCTGCGTGAATAATTTGGGACCTGAATTTACTAGAATGTCTCCTTAAAATAATCCATTTCTGTAACAACAATTCCATGCTTTCTCCTCTGTCACACTCTTTATATCCTATAATGTCTGAGAAGCATGACTTCTGCTGAATCCAGTCAGACGTTTAACTGACTGAGCCACCCAGGCACCCCAGGAAACACAAAGTTTTCTAACTTCTCTCCTTTCAGCCAGAAATCTGTGCAACTCCAAACACAGGTATGACTTCATTATTATTGTTACCTTGCCAATGTGCCTACCAATTTATTAAGGTGTGAAAATCTATGTCATGAGATAAAGGAAATAATAGTTATGGCAAGGAGGCATAAAATAGCCCAATAGATTTCAAAATAAGAAGTTCAATGTGTACTTTGGCCTATATCCTAAAAGTTTCCACCAAGTTTATCCCTTCATTATATATAGTTGACACTTGAACAACACAGGGGTTGGGACCCCAACCTCCCCATGCAAACCAAAATCCACGTATGATTTTTAACTTTCCAAAACTTTACTAACAGTATACTGCTGACGAGAAGCCTTACTGATAACATAAATAGTCGGTTAACACATATTTTGAATGTTACATGCATTACATACTGTATTCTTACAATAAAGTAAGCTAGAGGAAAATATTTTATTAAGAAAAGCATAAGGAAGAAAGAATACATTTACAGTACTGTATTTATCGAAACACATCCACAAACAAGTGGGTCCATGCAGGTCAAACCCATGTAGTTTGAGGGTCAACTGTAGCTTTTCTTTCTTTCCCTTCTACTTTTAACTACTACTGAAGACCTTGGACAAGAAATCAGGAAAACTGCAATTTCCCTCTAGATGGGACATCTTGCCTTGATCCCACACACGGGCAGGTTCAGCTTCCCCCCAGAGGGAGTAAGAAGCTCCTAATACTCCCCACCTCCCACCCCCTCTCCCAAAACCTAATACCTTAGTCACTCCTCTGGGTTACACACCTGCAAAACCATGCAGTGAATGAGCCACTGTCACCTGCAAACAAAATACTTCCATGAATAAATGGGACACATGCAGGTAAATATGAGCTGGTGATACTAGGATGTTCAAAGACAAACATCTACATTTTTAACATGCTCCCCAAAAGACTTCAGTGTGGATGGCCCAGAGAGCACTCCTGAGAAACACAGGTCAAGGCATGGGAAATGGGGGTATGAAGGTGCAGAAGATGGATGACATGGCCAGATAAACAGGTAAGGAGGAGGAGAGCAATGGAGGAGCAAGGAAGGGTGGAAGTTTGACCCAGAAGCAAAATACGATAGATGGAAACGGAGGTGTCATAATGAAAATCAGCCAAATTAAATAATTCACAATGTTTTCTAGCTCAGCCTATCTGCAGTTGTTCCTACATCATGCAACATTTTGACCTTGGAATTACATTACTGACCTCAAAGATATTAAACTGTATCTACTAATTAATCACACCAATGCATGACCCATAGCCATTCTTCAGCCAGTTTTCTCTTGTGTAATAATCTTCTCTCCTGAAAATACATTCTTTTATCTTGAGAAACTAATGGCAAGTGAATGAAGTGAGTAGCAAATTACAAAAATCTCTGATGCCCTGCAATGTATAATCATCAAAAAGAACTTGAACTTGATCTGGACAGTTGCTGTTTTTATAATTAGTCTTAATACATAAATCTCTAATTATTCCTAGGCTCAAAGAATGTCAGTGTTGAAGGTGAGGAATCCTGCCTGGCTGCCCCACCAGCCAGCAGCAGTGCCCAGAGGAGCCCTGGAGCCTGCAGTGCATGCCCTGCACCCACACATCCTGTAGGTACCCCTGCCTCCTCAGCGCTCACCCCGACATGACCAATTAGCCCGGATACTGCCTGCCAATCACACAGAGGTACTGATTTCCCAGCAAGGAGCGGTGGGATGATTAATGCTATGGGCCAACTTAACTAAGCCACATTACCAGATAGTTGGTCAAACACTAGTCCCGATGCTGCTGTGAAGGTGTTGCTCAGATGAGATTAGCATTTAATTTTGTGGATTTGGAATAAAACAGATCTTTCTCCATCATGTGGGTGGGCCTTGCCCACTCAGTTGAAGACCTTAAAAGAAAAAAAATTCATCTTCACCAAGAAAGAGGGAATTCTGCCAGCAAATGGCTTTTGGACTCAAGCTGTGCCAACAGATCTTCCCTGAGTCTCCAGCCTGTCTGCCTGTCCTGCAGATCTTGGACTTGCCAACCCCCACAATCATGTGAGTCAATTCCTTAAAATAAATCTCTCTCTCTCTGTGAGCATATACACACACACACACACACATATATATATATATATATTTTTTTTTTTCCTATTTGTTTTGTTTCTCTGGAGATCCCTGACTAATACAGAGACAATGGTTTTCAGCTCTTAAATGTCTGGGTGTCTCCTCAAATGAGCAGCTTTCATCAGAGCTACTGTCTGCACAGTGTTGGGTTGCCTTGTTTGGCTATAGCATTTTTTCTGAGCACTCATAGGTTCCAGAGCCTTTATTTTCTCTTAAACCAAGGAGAACTTAGAAATTATTTAATCCAATCTTGTCATTTGCATTTGAACAAAACTTGGATCCACCTTCTGAGGGTCACACTAGTAGGACCAGCAGAGCAGAAAGAAGAACCTGAGTCTTGTCCCTCAGCTCCGGGCTCATCCCTACAGACTTGTGCTGTCCTGTACTTCCTGTCTGACAGCCTCATTCCATCATGTGCTCTAAAGCTTTAATGTTTTTCCATGCCCTGGTTAACTAGAAAAAGGTATCAGATTAATCAGATGCATGTTTTAGCTACTGGTTTACTAATCCCAATGGCTTCTAGGTGTTATTCAGGAACATGGGGAAAAGTTAGGTTATCTCCCCACTGGAGACATGAAAAATTTTGTTATAAGGAAATATGGATACTACCATCTGAATTCTGAGATTCTGATTTATGTAAAAGTGATTTATGAGAATATATCCCCAGCAAGAAGAAGTAAGGAGTAGGGAAGGAAGAACCAGACCAGGAAGAAAGGCAGGCCAAGCGATGGTGTCATATCAGCAAATTCCCACAGAGGGCGAGACTGACTTGGTCGGAGAGCAGCCATGCTGGTAGTGTATGTCCCACCAGAGTCTTGTCCCCATCAGGGGGCAGGAAGGTTGGATACTTCCACGCCCATCAGTCAGTGGTTGAGGAGGGGCAATGAAATCTTCAGGGTCTTCTAGAACTCTACACATGTGGCAGTCCTCCTTCAAGGAGACACAAGTGATGTTGGCTAGGAGCTCAAGTATAGCAGATGCCGATGTTCACCAAGGGGGAAAAGGCATTCTGGTGCCAGGGTGTGAAGGGGAGCCCTTGCCGAGCTGGCTGCAGCTTGACAAGTGGGTCAGAGCAGACTTAATACAGTGTCTGGTAAAGGACAGAAAGTCCCCTGGCCAAGCCCTGACTGGCCCAATGGGAGGTACTGACACATACACCAAAGGATGTGTCCATCAGAGAGAATTACCGCTACAGAGTCAGGTAGACGGACCCCAGGGCCCCCCACTGGCCCGGAGTCACTGACTTACTGAAAAGTTCATGACATCACCTGACAGCTCGTGCCTGTGGGACAACCCAGTGGGATCTGCGGACTCCGCCTCTGTCCTCACCAGGCAGATTGTGGATTCTAACACGGCCTCTGAGGGAGCTGTGTCCAGGGAGAGAGGATGTATAAGTCTACCAAACAGATTGCCAGCTGTCTCTACAGGAATATTTATCATCAAGAATAAGGAAGTTGGCATCTGCCATTTTAGCCATTATTCTGGATACGTATGGTCAATGTGAGTCAGCCTCTGAGAAATGGCCATCCCGTTTGCGAGCGTCACTGAACTTAGCACTCAGGTTTCCTGGCAATGTGACACAATTGGGGGCTGTGCAGCAATCTTTTTTTTTTTTTTTTTTTTTTCCTACAGGGACTAGTCAGTTCCAAATTTCTTTCTGGGATTTGAACTTTGATAGGCTTTTCTGAAGTGCAGCAGCAATTAAACTGATACAGGAGTTGGGGAACAAAATGGCAGTCTTATCTGTGGCGTTGATGGATTGGAGAACGAAGTTGAGCTCCAAGACCAGAACAGGTGAGGGCTATGGCCCTGGAGGCAAGTTCCCCATCTCAGGCACAGGCGGTGACAGAGTCTGTGCTGTGTGGTGGGCGCACCCTGGTGGGAGGGGCTGTGCTGTGTGGTGGGCGCACCCTGGTGGGAGGGGCTGTGCTGTGTGGTGGGCTGCCAGGGGAGAGAAGCACGGTGAGCCAGGACAGGCAGTTAAATCAGTCCTTGTCCCGTGGGAGAAAGACAGGGCGGGAGGGAGATAAGAAGCACCAAAGAGTTCTCAGTGTTTCCCAGAGAAGGATAAAAAGCTCCTTTTTATGGTTCAAGGAAGAATAGGAGAGAGAAAAAGAAACCTGTTCCCAGTACATGATAATGATCATCCTAGCAAATTCCCCATACATACCAATTTAAAATGAAAAAAAGAAAAACCGTAATATCATTTTTGGACTAGTGAGTTATTTTTCTTTTAATGATTCAGAAGGTAATTTATATCTGTGTTGTATTCTAAAAGACTTCATAATCATTCATAGCAATGTCTAAATTCTATAGTTCTAGATCTTTACCTCAATTTTATAGCTTTCACAGTTTTTCAAAACTTATAGTTCTAAATATTTATCTAAATCCTTATAAGTTCTGTAAATTCTAAATATTTATCATTAATGGGCAATCCTGTGGATATGACTTAAGGGAAGGGGGGAAAGCCCTAACTTTGAAAATAAAAAAATGTTAGCTGAAAAATCCTGATATGGCATGCTTCAGTTTCTTTATAATTAGGTAAATAGAAGTTGAAAGCCTTACCTCTGTATTCCAATTGAGGAAAAGTGGGCATCCATTTATCTCAAGTTACAAATGATAGTCTAGAAATAAAGCTAGATGTTCTGTTCTAGGTACAGCACTTCTGCCTTGCGTGGCTCATATACCCAGTTTGTAGAGGAGGAAATTGAGACACCTGTAAGGACCACAAATAAGCAAGAGAAGCTGACAAGAGAGCAGCATATGTTAAGGAGAACAGTCTGCTCTTTCTAATCAGTGACTGCCATAGGTACAGCCATCGGTGAGAAGAAAACCAGACTGTAAAAAAGAGAGGGAGAGAGAAGAAGGTTCAGCCCAAGCTAGAGCTTCGGGAAATGTTTCCCATGTGGTCACATCCACGTCTTTCTTGACTTGTTACAACCTGTTGAGAGAGGAGCTCATTGTAAGAAAAGCTTTCTTTCATCCAAGAAAAAAAATTAAAAATGTAATCAGGGTAAACCTGAACTTCTATAATCGATGTCTATGAATACCATTCATTCATTCATAACATCTAATTACATTAAGATTTTAAAGAAAGGATAAACTACAGAAGAAAGCAAAACATCTATTTTCAAAGCAGGACTAATCCCAAGAAAAATAATCTAATACATGACGTTTGTCTTCAGCCGTCCCTCCCCTGCTTAGTCTTTCAAGATAGAGATGCCCCTGCCCTTCTGGTCACTGTCCTGTGCTTTTCCACCTCTCCCGTATAAAATGTGTTTTAAGTGATGATATGATGACCTCAGTCACCTTAATCTCATGCATAGTAAGACTAGGTAACGGTAAAGCTGCATGCATTAACATAGTCATGAGTATTTGCACCCAATCAGGGAAAAAGCCTCAAGCACTGGAGGTAATGGTGGCATTTCCAGAAGCTGGTAGAGCAACAAAGATTTTGCAAGAGAGACTCTCAGAAAACCTCAAAACACAGTTTATAGACATACTCAGTCTTGAGGATGTAGGTAATATTTAGTAATGAAGCCATTGTCTATTTCAACATTAAAGCATAATACAGGTTTCTCTAATTAAAAGCTAAAAGTCAAAAATACCTCTGGGTCCATACCGGGCTGCTCTTCCCCATGAAGAACCTTTCTTCTGGAAAAATCACAGAAAACAGCCTTTCCCCTAGTAGCCATTGTAATTTATTCCTGGCGTGAGAAGAACATCTGCTATAGATTATGTGCAGACATTTTTGTGATGTTAATGTGGTCAGAAATAACCAAAAGGCATTTAAGGAGATGAAGACATGTTATTTCCATTTCAAATAGGAATTTAATTCTAGGAGAACCACTGAACAACAACATCAACAACAAAGGCTTTTATTTATGTTGACCAATTATAGATTCACTTGTAAAAACTGGGAAATGAAAAAGAGGAGCCAGGAGATGAATTAGGTGCCATTATTATGATACCTTTTGGGAAGGTTGGAGAGAGAAGGTTAAATGGCATCTGGTGTCAACCTTAAAATAAGTATAACCTCTCCCTTTAAAAGCCTTAAACTCGATGACATAACAGCCCATTGAAATTCTGCCTCTTCAGGCTAGGTTTTGGGTACTGCCCCTTTTAACCTTCATGAGATTGGTGGATCAACGCAGTGATCTATGGGGATAAATGTTGGGAAGTGGTGAGAAATCACTTTGCCTTGCACACAGTGGCAATCCCTAGAGACCCATCTGGGTGCTGTGCAGTTAATCAAAGTATCCTACCCCAGCTAGGTGGATTTATAATGGCAGGTCTCATCCTCTAGCTGAGCCTCCCCATCCCTTACCATTTTTATTATTTGGGAGAATTGTATGAGAAGGGAGTCAAGCTTCACATTTTCCGTTGATTTAAGAGTTTATGGAATAAGTCACTAGGAAGAACAAGATGATTGAGGATTAATGCAGTATCTTTGATAAGTTGCTGCTGTAAAACCTCACCCTGACCCAAACAACACTAGGGAAATGGAATAGGGAAAAGTGAAGGATTTAAATTTCAATCCATTTGAGTCTTTGAGACATCGGGTTTCCCAGACTCTATTCCCATACTTTAAAAACAAGAATTAATGAATGTAAAAATTGCCCTATTACTAGAGAATGTTTAACCTAACCCATTAAATTATTTGAATTATTAAACTATTCAGGATTGGATGAGAAAAATCATATCTCTGTTGATTGCTGATCTCTTCTCCTTTCCAATTCAGTAAGTAAGTGTCTCAGCATCTTAAACAAATTATAAACCTCATGTTTACATGGGATAAAGGCCATTTACTAATAAAGGTCATTCCAAGATTCTCTCCCTCTGAGCAAAAGGCACAGACACCCATACATAACATTGTATACATAATAATTCACTTTCAACAATTTTTATCATCAATATTAGTCAGAAAATTCTCTTCTTCTCCTTATTCTCTACCTTTAGTTCTACATTAGTGACCCATCTCTCCCTAAATGCTCCTTTTTCTCTTTGTGGAGTCCACTTCAGACATCAATCCTTGATTGACTTTAGGTTTGTTCTAATGCTCTTGATTCACCTGACATAACAACATACACCTCATTATATGCATATTAGTTTCTAATGCAGCTGTGACAAATTAGCACAAACTTAACAACCTAAAACAATATGAATTTATTATCTCACAATTTCTGTAAGTCAGAAGTTTGGATATATGTGGCTGAGTCCTGTGCCTAAAGGTCTCAAAAGACTAAGCCTTTGGAAAAGAATCAGAGTTCATTCAGGTTGTTGGTTAAATTCAGTTCCTTAAGTATGTAGGACTGGGGTCTCAATTTCCTCATTGGCTACCAGCCAGGAGCTGGTGTTTGCTTCTAGATGCTACTCACATTCCTACTCATACTTTCCATGTGACCCCCTCTAGCAAAAGTGGGGTGAGTCCCTCTCACACTTCAAGTCTGTCTGACTTCCCTTTCTACAGATCTCTCACGCTCCAGGGTATGTGTGATTAGAGTATGCCCACCCGGATAATCCAGGATAGTCTTCTTATTTTCATGACTATTAACTACATCTGCAAAGTCCCTTTTGCCATGTAGCAAAACGTATTCATTGGTTTCTAGAATTAGAGGCTGGACAATTTTGGAGGGTCATTCTGGCTACCATAATCCACCATTCTGGAGCACAAAGATTCATTTCATGGGCATGTAGGAAACAAAATGTAAAATGGCATACATAAACCCAATTATATTAATAATACCATTAAATGTGAATGAATTTTAAAAAATAAAAAATAAATGTGAATGACATTCCAATCACACTGTGTAAATAAAACAAAACAAAACAAAATCCAACTATATGCTGTTTATAGGAGACACACAGTAGATTCAAAGATACCAATAGGCTGAAAGTAAAAGGATGGAAAAGAGTTATATCACATGAAGAGCAGCTTTAAGAAATTTAGAATGGCTATACTAATATCAAACAAAATAGACTTTAAATAAAAAATGTTACTAGAGATAGAGAGATTATATAATGATAAAGGGGCCAATCCATCAAAAAGTTATAAGAATTATAAACATATATGCACCTAATAATACTGCCCCAAAATCCATGAAGCAAAAGCTAATAGAATTGAAGGTAGCAATAAATAATTTAACAATAATAGCTGGAGACTTCAATACTCTACTTTCAATAATGTGTAGAATGATCAGGTAGATAATCAGCAAGGACACAAAAGACTTGAACAACACTATATACAAACTGGACCCAACAGACATCTGTAAATATTCCACCTAACAAGAGGAGAACACACAATCTTTTGAAGAGCACATGGAATATTCTACAGGATAGATCCTAATCTAGGTTATAAAATAAGCCTCAATAAATTTAAAAGAATTGAAACTGGACCAAGTACATTCTCCAATTCTGATGATTTGAAATTGGAAATTAGTGACAGAAAAAAATTTGGAAAATTTACAGATATGTGAAAATTAAAGAGCACACTACTAAGTAACCAATGACTAAGAAGAAATCACATGGGAAATTAAAAAAAAATACCCTGACATGAATGTAAATTAAGATACAACATACTAAAATGTAGAGGATGTAGCTAAAGCATTGCTTAGAGGGAAATTTATAGCAGTAAAAAATATGCTAAATGTGAAGAAAGATCTCAAGTTGAGAACTTAACATTCCATCTTGAAACACTGAAAACAAAAGAGCAAACCAAATCCAAAATAAGAGAAAGGAAAGGGTAGAAAACAGTATTAGAATGAAATCAAGGAAAGAGAATAGAAAAACAATAGAGAAGATTGACAAAACCAAGAGTTGGTTCTCCAAAAATATAAAAAAAACTGACATATCTTTCACTAAACTAACCAGAGAAAACTTAATTTACCAAAATTAAATGAAAGAGGGACTATTACTGCCAACCTTCTAAAAGAAAAAGAATTACAAAGAAATTCTATGAATGACTGTATGATGACCAATTATATAATTTAGATAAAATGGATGAATCCCTAGAAAGACACAAATTACTGAAACTGACTCAAGAAGAAATAGAAAATCTCATCCTCTAAAACCATAAAGGAAAATCTAGATGAGCATGAGTTTGGTGATATCTTAGTCTATTCTGGCTGCTACGACAAAATATCACAGACTGGGTAGTTCATGAACAACAGAAATTTATTTATCATATTATTATTTATTATTATCTGGAGGCTGGAAGTCTCTCATCAAGGTGCCTGCGTGGCCAGGTGAAGGTCCTTTTCTGAGCTATAAATTGCCAACCTCTCACTATGTCCTCACCGGATGGAAGAGGGTAGAGATCTCTGGAGTTTCTCTAATAAGGGCACTAATCTCATTCATGAGGCCTCCATGCTCATTACTTACCAAGCACTTCCCAAAGGCCCCACCTTCTAATGCCATCATTTTGGGGGTTATAGGATCTTAAATTGAATTAGGGGGCAGGGCAGATACATTCCAACCATAGCAGGTGATGAGTTCTTAGACATGACATCAAAAGCCCAATCCAAGAAAGAAAATATTGATAAGTTGGAATTTATTAAAATTTAAAACTTATGTTCTGTGAAAGATACTGTTAAAAGAATGAAAAAAAAAAAAACAAGCCATAGATTAGGAGAAGATGTTTTCAAAACACATATATGATAAAGGACTTGGATCCAAAATATACAAAAACTCTTAAAATTCAACAATTAGAAAACAACCAGCCAAATTAAAAAGTGGGCAAAAGATCTCAACAGACACTTCACACTGGCAAGTTTATAGAGCAACAGGGACTTTTCATTCACTGCTGGTGGAAGTTCAAAATGGTGCAGCCACTTTGGAAGGCAGTTCGGCAATTTCTTACAAAACTACACATAGTCTTACCATACAATCAACAATCTCATGCCCAGGTATTCACCCAGTTGATTTGAAAACTTATGTCCACACAAAACCTGCCTATGAATATTTATAGCAGCTTTATTTATAAAATAGCCCCAAACTGGAAACAACCCAAATGTCCATTGATAGGTTAAAGAATAAACAAAATGTCTTTATCCATACAATGGGATGCTACTCAACAACAAAAGACATTAAGTATTGATATATATACCAAGCATTTATCTTGAGTTAAAGAAACTGGACACCAAAAAAGTACATGATTTCATTTATATAAAGTTCTAGAAGAGGCAAAACTAATCTCAAATGTTATAAATTATATCACCAATGGCCTGGAAAGGGGGTTAGAGATTGTTGCAAAGGATCCCAGGGACCTCTTTGGGTTGCCAGAATTGTTTTATGTCCTGACTGTGATGGTATTACATGAGTGTACATATTCTCAAAATTCATCCAATTGTAGACTTAAAATGAAAACATTTTATTTTATGTAAGTTGGGCTTCAATAAAGTTGAAGAGAAAAACTATAACAAACAAGAGCTATATGTTAATGAAGAATCAATCATTCTCATTTTCGATTCTCTTTCAGGATGCTGAAAACCTTTGATCCTGGTTGTCAATTTGACCACTATCTGGCCATTCGTCTTAGGTGATATGATCACCCCATATCTCCTTGGAATAGTAAAAATATATGAAGAATGTCAATCTTAACTAAAAATCTTAACTAAAAATCTCAATAGGCTAGACAGGTAACTCCTATTCTCTTCACAATTTAATCCTGGCCAGTACTAGCAAGATCCTTTATGTATCACTTCTCTGAAGCAATTTATACTCCTTTACTTTTCTGACTGAAGCTTTTTTTTTTTTTGCAAAACTTTCCTCCATATAACTCATGATTCCTTTGATACTAGTGGTGGCTACAATTCTCCCAGTATGAGCTTGTTTAATATCTAAGCAATAAAAACTGAAAATAATTCACTAAAACCTGTGTGTTTTGTTGTTTTTTTTAAAGATTTTATTTATTTATTTGACAGAGAGAGAGGGGGAGAGAGCAAGCACAAGCAGGGGGAGGGGCAGAGGGAGAAGCAGGCTCCCCGCTGAGCAAGGAGCCTGACGCGGGGCTCAATCCCAGGATGGGATCATGACCTGAGCCGAAGGCAGACGTTTAACCTACTGAGCCACCCAGGCGCCTCAAAACCTGTGCGTTTTGTCAGCTAAATAATCCTCCCTTATTGGCTTTTTTAGCTCTAGATATTTGGAAGAATCCATATCTTTATAATTATTCCTTTACCATCCAAATTAAGTCGTCACATAAATTCAGCCATTATGTGTTACCTAGAATGTAACAGATGGTCTCCTGCTTTTTTCTGTCTGAGCCCCTGTCAACTCCCAGGCAACTTTCTCCCTGGCATGTGAACTCAGTGTTCCCTAATCAAAAACAGATAGTCAATACTAATTTCCTCTGCAAGTCATTTTTTTTCAGGGTGATTTTTTTTTTTTTTTAGTTCTTGCTGCTATAAGGTAATCATATAGAAACACTTTGTGACTTCCCTAAAGACATTTCATATATAGTCTATAGCAGTACTGTCCAATACACATGTGATGCAAGTCATATATGTAATACTAACTTTTCTAGTAGCTACAATATAAAAGTAATAAAGAAACAAGTAAAATTAATTTCAATAACACATTTTATTTACTCTAATTATATCTGAGAAAGTATTACCAGTCAACATGCAACCAATTAAAAATTATTAGTAAGATATTTTACATTTTTTTTTCACAGTAAGTCTTGGAAATCCAATGTCTGTTTTATGCCTGCACATCTCATTGCAGGCTAGCCATATCTCAGGGGCCCCCTAGCACCATGGGGTTAGTGGCTCCCATAAGAACAGTGCACCTCTGTAGTGATGGGTCTCTTTGAGTAGACGGAAATGTGCTTTCAAAAGCAACTGACTTTGTAGGGCCCAGAGCCAGGTCAGGTAGAGCCTACACAGTGAAAATAAGCACATTTCCTTTTACTTAGATCCAATTCCTTTAGTTAAGGGAAACTGGGAACCTTTTTGTAAACACTTTCCTAAAAGTAGACAAAGATCTAGAATTTTTTAGAAAACAAATTTTAGACACACACATCTGCTTATGTTTCCAGGGCAGAGGTCTGGAAAATGGAAGAAAACATTCTGACACAAGTCAGGGCAAGAAGCAAGAAGACAGGATTGGGAAAGCAGGTGCAGCCTGGGTGCGTACATATGTCATGACAACAGTTGATCTTTTTCACCTTCTGATCTAAGGTAGACCTTAGAGTTACATTAACTCTAGTGCTCTGGGCCATGCCAGGGGTGAATGATAATCTTATGAAGATGCGATCTGCATGATATACATCTCACAAAAATGCAAATAACCAGGGTGACCTTGAGGCTTTGATGAACTGTCACTCTTGATCTCTGTGTACGGACATTTACTTTAGACTGAATGATTCTGAAGTCCTTCAGCTAATCAAGGACCCTCTTCCTACTGCTTTTAGGAGAGCTGTTAGGAGTCCTAGTATTCACTGATGAGAAAGAAACCAAAAGGTCACTTCAGAAGTCCCTGCTGGTACAGAACCACCTGGCACAAACAGAGGATGTCAGAATTCTGCTCACAAGATAGCTCGGGGTGTAAAGGAGAGAAAGGAAGGCCAGTATCCCTAGCTCAACAGCCTGCACCCAGACGAAGCCAAGCTTTGATAGAAAACTCTGGAAATTCTGTTATCCTAAGGTCCATATTACCATTAACATTCCTTTTTCCCTTACTTTTTTACTAGTTGGTCCGCTTCTGCAGCATGATTACTAGGGCCACTATATAACCAGACATTTTGGTTAAATAATATTGACAAGCACCTATCTATAGTAGTCTATAACATTGGTAAGTCTATACCAATATTTCAATCTATAATTTTATAAGTATATCAATTATACACTCTATAAACATGAGTTTATACCAGAGTCACAAAAATGGTCAAAACATGGGATCTCATTCAGGCAAATAAAGAGAGTTCTCATATATCCACCAGACTTGACCGATAGGACTAAGCTTCCTTGTTCTGGGTGGGCTTTCTTACTCCTCACCTGGGCCCACCTTCTCAACTCCATTACTGAATCTCCTGCATTAGCAATCAGCTAATTTCATCTACGTTTGTCCTATACACATTTTCAATTGACACCCTGCCGAGTCTATACAACTGCCCGTCTAGAATAATATGTTCCAAAATTACACGTATGCCTTCCACATCCAATAAAGTTCAAGTCATTATATAATTAGACCACTTCCTGTATTCCGTTATGAATTAAATGGAGGGCTAGTGGTGAAGAAGGAGGAAGGTCTTAGGAAAGAATATGTTCCCCTTGCTGACAGCTACAAACGCAGACCTAAGAATTTGGGAAGTCATTTAAATAAATTATCTCAAGGTCTTGAATCCTAGATGCTGCAGAAAAAATGAAAAAGACCACTTCGCCAGTTACGTCTTCTATCTCTCTACCCGAAATGTTGATGGCACAAGAGCAGGTACGGAGGCCTTAATTAAACAAGGAAAATACACCGATCGTGAGCACCCTGCCAAGCATTTCTCCTTCCCACACACATGACTCAGGACACGCACTAGGTAAAAACAAGAGCCTTCATTCCTCCTTCAGAAAATGCTACAAAAGGCAGCAGCTTCTTGCCCTTGGCCCCAGCCAACACCACACCAGGTCTCAACCCCCTTCCCCTACTATCAAGATCTGCCGCACAGCTACAGGTTGCCATTTTAGTGAAGCTCTCCTTTTAGGCCACCGAAGGGATGACATTGGAGGCCAATCCTCCCTTTTGGAATGGAGCTGGAGCCAGCCCGTGCACATCATGTCTTCTCCTGAGTATCATTAAGCAAACACAGCACAATCCTTCCACCCAGGTTGCCTTTGCAGTGTGTTAAAAGTCACCTCGTCATTTTTACTGAAAGAGCAAGATGGCTCAGAACCTTGTCCCCTAGCATTGCCTTTGATTCCAAGAAGAAATCAGATGTGCAGGAAAAATTCAGTGGCCCCAGTAAAGAGTGAAAGGAACCCCAGAGAAACTCATGAGAGGAGAGGATGTGGGAGCTGCTCATTGACATCTATTGAGCTAGTCCCATGCTATCCAAATCAGCAGGATTTGTGGATTCTAAGCCAAATAAACACATTACTAGAGCTGTAAACATAAGGTAGCTCAGTTCTTGAACTGGCCAAAGCTTTGGAAGATGCAGGATGATGCCCTGCTTGTCTCGTTGCTGTGGAGTTGTTTGAATCTCTTCCTAGTTTTGTGGTCACCGTGTGCTAGTGAGAGGTGCTTCTGGTAGATGAAGTACAGAGATATGGCTGATATTTCATGAGTGACTACTCTCCGTGCTCCCTTTAGTTCACACAGTGAATCCTCACAACAACCAAATTCTGATTTCTCCCATTTTGCAGCCTAGGAAATGGAGCCATGGAGAAGCCGGCCTACTACTCAGAAGAATCCACCCGGGCTCTGATTCGAGCCCAGAGTTTAGATATATATGAAATGATTTACTGACCTTACTATTAATCTTGCCCTGGGGCTTAGCCATGGACAGAAGGTCTGGAAACAGAGAGCCAGCTGCTGCCTTGGAAGCAGCTGGGGCCTGGGCCCTGCAGTGGGGGTGAGCTGCTCCTTCTGACAGCAACTGGAGGAGGGGTCCCTACCCCCCAAAAGCCATGGAAAGAAACTTCCTCTTCCATGTCTTCCATGGAAGCAGCACAAACTCTGCTGTGGATTTTGCATCAACACATGCTTCTAATCTCTCTCTCCCATCTGCATGTATAAGACAGTCCTAAAATTCACATAATTATTCCATATTACCCTTTAACAATTGGAACGTCACTCTGCTATTCAGCCAACTTTTCTTGTAACTAACTCTGGAAAATGGAGGCAATAAATAGATGCTTGATTATTTTTAACATAAAAAGGTGTATTTCTAATGAATCATTTGCCCAATACTTAAAGAACTATTATGCTCTGAGAGACACCGGAGAAAATTCTGATCATATGAAAGCTGGTGTTAGCAGTAAATTATTTATTTATACACTAAGTATTTTATAAGATTTTTTTAAGCCATTATTGCTTCCCACCAAATTTTCTCTGAAATGTAATATTTCTATCCTAGGCAAATATTAACATTAAGTTCAAATCAACCTCTCTCCCTCTCTTTCTCTACACATACATACATACACATGCACGCACACACATTTTCAAACTACCCTTTAGCTCTGCAGAACTAATGTAATTATTTTTGTTTGCTGCACAAATAAAGGTAAAATATCCTCATTATTCCTACAAATATTGATAATATGCTAATATACATAAAATCAGAGTTAAACTCTCCCCAGAATCCTACTCCTTAGGAAGGGCAGGGGGAAAGGAGTGCAGAGTGTGTCTTTCCCTAGAATATACACACCCCTTTGACGTACTGTGAGGCTTACAGAGTGAGGACTCCCCTCACGCAGCTCATGGGTAGGACCTGTTCACACACTGAGGATGCTTGTACTCATTCTCACTCCAGAATAGGGCACCTGACACAGTCTACAGAATGAAACTGAGTTTCATGATCGTGCACATGATCAGGACTCTACTCTGAGCTATTTATCAAGGGAACAATGATATGCAATGATCATTTGATTACCATGTCAACTTCGGTATTTAAAATATTGCTTTAGATAGAATTTGTCTTATGTATTTACCTTCTAACTGTGTACTATTTGTGGGTTCAAAAATACAATCACATTTTTGCAGTTTTTGCAAACTGGTGACCTGCTGGTCTTCTCCCTCTTTCATATATGTTTGTTTAGCCAGAACCACAGGTGTTTGTTTTGTAATTTTTTCAATTTGAATGCTCTTAGGCAAATTACTCATTTTGTAGTCTCCCGCAGTCCTTACCAGTCCCGGAGGCCCAATATTGAACACTGATGGCCAAGAATTTAGGTTCCAGTTTATGTCCTTGCCAAACCCCTATAGACATATAAATCTATGGCCCCATCTAGTTTTAAGAATGTCTCTTCAACAAAGCATAGATTCTGAGGACTGTTTCGTTTATGCTATTTTAAGCCACTTTTAACCATTTACACCTTCAAAATTATAATGCAATTTCCAGGCATATAAATCTTACATAGCAAAAACTGTAGTTCTAATTTTTAAATTTAAAAATTGGTAGAAGTAGATTATTATAGAAACTTAAAATGAAGCTTAAAGTTCATATTAAAATCTTCTTTAATAGAAATTGGGCAATAGGTATTAAGCACTTCCTTTCAAGAATTATAACAAAAATATATTAACCAATTTATAATTTTCTTCTTTGTTTTGCCCATTTTGGATTTTTAGATTAGTAACCTTTCTATCTTGTCTATATTTAAAGTCATCAACTCAACCAATGTTCATCCACAGAGAAGGAGTGAATTATAAAAGAATATTAATATTTATTAATAATGTCTTAATGCTTCTGAAATTATACTGTTTTATATTCTAATTATTTAAAGTAGGAGGACTTCTTTTTCATTTTCACCTGATAGTGAAAAATGGTTACCATATGTATTTTAATCTCAAAAGGGAAAATAGGGTCTCCATCAATAAGACTGAACTTCCTACTAGAATCTGGTTTAACACTCTGGATTAAATAAAATAAATTGATTAATTAAATTACACAAAATCTACTTTTATTGTGAGTACCCAGAAGAAGGTGACAGCAGATTGTAGCTGCTGAAGCCAGAGCCAGAGAAGCAAGACAGAACAGGAGATAAAGGAGAGAAGATATGTCAGTGTGGGAGTCCTGGCCAGAGATCAGTAACAATGCAAAGCCTGGAGCGCAGAATAAGCCAAGCCCTGTGAAGTACAAGTGAGGGAGACAAAAATCAATCTATTCAACAACACTTACTGAACAATTCCATGTCCTTTTAGGTGCCAGGGATTCAGCAATGGTTGCAACCCTTTTTCAGTTAAAGCCAATCAGATCGTGCATAAATGGGGGAACATCTGAACAGTGATAGGCCAACCCTCCATGGGAGACAGGGTGTCACAGGATCTAAAGGTAAAGCACAGTGAGTGACCAAACCCCCACCCAACAGTCCAAATGCAAGTTATATTCAGGACCCAACGAAACCTGGTTTAATCAGAATACATGCCCTTTGAAATCAGAGGTCACTTATCATGGAAAGGGGCAATGGAGGTTGAGAAGGGGTCTGCTCTGTGGTCCAGAGGCTTCACAGGGCCATGGTGCTGCTGGACGGATGGATGAGACATGTCCACCCAAGGCGTCTAGTTGACCTTAGACCAAGGCTAGCCTGTGGAGCAAGAAGATCTTGATAGCAGCTATCACCAAGTGGCGGTAAAAAATATCCAAACCATATAAATAGGAAAATTGCCAACAGGGAAAGGGGGAAGGTGTCCCATTTTCCTGAAAGTTCAAGACTTGTTATACAAATGATCCACAGTTCTAGAGGTTTCCTGTGAGGACAGCTGTTTTGGAATGCATTCCAAATGACCAAGCTTGAACTGTGACCCAGTGAGTTGCCATGGTTTAACAGAGATGAGTCTACTTATCCTGCAGGCAAGGAGTCAAGGAAGCCTCATGGGATGTTAAACAGTACTTAGAAGAACAAACGAGGTCTCACCTACATCAGAAGATATTAGCACTCACTCTGGCTCTTCCCCGCTCCTTCATTCCCAGGCGCAGAATGTTCTGGCAAGATGCCTGGAGCCCAGAGCCAGGCTTCCTCGCAAGGCAGGCCACACAGCACATCTGTACATAACCATGTGGGGCGTCCAAAGCACCACAAACATCAGGAACTCAGGACATGCTTCATGTCTTCACTTGGAGAAAGCCTCGGCTCCCATAAATATCATATCACAATTTACAATCCCCACGGCAGGGGACATATGTCCTTTGAAGGGCAAACTTGGGGCTGATTTAGGAAGCAGACACATGAAATGAATTGTCTCACAAAGATTTAAATGATTTTTCCATGGCTTTGAGGGTCTAAAACTCTGAAGGATCATTGACCCATCTGATTTAGACACCACAGCCCTCCTCTATATTGTTGGATGTGTTGGTAAAGTAGAATTGGGGGCACAGACATTTCTAGTACCTTCAAAAATTCAAATTAATACATAAAATACATTTGTAGAGACAACCAGTGGCACTTATCTGACAATGGCATAATTTTTCTACACAAAGATCTTTATCCAAAAAAAAAAATTTTTCTGAGAAATTGTTCCCCCCGTTTCCTTTCTCATAAGATTTGATGTCCAACCTGTCTTTTCGTGTTTTCATCTGAAAAGAAAATACTGCAACATACTAAAGACGTGTGCTTGCACACTGTCTGATTTTGACAACACAATACAACCAGCAAATTAGACTTGCTTTAGCTCAGCATCTCACAGTGCCGGGCTCCAGGTGCCAAGCCTGTCGGATGACACACGAATAGCCATGTCTTAACCATTGGAATCATTCCCTAAAGATGCCCTCGAAGCCTTCCCCGATTTCAACCTCACTGCACTTTTTTGACAATAGTCTACTGCAATGAGCCATAAACTAGTCAATGTTTTCTAACAAATGAGCAATAATATTCCACTGGGTTGGGCCTTAGAAAGGACTTGAGTTGTTACTTTTTCAAATTTCACCCAAAGTTTTCAAAGGCACAATATATTCATTCATGTAACGCATATTTGGTGATCCCCTGCTCTGTGTCAGACTTTTCTAACCAGTAATGACACAGCCCTGGAGAAGCACAGAGTTCTGCAGGTTCATGCGCCTACATCCTGGGGGAGGAAGCATTCTGTAAACAAGTAAACAAGAAGACAGGTGCTCTGAAGCATGACATGACACAGCATGTTGGAGTGATGGGTATGGGCGAATTTAGCAAGGATGTCAGGAATGCTTCTCTCTGCAGGTGGCACTGGAGCCAAGACCTGAGAACAAAAGGAAACAAGCATGGGAAAACATGTAGAGCATTACTGCAGGCAGCGGAGCTTGGAGGAAAGGGGAGGTGTGAAAAGGTTTGGAAAAATCAGGGAATAGGGTAAAAAAAGGTGGCTTAAACACATTGAGCACAGGGAATCATAAAGTGAGATAAAACTAGAGACCAAACTTTATAAAACCATAAAGCCTTTGGATTATTTTTGCTCTGAGTTATGGGAGAATTTAAGAAAGAGAGATTTCCATATTATAATATCAAATGCTTACATAGATGCTGTTCTAAGAACTTTAATGTGGTTTCATTTTTCTTCAGAATAATTATTACCCTTTGGCATTATAGTACATATTTATTCATTTCCGTGGTCATTTCCTGCAATAGTAAGCAAACTCCATTAAAGCCAATGTTTTTGTCTGTGTGGACCACGGCCGCATCAACAGTGTCCATATCGGTCATGTGGCACATAGTAGATGCTCAATAAATATTTCAGGAAAAAAAATGAGTAAAGGGATGAAGACCAGAGACAGGACAGTTAGGAGATGAAAATCCGGGGTCTGCTGTGGTTCTATCGAATGTGAGACATTTTTTCAAGCATGTACATGAGATGTCGAGTGAACAGTTTGCTATACAAGTTTGGAGCTCGGGGCAATCAGGACCAGAGAAATAAATTTGGAATTATTCACATACAAACAGCCATGGGCCTTCCTGAGATAGTTGAAACAACTAAAAACAATAATCCCAGTAAAAATAATAATAGTATTATTTATCAAGTGCTTGTGACATGTTAGACACTTGGCTAGAAAGGCAAAACTCGTCTCTTGGCTTGGATTGCATCTCACTTCTCATTTTGCTTTTTGTTCCTTAACCACACCTTGCAAGTCTTAAAGGATCAACCTTTTTAAAATAATTGGAATGGAAAACTTCCAAAATAATTAGCTCCATCTTAAAGGAAATTAAAGCTTTGACTCCTTGAGAACATAGAAGGAACTGTACCTTTTAATGTCATAATAAGTAAAATAATGAGCCCGAGTCTGCTTTCAAGAGCAGCAAAAATGGAAACCAGCAGAATACATTCAACACCGTCCCATTCTGGATTGGAGGCAACCATGATGCATTAAATGAAAATTCAACGGCATGAAGATTTTTAACACCCTTTGTCCCCCTCAGTCCTCTTCCATTCATATATGAAGATCTGGCTGAAAATCTCCTGTGAGTTGTATATTTTTGTCTTTCCCTCCTAAGTACAAAACATTTTTACTGCTATTTCCCACAATTCTGAGAAGGAGGAACACAGGCAATTCTGACAAACTTGGGGAAGTACCTGATCAATGCCCAAGGCTGTTCAATAAATGGAGGGAATTAAGGAATTAAAGCTTGCTCTATATGCTCTTTACAATCGTACTGCTAGTTTTTTTAAGAATACAATAAGCTATATAAACTTAATACTCTTCTATTACTACTCAATACTGTTTCACAGACTCCCACACTCAAGTGAGTCATCTACCAAACGAGAAATCACCAGAGAGGGAACCAGAAACATAACATCCTGTTTATGTAGTTGCTTCTCCTTCAATTAGTTACTTAGTAGACCAAAGAGAATCCCTATGCCCATCCCTGGTTCTGGAAGGTTCCGGCATTTGAGACTCATCTGGACTGATTCCAGGTATTTAATAGTTAAGTGGGATTTTGCCCAGCATTTGCCACACTAGATTTCTTTTTTTAACATACAGATCCCCTCTGGTTTGCCTGCACTGTCCCAGTTTATAGAACTTGTCCCGGAACAACCATTATTAATGCCCCTTTTGCTCAAAAATGACCCCGAGTAGACAATAAATTATATGACCATATAATAGTGTGGGATTCATTCATGGTCATTCCGGATGAGCACATTTTATCCCCATGCTCACTAAGCAAACCTCCTCAGTCCCTGCAAGGGAATTCCCTTCCCTCACAGACTTCAAAAACTTGAATCTCTTCCTGGGGTTTTCTTTAGGGATGGAAAAGATTTTATTTCTCTAATAATGTGAGAAGTACATATTTCCCTTGGTTCAATAGAACCTTTCACGTAACTGCCTTCCTTGAAAGGTCACATTCCCTGCATATCCTCTTGAACATCTCTGTTAGGGGCAACTGGTTTATGTAATCTTAGCGGATTTATAGTTTATAGATTAGAGTTCTGTGGCCTGTCGTTTCTCCCTTCAATAAACATTACACACACTCAGCTCTTCATGAGGTGGGTTTTGTTTTCCAAACCAGTGGTTAGAATCGATAGCTTAAGAACTGAACTGAAACAGAACTGGATGCTTATTAGGTCTCAACCAGAGGGCCAAGACAATGTCAGTCTAGCATTATGTCCTGCTTTGGAGGATGCTGTTGGCAATCAGCTGTGGCTCAACTGGTTTCAGTGAGGTTCTCTGTCTACAAGACAACAGTCAGAGAGGAGGGAACTTCCTCTCTCCACACTGCACTCAGTATATGCTGTCCCTCTTAGCAATGATTAGAAGGAAAACTGAGTTTTGATTTGTAATGCATTTAATTTTTTCTTTAAGTTATTCATTATAGCTCCCTTAGATACCATAAGAAAAACAATAGCAATAACTAACATTTATATAATGTTCCCTGGGTGCCAGGCACTGCTCTAGGCGCTGTAAACATATTAGCATTCATGCTCACTAATTCCCTGGGCGGTTGGTACCAATATTACCACCAATTCAGAGACCAGGTAGCAGAAGCTGAGGCTGTCACGTGACTTGCTTGTGCCCACACAGTGAATAGGTGGCAGAACTGGGATACAACCCAGGTCTCCTGCCTCCAGAGTGCAATTCAGCCTCTCCACCTCTCTTCCTTGCTTACTTTACCCTGACCTCCCTCCCCACATTTACTTTCATTTTACAGAATAACAATAATAAGAACAAGAATAAGAACAAAGAAAAATGAAAAGGAGTGCCTTATTTATGCCACATCATAGTGCCAGGACTCCAGGCTGTAAATGTGCAGTGGGTTATAGAAGCCTCTTATCTGTGTTCATCATGGGAGTTCCTTTCTTTTAACTCTAAATTGTGTCCAAGAAACTCACAAACAACATATGAGCAGTATTTAAGAACTTGCTTTTGGAAAAAAATGTGAATGCTCTGAAATGTGCATTGAGGCATCTTCTAGAAAATACCATTATATTAGCTGTAAAAGCTGAAAAAATTGCATTCTTCTGATATTATTATGCACTTACCTGACTTCAGAGAGAGAATCAATGAAATGAAAGACAAGAAATAGAGTAGGTAAAATTCTCTTATGACATTTTCCAAAGGACTCTGAAGAGCAAATATTATAAAGGGAGAGGAGAAATGATATTACTGGATACATTAAATTTTGGAAGTGCTTTGGGTTAGGTCTTCAAGATCTATGGAGGAAAATGGTTTAAATGAAGTTTCTATTAGAAGACCTTGATATAGAAAGGCCTAGACTAAAGATTAATTAATTGATTTCAAATTCCATCCATTTAATTATCCTATAAGTAATATTATATAGTGTAAGTATATATATAAAGAATATAATATATATGAGTATGCATTATATATGTAGTATATTATATACTTACATATATGAGTATTCTAGTATTATATATTAGGTATAAGTATATACAAATATGGTATATATATATACTTGTACTGTATACTTATTAAAAGGTGTTCAGCTAACCAATTTCCAATGTAGGGGAGGGGGTTTCTCCACACCAACAATTGTCTGTGATCCAGCCGGATGCCCTACAATTTAACTCAATTCTGACACTATCTACCCCGAGATAGCATCCGATCCCATAGGTTAAGGGCTCAGACCCACAAGACTGCCCTCCCAACACTGTTCAGATGTCAGTTGCAAGTTCAGGTTGTTACCTGTACTTCTGTCTGACTGGCTATAAAATCAGAGGTTCCCATGACCCCCTCCTCCATTTTGATTAATTTGTTGGAGTGGCTCACAGAACTCAGAGGAATATTTTACTTGCCAAATTACTAGTTTATTACAAAAAGATATTTAACTCAGGAACACAGATGAAAGACATGCACAGGGCAAGAAATGGGGAAAGAGTGTGAAGTTTCCACACCTTCTCCAGGTGCACCTCTCTTTCAGCACCAACATGTGCTCCCCAACCCAGGAGCTCTCCGAACCCCATTTTTTTGGAATTTTACAGAGGCTTCATTAAATGGGCATGATTGATTAATCATTGGCCTTTGGTGATTAATTCAACCTTTAGCCTCTCTCCCCTTCTTGGAGGTCAAAGGGTGGGACTGAAATTTCCAACCCTCCATTCACAGTTGGTTCCCTTGGCAACCAGTCCCCATCCAAAGGTGCTTTCCAGAAGTTAAGGTAACATTAACAAAAACCCAGTTGTGGAGGAAAGGAGCTTGTTACGAATAAAAAGACCCTCATTTCACCTTTATGACTTTGGAGGAATTTCAGTAACTGAGGACAAGAGACCAAATACTATGTCAAAGATGTTTCCATTGCTCTTGTGGCTCAGGTGTTCCAAGAACTTTAGGAGCTATCAACCAGAAACTGAAGGAAAACCAAATATATATAAGAAATATATTTTGGTCATCTGAGTGACCAAATGACCATATTGTGACCAAATCACAATATTACATAGACTAATAAAAGTGCATATACATATATATATATGTTATATATGTTTGTATGTATACTTATATAAATATTAGTGTAAGCATATAGTATATAAGGCTTTTCTCAAACTTAAAAGATACCTGTCTGTAGAAATGTATAAACCTTTGAAGGGGAGAAAAACATATTGCCCCAAAATATACCTCTGGCATATTGATTATCTTAAGCTGATTATTTTTGAAAGGCTGCAGACACAATAGAAGTTGCCCGTTTGTGAGGAAAAGTTACATTTATAAGGGAAATCGCTATTTGTAAGGGTGTTTCCCTCTCTGTACCAGGAAGAGGATAACTAAATCTCTAGAAACTCTTATCAGAGGGGAGGGCAAGGACGTAAATCCACATAACAGCTTTACACTTGTCTACTGTGCTTTTCCTGATTACCTCCATAATTGGCTCTTCCCACCCCACCCCCCATTCCTCAACATCTTTCCTTTGTCTTCAACTGGAAATGGTAATGAAGTTGGTGGCTTGTAGCACTTGGGGGAGTTACTCAGTTTTCCCAGGGCTCTCCCATGTGTACAGGAGGTATGCATGTTATTAAACTTCTGCCTGTTTTTCTCTCGTTAGTCTATCTTTTATTACGGGGTGAAGGGGGATGTCTCAGCCAAGAAACTAGAAAAGTAGAGGGAAAATTATTTTTCCTCCCTTACACATATGAGTATTATCTGGCTTGATGGAAGTATCTCACTTTATATCTTTGCCATGGTGTTGTTGGAGGAAAAGATATTTCTCTGTCTTTTAAGTTTCTTCTAGCTGAACTAAGAATCAGATTGACATGAAATAGATTAACAGGAGAAAATCAAATTTAATTTTGTACCTACTGGGAATCCACACAAACAGGAAATTCCAAAGACAGGCAACATAAGACTTGTATGATATCCTGAGCTAAGGAGAGGGGTAGGGGTCTGTGCACACAAAGGGGAGGAAGACCATTAGCAGGAAAATGAGAGATGTTTAGAAAACAAAGGTTGCCCTGTTATGCAGATGATTTCTTAGGTAAAGAGGAATCTCTGTTAATAACTCTCTTCCAGGTTCCACTGACAGTTGAGGGGTAGGTAAAGAGCTTTTCCCGAATATGCTGGATTTTGATTACTTTTAACTCAAAATAATTTTCATGCCAAAGTGTCCCATCTTGGGGTTGATTTGCCTTTGGTCCCTATGCTGTAAGTACAGCATCATCTTACCTTCCTGTCACCACTATTTGGTGGCATCTCATGACTTCAATAAAAGACTTGTTAACACAGCAAAACTCATTCTCTGAGGAAATGAAGATGCCTTTTAAGGGACTGATGATGAAATAGAAAGCACCACCAGAAACAAGAGAAAATTAACAGGACCACATATACACTTTCAGAACGAACAGCTCCTTATTTTCATCTTGATCAGGGATATGCTATATAATGACAGTGATTTGAAAACAGCCATTTAAAAAATGGCAAATTTATTAGTGCCTAAATTTATACTCCTGAAGCTATAAAAAGCAGTGTTTATTTTATATATATATATATAAATATAGTATCACATATTTATATATATATAGTATCACAATAATGATGTTAAGGTTGCACTGGAAGCTATACTGAAAATCCACATCGCAAGCCTTGGTGATTTAATTTATACAGCAGAAAGACGTGTCCTTTTAAGGGATTAATGACAGAATTTCTTGCTCTTCAAAAATATGACATTTTGGTGCTTAATCTTATTAGTAAATAAGAGTCAACATTCTTCCTCATTTAAGAATACACACAAATTCCTTAGGCATATCCCCTATAAATGCACTCAGCCTCTACCACTATTACCTGAGAACCAGATCCAGTTCATTCTCAAAGAGGTTTGGACCCCATGGGGAGCAGAACAGAACCGAAGATACCATTTCATTGAGCCTCCTGAATCACAGGTCATGGCAGGGACCAGCCACCGAATATTGTGCCCTAAAGATACCCTGAGCATTTTCATGTTTGAACCCTGGGTATGTGACACTCACTAGTTATTCATAAACTGATCTCACACAGACTGTACTCTGGGAGCCCAATTTTTTGATCACATGAAATAGGGCTATAAAATTTAGTATTTATCTGTTTCAGGGTTTTGATAATATTAAAATAGAATAATATAGGTAAAGTGGTCTTTAAATTATAAAACTACAAATGCTAACCATTTCTATTAGAAGCAACACCAACTGGGAAAAAAATGGGTATCTTCTTTAATCTCCCCACCTCTTTAGTGAATGTTTTTGATGAGGTTGATTTTAGAGCAGGAGTCAATAATAAAATAACAACAACAACGATAGTAGAAATGTTGAAGATGTAGAGTCTGTGAGTACTTTTAGTACTTTTCCAAGCAGAAAAATTTAGAGGTCCCTGGAAAAAGAAAGACAGAAAGAGCTTTGTTGACTTAAGAGGAGCCATTTTAGGCCCCCAGCTATTTTCATGATCTAGGACCAACTGGCTCTATGTGCCCAAGAGCAGGTCCTGCAGAACTTCCTAGGAGGCATTGGAATCACAAAGGAATGCAAAAACCTCAGGAGTTAAGGATTTTAAGGGACCAAAAGGAATGCCAAACCTAACAGTCTCTACAAGGCCTGGAAATAGCCTAACCGTATCAGCGACTGTCAATCGGTGGCAAAACTCCCAGTGCTGCTTCAGAAGTAAAAGTTTACCTAATGCACATTCTTGAGTCATTTTTGCAGGATGTAACCCCTTTGCTCACTCAAACACCAGGCTAACTGGGGCCAGAGAATTGATGACACCAACCCTTGCTGGTCCTCCTGATTTCAATCAACCAGCACCTGACTCTGTCAAGTTAGGATGAATTTTGCCTCAATTCTATAATGAACTCTCCATTGCAAGTCCCTTTGTGAATATGCATGCACCCTTAGCTTAAAACTTTCCCAATTTGGGGGGACACCTGGGTGGCTCAGTTGGTTAAATATCCAACTCTTTATTTCAACTCAGTCATGATCTCAGGGTCTTGGGATCGAGCCCCACATCAGTCAGGATCCACGCTCAGCGGGGAGTCTGCTTGAGAATTCTCTCTCTCTCCTTCTCCCTCTGCCCCTCCCCCCCAGCTCACACCCCCTCTCTCTCCGATAAACAAATAAAAAAAAAAAAAAACTTCTCCAATTTTGTTGTTCTGGGAGACACTGCTTTGGGAAATATCCTGTGTTCCTCTTACTTGTTGCAAGTGAAATTCTTCCTTCTTGGGTTGTGTCTTTTGGCTTGACACCCACCAAGAGGTGAACCAAGTTTCAGATTACACTTTCATATACATTGATCTTACTTCATCCCCAACATAACCTACAGCCCATGGAGAATTCAGGCACTATCATCATCAGCATTTGGTTTTACAGAAGAGAGCACTGAGATGCAATCGGATTTTGAAAAACTTGCCTGAGAAGACTCATTAAGAAATGGGGCCAAATCTTGTCTTTCATCTGCCCCACACTGCCCAAATTCAACAATATCATATATAATTACAGTTCATTGGTTCAGTGTGTAGGAAAGAAACCCTTAGACATATCTGGAAGTGCCTGAACACAGAAGCAGAGAGGATCACTGATCCTGATCATTTGTGATGCTCAGCCACAAAGGGGCAGGTGCAGGATTGCCTGGCATAAACTGGCCTGACACAACTTGGTGCATAGCTTCACCCTCCTTGCACCACAAATACACCTCGGAGGTTGTATTTGAGTTGTCTCCACTCAGAACAGAGGATTCTCAATAAATGTTGAATAAATCTAGCATGTTGAGGATAGGGGTAATTTCAAGCATTTTTTTCTATGATTTTGTTATACTTGAGAAGAAAGAGAAATCACTTAAAGGAAATTGATGTATGAGGCTCATTTGTGCCTTTGAGACTAATTTTTTTCATCAACAAAGTAGGGATGATAACACCTGCCAGCAAGAGGCTTTGCCTGGAAGGTGAAGGAGGAACCAAGCATTATCTCAATTGTTTTCCTCTGTCTTTTGTCTTATTATTTCAAAGTCGTTAGGTGGGTTTTTCCTTAGAAAAAACTAGGAAGAAGTCTAAAAATTGCCAAGGCAGAATCCATTCCTTTAAGCCTCGTTATCACACAGTGTAATTTTGATTCACATTATTGGGAGTGAACAGCACAAACTGAAAAGGTTTTCTTTAATCATTCAATTCATCACAATGTTCCCTCAAAGGAAAAAAAAACAGTCAATAATAATGTTCAAATGTAGCAATTGCTCAGAAGTAAAATACAAAAGTTCTTTTTGCTCCTTGTTCATTTAAGTATTCAGTTTTTCTTCTGAAAAACAACCTTTCTTTCAAAGCTTTACTTTGACAAGCGTCCTCAAGATTGATGGAAAGAAGTAATCACCTAGAACTCTGTTTTCAAATCTCTTTATGCCTTTATTTTAAGGTTGCGGCTCCAACAGGGAAATAGAAGACACACCATTTAAATTCATTCAAAGGTTTAAGAAGGCAAAAATTTTATTAGAGACTTATGGAAAAGAAAGGGGTGATTTTTAACAGACTAGAAAACAAAAAGAGAAAATTTGCCAAAAGCCCCTGGGTCAGAGCGGTCAGTCATACATGGTTAACATGAAAATATATGAGACTCCATCCTTAAAAGTGAATGCATAGTCTTCTTAGAGAGGCAAAGCAAAAGTACTTTTTTTTTCAGCTTTATTTAGTATACCTGACAAACAGGAATTATATATGTTTAATGTGTACAACTTGATGTTTTGATATAAGTCCGCCTTGTGCAGTGATTCCTGCAATCAAGCTGATTAACATATCCCTTGCCTCACATAGTTCCCATTCTCTTTCCTGTTTGTTTTTGTGGTGAAAATACTTAAGATGACTCTCAGCAAATTTTGAGTATATAATACAGTGTTATTAACTAGAGTCACCATGCAGTATATGCTATCTGCAGAATTTATTCATCCTGCAAAACTGGAACTTTGTACCCTTTGACTGACATCTCCACATTGTCCCCACCCACCCACCAGCGTTTGGCCCTGCCATTCCGCTCTCTGCTTCTGTGAGTTCAACTTTTTCAGAGCCCACATATAAGTGACATTGTGCAGCATTTGTCTTTCAATGCCTGGCTTATATCACTTAGCACAATGTTCTTCACTTTCATCAAATGGCAGGCTTTCCTTTTTTCTTTAAGACTGAATAATATTCCCTTTGGTTATCCATTTATCCATCAAACTAGATTTACTTTCATTGGCCTCTTGCAGCTACAACTCCGTCCCTGCCCACACTAGACAGACATCAAAATTCTTAAAGTAAAAAAAAAAAAAAAAAAAAAAAGAAGCTATTCACGATATAAAACCCAGGTCCCCATTACTAGTTACTGTGTGAACTTGACCATAAGTGACTCCACCATTAACATGGGGTTGGAAACTTCCTAAGAAGTTATTATAATCATTATAGGAAAAATGCAAATAAAGTTCTTAGTGCAGGACCCTGCATGTAGTAAGCGCTCAACAGGGTAGGACCACGGTGAGGCAAGTGATTATTCTTTATCTTGATTGTTGAAATTTGAGCACCCCCTCAAGCTTTGTGCCTGAGCCAACTACCTCCTGTCCCCCCTCTAGTGACAGCTGCTGGTGTTCATAGATGTGAGATTATTATTATCATTATGACTAGAAAGTTTATCTTGCACGGTTCTATGTCCCTGCGTCTGAGACAGGCCTCCTATCAGGTGCTCAAGATATGCTCAGTAGTTTAGAAGGCTGATGAGGATGGAGCACCCAGCATTTCTACATCTAATTTATTTATTTTTTTAAAGATTTTACTTATTTATTCATGAGAGACAGAGAGAGAGAGAGAGAGAGAGAGGAGGGAGGCAGGCTCCCTGCGGCACAGGGAGCCTGATGCTGGACTCCATCCCAGGACCCTGGGATCATGACCTGAGCTGAAGGCAGACGTTTAACCAACAGACCCACCCAGGCGCCCTCTACTTCTATGTTAAGAGATTAATAAGAATATATGATATTTAAAGACTGGTTTAGCTATTCCTAATTCTATCTAATCAGTGACTTTGAGAGAATAAGATTTTATGCCATTTATTCATTCACTTCGATATTTTATAGGCTTTAAGATAAAGGTGAGTTTTTGAATTCCAAATTAAATAAAACTAAATAATATTCAGATTTGGAATTTCTATGGCTTTGTGATATACGAAGCAATAGATCATGCTCAGAATATTATATAAGCTCTATTTGATTTGTTAATATAGGTCTAAAATGGCAGATAGTAAAAAGAAAATACATTCTACAAAAAATATTTTATAAATACTATAATTTGTGTATGTTAATATTAAAGGCTCACATTTCTTGTTATTTCTCAAATGTCTTAGATTAGAATAATAGCTAAAAAGAATAAGTTTTTGATATTTGTAAATTTTAGAAATGTAAATTTCTCCAAAAAATACATTATTTACTTTTTTAACATTTAACTTTTTGCAAAGAAAACAATTTAGACATAGAGCACAGAAAAGAATCTGCTTAGCAGGTTGTGAGTTACTGTAGACATAAAAAGTTTAAGAGAAAAATGTGGGGGTTTTTTGTTCCTATTTTTGGTCCCTTTGCCATCTGAACTTTCTTCAGCAAAGATTCTTGATGGCTATTTAAGTTTTAAATAAAATGAAGTTTCCTTTTGCTATTCATTTCGCATCTCCTGTGTCAGTATACACCCCCAGTAATAATCAAAGTATCCTAATTGGAAAGATTTAATTTATAATAAAATCTGTGGGAAAGGCTATAGAAAGACAGTGCAAAAAAAAAAAAAAGAGCTTTCTTAGAGAGATATTAAGTCTAAAGATTTAAACTTCATACAAAATGGGCCACGAAAATGTCATTAAATTTGCAATATGACTGGTAAATTGGCATATGTCTAGTGAAAATGAGGACAGCAATTCTCATTACAAGTCCAAATAAGACAAATATGGGCCAGAACTTCCTGTTTTCACACTGGATGGTTTTTATTGCTCATTATTTATTCACAATAAGCAGGGGATGGATAGTAAATTGACCTCACCTTGGACCTTGGATGGCTTGAGATGTCAGGGAAGTGTTATGGTTCTCATTACAGGGAATAAAGAATTACAGATTATCTTCACTCCTGATACAGAGATAGCCGAAGATCAGAAGTGTAGTATATAAGGGTAAAAGTAAAAGTAGTTAAAACCCCAGAGTTTATTTTGATGATGTTTAAGGTCAAGCCGTTTAAATAAAAAAAAAAACCCTCTTTATTCTTTCCAACCTATTTTACAGAAGCTATTTCCCCTCCATGTCCCCTCTGAGTGTTTTAGAATGGGTTCCTAGTGCTTGAACTTACTTAGAAGAAATGGCCCTGGGCCAAGAACAGAGGAATTTCTCAAAATAATATACACCCATGTCCCTTTGTCAGGGCACCAATCATTCTAGCTCTTTCTCAGTCTGGTCACCTTTATAGAGCTTTATAGAACATTCGATATCAGACATGGGAAAATTTTAACCATCCATTTCTTAACTATCACCATTTTTTGATAGACCATTATATTTAATAGAACTATTAAAAGATTTTACATTTTACAAACTTACCGACAATCAAATCACTTTCATAACTTTTAAAATTATATTTAGACAAGACTGATACCTCATGAGAAATGTGTTCAAATTTTACAACCATTATCTCTAAAGAGCAATGCACTATGGAGGATACTGAGTATATTCCTCACCTGTGTCATTTACAACCCAGGACCAGGGAAACACATAATGGAAAACACTAAGGTCAATAAAAGGTAGAGATTTTCCCATATACCCTTTGCCCCCACATTATCAACATCCCCACTGGAGGGGTACACTTCTTACAGCTGGTGAACCTACACTGACACAGTATAATCACCCAAAGTTTATGACAGGGCCCATGGTTTACCTCAGTGTTCACTCTTGGTGTTTGTTGTACATCCCATGGGTTTGGACAAATGTGCAATCATGTGTCCCCATCATTAGGTGCCATACAGAGTACTTTCACTGCCCTAAAAATCCTCTATGCTCCACCTGTTCATCCCAGCAACCTTCACCTTTCTATCATCTCCTTCGTTTTGCCTTTCCCAGAATGTCACAGGGTCGGTACTGGACAGTATGCAGTCTTCTCAGGTAGGCTTCTTTCACTATGTAACATGGACCTAGGGTTTCTCCATGCCCTTTCCTGGCTTGGTAGCTCATTTCTTTTTAGTGCTAAATAATATTCTAATATCGGTATATACAGTTTATTTAGCCATTCACCTACTGAAGGATACCTTGTCTGCTTCCAAGTTTTGGAAATTATAAATAAAGGTGGTATAAACATCCATATGAAGGCTTTTATATGGACATAACTCTTTTCAACTGCTTTAGGATAAATACCAAGGAGTGTTATTGCTGGATTGTACAATAAAAGTATGTTTAGTTTTATAAAAAAAAATATATATCATCAAACTATCTTTCAAAGTGACTGTACCATTTTGCATTCCCACCAGCAAAAAATGAGAGTTCCTGCTGCTCCACATCCTAACCAGAATTTAATGTTGTCAGTGCTCTGGATTTGGGGCATTCTAATAGGTGTATTGTGCTGGCTCATTGTTGTTTTAATTTACATTTCCCTAATGACATTTAATGGGGAACATCTTTTCATATGTTTATTCACCACCTGTCTATCTTCTTTGGTGAGGTCTTTGTTAAGGTCTCTGGTCACTTTTTTAATCATGTTGTTTTCTTATTGTTGAGTTTTAAGAGTCCTTTGTATATTTTGGGTAACAGTCCTTCATCAGACATGCTTACTCTAGTAAATTGCCTTCATTGCTGATCCAGTAGTTTTGGGGATGAAACTTGGCAGGCTGATGTGTTGGCTTGCAACAAGGATAAAACTTCAGACCTTACAACTCTTGACCACAGCTACTTTGAAAAACTTGCAGTACTTCTAACCTGTGAAATTTTTTTTATGTATGCATATACGTGGGTTTATACTCAACAAAATAAACACCACTGTGCACCAAAGAACATACACAAAAATGTCCACGGCAGCTTAACTCAAAATATTCCAAACTATGAACAATCAAATTATCCACCCACATAGAATAGTTAAATAAGTTGTGGTATATTCATACAATGAAATACCACACAACAAGGAAAATAAGTAAACTACTGACACCTGTAAGAATATGGATGTATCTCACAGATGTAATGTGAGTAAAAGAAATCTTACACAAAAGAGAATATACTGTATGATTCTGATTCCATAAAATTTAAAATAAGGTAAAACTCATGTGATGAAAACGATCTGAATAGTTGTTGTTCCTGGTGGGGTGCACTGATTGGGATAGGATAAAAGAGCCTTCTGGAGTAGTGAGAAAGCTCTGTATTTTACCTGAGGGAAGTGTGCATTGATGTATACATATGTAAAATGTCGTACAACTGTAGAGTTTAGATTTCTGTATTTAATGTTAATTATAACTCAAGTTTTAAAAAATCTAAAATGGAAAAAAAGGGATGAAAATGCAAAGAATGCCCTTGAGACCGTTTCTTGTCTGTCAAAAGTTTACAAGTTTGATAGCCTGCTATGGATAAGCTACGAGGACGAGGTGCTCCCACATACGCCTGACAGCGTGCAGAACAACCCAGTGGCTGTGCAGGCTAATTGGCAACGTCTATCACAGTTACAGACGTGCATGTATCTGCCTCTTTACCCAGACACCCCATTTCTGGGAATTTATCACATATGAAAGGATGCATGTATAAAGTCATTTATTGTTGCACTGCCTGGAGACATCCCAAATGGCCATGCCCAGGTAACTGGTGAAACATACCCTGAGCACTCCACACAACAGAAGAGTACTCAGATGTAAAAGAGATGGAAAGCTCCCTGTGCATGAACATGGAAGAGGCTGTAGGAACAATGGTTAACTGAGAAAAGCAAGGTTCAGAGCCCTATGTTTAAACATGCCATTCATGTTTAATAAAGGGGAAATAAGAGTATCTTTTCTTATTTGCTTTATTTGCACAAAGAAACCCAAAACAACACAGAAGGATGGGGAGGAGAGGGTACATGGGGTAAAGACAGGAACAAGATCACTCAGTGTGCGTTTTGTAACCTTATGCTGATCTTAAAACCATAAGAATGTGTTACCTCTTCAGAAAACTAAGCTAAAATTTTTAGATGGTGCTAGCTCAGATGGCTATATGTATTAAAAATGAAATGAAATTAGATCCCTATCTCTTACCATACCAAAGGAAGGAAGGAAAGAAAGGCGGACAGAAAGAAAAAGAAAGAAAGAAAGAAAGAAAGAAAGAAAGAAAGAAAGAAAGAAAGAAGGAAAGAAAGAAAGACAAAGAAAGAAAGAAAGCAAAATTGCAGAAAGAAAAAGCAAAATTGCAGAAAGAAAACTTTAGGGTTTAAAAGGAAATGTAGGAGAGCATTTTTATAACATAAGAGCTAGGAAGGATTTCTTTAAAATATATAGAGACAAGTCAGACATGAAGGACACTACTGCATTAAATTTAAAATATATGCAGAAAAAAAGACACCATAAATAAATTGAAAAGCACAGATTGTGAGATGGTATTTGCAATGCGAATAAACCACAAAGTATTTTACAGAACATTCATAAACAGCCCCTTCAAACCAACAAGACATAGACAAACAACCCAAGGGAAAAAGTGAACAAGGTACCCAGAAGGGAAGACACCTGAATGATCAATAAACATATGGGGGAGAAAGACACTAGTGTAATCATCTGGGAAATGCAAGATAAAAGTGAGATACTTAAGACATCTGTCAGATATGTAAAAATTTTAAGTATGATAACTAGAAATATTGATTAAGATGTGGGAAATGGAATTATACTTTGTAAAATGATACCAAGAGTTTTGGGCAACTTGATAGATCTGGCAAAGTTGAAGTTGACTTTTGGTCCAGCTGTTCCACTTCTGTCAGTCTCACCTAGAGAAATTCTCACAGATGTGCATAAGACACCCCTCCCCAAAAAGCGAACACAACTTAACTGTAACTCAGGAGACAGATAAATAAACCATGATTTATTCATTCAGTGAACCACTGCACAGTGGTCAAATTAAGGTACTAAACATACAAGTATCAACGTGGGTTAAAGACATTTGGGGATCAGAAAAGAAAAGCCAGTTTCAAGAGGATATGTACAATATGGTGTCATTTGTGTGAAAATTTCACACTTGGGTTTACACAAAATCTTTATGGGTACATAAACATGTGATAAACATAACAAGTTGGAAGTAGGCTTAATACAAATCAACGTAAAAATAGTAATCCATTTTGGAGGAAAGCAAGCTAATGAGATCTGGTCACCCATTCAACAAGTGTGTATTAAGGACTTACTATGTGCCAGACACATAGGTATGAGAGATGCCATGGTGAAAAAAACAAATTCAGGAAGTTTATCTTCCAGGTCCAGGGATGGGAGAGAGACAAACAAAAAATACGTGATGATCTCAGCTGTTTATATATACAATGGAAAAAGTGGAGCAGAAGGAGAGAATGTCAGTAGCAGTGCAGGAGATATGTGTGGGAATATCTCCCAGAGGATGTGCCATCAAGCAGGGATCTGACGGAAGAGACGGAGGGAGTCAGTGAAGATCTGGGGAACAGCCATTGAGACAGAAGAGTCCAGAGCAGGAAATGAGCTTGATGTGCTCAAGGAGCAGTGGATAGGCCAGGGTCGTTGAGAGGCAGGAGGCCAGTGAGGCCAGCCACTGGTCCAGACCGTGTTGGGCACTGGTAGCCACTGTGACCAAGGTGGCTACATGTGGGTACATCATATGCTCTTGACCCCTGTAGACCCGTCTGTAAGACCATAGGCCTAGGATTCTAGTTCAGTCTTCGAGCAAGACACCTGACATCTGCCTGGCTTGGCCTTCTCATCTGGAGACAGACCCCACTCCGAAGGGCTGCCACTAGGATGTGTATGCCTAAAGCCCCCAGCCAGATGCCCTTCACAGAGGAAGCATTTGGAAAATGTCAGCTGCAGGAACCGTGGCCATGTCGCTCCTTTAGCCAAGGCCAGATCAATACAAGGCAATCAGACCTAAACATGCCACAGAATACCTTCTAGGAAGCAGGTCATGTGTGATCACATCCACGACATTTTCACGCAGAAGGGACCCTGAATTTGACCCTTGCTCTGTCTCTGTCTGCTCTGTGATCCTGAACAGTCACTAAAACGTTCCCAGCACTAGCTGCTTAATCCAAAAATGAAGATACGATCTGCCCTATCTCTTCTCAAGGCTTTGGGGATCAGGAGGTAAGGGATATTAGAGCACTTAAAGAGCAAGTGGGAAAGCATGACTGCCTCCCCTGTCAGAGTTTTTGCAACAGAATGCTCAGAAATGCCTCAATCGCATCGACAGCCAGGTGAACTCAGCACTGACCTAAGAATCAGCAGCTACAGGTCCAGTTCCCGCCTTCCCCACAGAAATCCCAACATGGCTTGGAAATGCCCCGAACTTCTCTTATCTCCTCACCCCACAACCAGCTTTTTGTTCTCTCTCTGCAAAAGAAATATGTAATTCTCAATATCATGCCAACATGAGGAGAGACCTGCAACCATTTGCATGATATGCCAGGAGCCAAACCTCTATAACTATGAGATTTGGGGTAAATTATTAAATGTGAGAAAAAAAACAGGAGAAAAGTGAATCTTCATGTGTAGAATAGTTGGAAGCATTAAATGTAATAGTTTGGGTGGAACGTCTTGGGCCATGTTTAACACATAGTAAGTTCACAATGAATGTGTGCTCCCTTCTCCTGAAAGCCTATGGTGATCCTGTCTTTCACCATGTTCTCCGTAACCAGGGATTACTCTTTTCTTTAGGTTAGGTACCATAGCTCTGAGAATGCCTTCTTAAAACCAAAATGAAATACCAACACACACCTACTACAATGACTAGAACTGAAGAGCATGGTAACAGCAAACACTGACGACGCAAAGCAACCAGAACGTTGGTAAGCTACACGGATCAAACCGTGGAGAGATGACTCACAAGGGAAGTATGAGTCCATCAGTTTTGCCGTCTTAGTTTTCAACCTGTTCATCTCATTCCTTTTTAGCATTTGCAGTGACTGGGAGCAAAAGCAGAAGGGCATGATGTTTGATGCTTTGGTAGTGGGGGAAACATGTTCCTTTAGATTGAGCAAGGAAGGCTCAGATCACAGAGGAACAGATGAGTGAAAGGGAGAAAACCTTCATGGTACTTTAGGTACCAAAGACAAGAGACAGCAGGGGGGAGAAATCCAAAGGGAGGAGAGGAAAGCCGAGAAGGAAGGCACCCAACACCACCTTGACAGCCCAGATGATCTATGAAGCATCCCCCGATTATGATGATAAGAAAACCATTCAGCATACACAGTCCTATGTTGAAGATATTTTTTGTGCACAACCCAGAAAATAAACGACAATTTGAAGAGCTTCACTTACATATGCATAGTGCTTTATGGTTGACAAAGTACGGTGTACATTAATTTCCGAATGCTCTGAAAAATGGTCATTATTTCAGTTTTATAGGTGAGGAAACTGGAGCTTCCACAGCCTCAGTTACCCGTGATCAAAGAGCTAGTAAGTGGCCGCGATATGCTCGAACAGCCCTCCAATCCTAAACCAGGGATTCTTTCTTCTGTGCCAGTGGTTCTTAACTGGGGGATGATACTGTACTGCAGGGGCTACCAGCAATGTCTGAAGACATTTTTTATTGCCACAACTCGAAGAGGGTGGTGAGTGATGCTCCTGTCATCTCGTGGTGGAGGCCGGGGATGCTCTTGTTACTCTGATAGTGTAACAACAGCCCTATAACAAAGAATTATCCATCCCAAATATCCATAAAGCCAAGTTTGAGAAACCTTGCTAGCTTCCCAGGTATATGTTGCAAGACTGGTATTGTAAACAGCTTTTTCTCCAACTTGGAGGCAACAGTAATAGAAGTATAACAAAAACAAATGAATTTTACCTCTTCTTCCCTTTCTTACTGGTTTTGCCATCACCCAAGACCAACGCTGATCTCTGTTTGCTTCTAACTTCACGTCACAGCTGGTCGCTGTTGTGTGGTTGTACATACTACCGTGGACTGTGAGTCAGTCTACTGATCAAGATAATAGTAGGTATTCAGTGGAACAAAACAAATAAACAAAAACTAAATAGGAAAACAAAGATTAATTCCTCATTCACATTATATGTCCAAAAAGTGTTGGTGGGGGTCCCTGTTCCACAAATCTGCAGGGACACCAGAGGACTCGTCATCTGGGAATGGAGCCTGCAGCACACGGATCCCTCAACTGCATGATAGGAGACAGCTTGGAGGCGGCACGCTAGTTGCTCAAGACTCCACAGCCTACCATCCAGAACTAAGAGAGTACAGGGAGGCTGGAAATAAACATCGGGGCGTGCTTGGAATAGAAGTTGCCCCCTCTGCTGTGGAGAATACCCTGCACTCACTCTTTAGAGATGGTAATTTAATAGGAGATGGGCATTTCTAGGAGGATTTTAAGCACAGGAATTCTAGAAGAGGGCAAGAACTGCACACAGACTTCTTCTCAAATGCAATTCTGACTGCTGCAATGGTTTGTGCTAAGCAGGATTCAGGCTGAGCCCCCGACCAGCAGGTACTTGGAATCAAGGTCGAGGTTAAGGGCACTGTGCTTTAGGCTGCCAGCTCTAGCCAAGACTTCTGCCCCAGCCACAGGTTCTCAGATGCCCGCAGACAGCTTCCCTGCAGACCAGCTAGCTACAAATTCAGGCATGCCCGTGGATTCTCTCAGGTTTGCTAATTTGCTAGAACGATTCACAGAATTCAGGAAAACACCATACTCACAATCCCAGGGGTTTTTTATAGCAAAGGGATAACAATCAGAGCCTGATAGAAGAAAAGACACTACCATCCACGAATGTCTGTGTCCCCCAAGTTCATGCTGAACCCCCGCTGAGATGGTATTAGGAGGCAGACCTTTGGGAGGTGCCACGGTCATGAGGATGGGGCCCTCATGAGTGGGATTCGTGCTCTTACAAAAGAGGCCCCAGAGAGTTCCTCACCCTTCCCCATGTGAGGACATGGGGAGCATCAATGGTCCAGGAAGCTCTCACCAGATACTACATTGGCCAGTGCCATGGTCTTCGATTTTCCCAGCCTCCAGAACTGTGAGAAAGAAATTTCTATTTTGCTATGCCACCCACTTTACGGTGTTTTTGTCATAGTAGCCCAAACAGACTAAGACACATGGGGTGGCATCTGGAGTTAGGAAGGTTCCACACCTTCAGGACACCTGACCCTCCTGGCATCTGTCTATGGCAATATGCACACAGAGCATTAACACCTTGGGTCCCCTGAGTTCGGTGTCCGGAGTCTTTGTTGGGGTTTCCTCAGACAGGCATGACTGATTGAATCGTTGCCCATGTGGCTATATCCAACGTGCCTTCCCTCAAATCACATGGTCAGGTTTCTGGTTTGGCAGCCCCATCCTGAGTCATGTACCTAGCATGAGATACCAGGTATGGTCAAGGAGCCCACCATAAATCACGAAGACCCTCCTATCACTCGGATAATTTCATGGGTTTAGAGGTTACCTCCCGGGAGCCAGGGACCAATGACAGACATCCTTTTGTGTAAAGCTTAATTCTTCACTAAGCAGCAGGAAATACTAAGAATGTTAGTAATGATTTTATTATTAATGAGTTCACATATAAATAATTTCATAAAGAGTTTATTATCAGTGATGCTATTTACTAAGAGCAAATTATGTGCCAGGTCCTGTGGTAAATATTTTCTACAGGGATTTCATTTACTCCTCATAAAAACCTTGGAGGTGGGTATTATTTGTCGATGGGGATACTGAGTTTTATAGGGTAACTTGCCCACATATTGTTAGAGGAGGAGCCGTTGAAACCACAGGCCTGACTCCAGCACCCGTGATCCTAACCATTCTGCTATGTCGCTGTGACCAAGGACCACTGTTCATCTTGGGCACAGGAGTGGTACACAGCTACTGTGCCTAGGACAGTTTTCTTGAAGGCAAAGAGTGGATGTGTGAGTTTTAGTTCCCGGGCCCACACGAGCCCCACATTTGCTATCAACTCTGCAGTCAGTCTCCCCCAGTCCCAACCCCACAGCATCTGAGGGGACGCCCCCCCCCCCCCACCAGCTAACAGTTGGGACATGCTCAGAGCTGAGGAGAAGGGCCTCTGAACTGATTAGCTCAGGCCACATTTGCCATCATCTTTGGTCCTGAGAGTTTTCTAGAGGTTGGCATTAAAGACCTCCAGGATTGCTGTTTAAAAGTTGAAGTATTTCTAAGAGTCCCTCCTGGCTCAAGCAGCTATTTCAAATCTCCTAAAAGCAGCGAATTTGGCAACACTGGGAAGCAGCCCTAGGTTAGCTGTTTACTTCGGACAGAGGCATCAAAAATGAATCCAGGGGCATTTAACTGTTGTTCATTGGACACTAGTGGTCAAATGTGCCCAAGTTGGGATCGATGCTCAACAAAGGAAAGAGGTCCCAGAGACCATCACTGTGGTGATGCTTAAAAGGAAGCTGTTCATAGTCAAGACTCAAAAGCGTATCTTTCCCATCCTATTTTCAAATCACGATACACATTTTAAAAGTTGTACTTTCCTCAAATCCAGGCACAGCCACTCCAAAAACTGTGCTTTTGTTGCCTTCCGTCCACAGGCTGCTGTATTTCTCAGAATTTCTGATTATGCAAAACTCTGATTCAGTCATTCCATCTCAGGATATTGTCAGAGTTTCTTGGAAATAGTCATTTCCTGACTAACTAATGTAAGAATAAAAATTGGCGAAGGTAAAATATGGCAGGGAAGACACTGGAAATGTGTCTGCAATAAATTCACAGCCCTGTTCCAACTCGCACAAGACCTATTGCAATGAGGTTCTCAGTGTTTTCTGTATCCAAGATAATGTATGATCTTACTTCATGTTTAGGATTCACTGGAAGAGTGGCAAAAGTCATGAGAGGGGTCTGGTCTGGTCTGGTCTGGTCCCCTTGGATTAGGTGGAAGATTTCCATGAATGCTACTTTCAGTAGAAAGCTGCAAGAAACAGTAAAGGGAGCTTTAGATTCAAAACTAGGGCTCTGAGCATCAGAATTAGGACTCAAGGAGGAGGGTGGCCTGGCAAGGACAGCAGTGAAGGGCGAGGGAGAGGCAGCGCCACTAGGAGACAGCGCCCTGCTGTTAGGAAGGCCTGGGTCTGAGTGGGTTGTGCATACCTTCCCCTTTCACAACCCACGCATCTGCCCCTCACGCACCTGCCCCTTGCACACCTGCCCCTCGCACAGCTGCTCCTCACACAGCTCTGGGGAACTTGCCGCAAGCTCTCAGCTGGGGTAGGCGGTGCCAGGCTCCCTTGTAGGAACATGAAAACTAACTCAGGGAGCAGCTGGGAGGGACCCGGAGGGAGGAGCTGCAGGAAGCCTCCCTGGGGCCATTCAAAACTGACCCTTTATTCTCAGTAGATGCTGGGGGACCACAAATGCCTGGCTGTCAGTCCCCCGAGACAGGCGGGTTGGAAACGAGACAACAGCCGGAATAGTCAGATTGGCAGGTGTGTAGATCAAGTCCTTCCAGGCAGAAGTTGGAGGCTGAGGGTTTCTCCCTGGAGTGAGCTAGAGGATTGGGAGTCCTGGGGAGTGTTAACATCATGGGGGATGTCTGAGGTCCTTCTGCTTGTGGGGAGATTGCTCTCCAGTGGCTGAGGGAACGGTAATGGTAGGAAGAGAACCGAGCAAACGTACCCGCAGCGCAGCCAGGAGGGGACCGCACGACCATGGCAGCGGGAGAGCCTCCAGGACCAAGGCTGAACCCACCTCCTGGGACCCATGTGCGGGGAGACGGAGAGACAGGAGAGTCCCCAGAATCCCACTGACCGACGGCCACTATCATTGCAGAGCACTCTGTTTCCCCGTTACGGGCCGCACCTTGGGCGCCAGGGCTCATCCAGAAGAAAGAGAATGGAACAAGGATCAGTTAGATCCCAGACAAGAGGTTTCTTTTGATATAACTCATTGTACCTCTTTTATTTCTTTCCCATGGGAAGAAAGGGGCACATTTAAAAACTGCTATTTTATTTTATTATTTTATTTCCAATAAACACCTTTCCTCAGAAGCGTTTGTGGTGGGTTGAATTGTGCCTCCTAAAATGATACGTCCAAGTTCAGTCCCCTTGGGACCTGTAGAATGGGATCGTATTGGAAAACAGGATCCTTGTAGATGTGCTCAAGTTATAGTGAGGTTACAGGAGATTAGGGCGGGCCCCAACCTAGTGCCTGTTTCCTTATGGGGGTGCGGGGAGTTTCAGGCGTGGAGACACAGAGGGAGAAGACCCAGTGAAGGCAGGGTCAGACTAGAGTGTTGGGTCTAGGAGAAAAAGAACGCCAGGGTGGCCGGCGACCCCCAGAGGCCAAGAGAGGCATGGAACAGATTCCCCACAAGGAAGCAACCCGCCTGACTCTTTAATTTCAGACTTCAGCCTCCGGAACTGTGAGACAATACATTTCTGTTGTCTTAAGCCACGCAGTTCATGATCATTCGTCATGGTGGCCCCAGGAAACTAATACAACATCATTTAAATTTTTCTCAAAACGCGTAAATTATAGGGTTTATGAAGCATATCAGTCATCACTTAGGTGAATTTACTGCTCATACGTGTTACCTATCGTTTTGTCACTTATTTTACCTCTGTCCTCTGTAATTCCCGTCTCTGACCCAGTTGTCACTATGGCCTCGGGCAGGGTACTTCCCCATATCTCTGTCTCTCTATCTCTCCCCCCATCTCTCTCTCTGTCTCTATCTTTCCCCCATCTCTCTGTCTCTGTGTCTCTCACCCTTCTCTGTGTCTGTCTCTCTCCGTCTCCCCAACGTCCCCCATGTCTCTCTCTTTCTGTCTCTCTCTCTCCCTCTGTGTCTCTGGCTCTGGCTCTCTGTCTCTGTGTCTACCTCCCTTCTCTGTGTCTGCTCTGTCTCTCTGTCTCCCCCTCCCCCTGTCTCTCTGTCTCTGTCTCTCTCTCTCCTAGCACCATGCCGCATGCTGAGTGCAGGGGCGTGAACACAGTGGGCTCAGCCCAGCCCTCAAACAGCTTATCCCTGGAAGTTCTTCCAAGCAGTATCTCTGTCTCTTGGCTGGGGGTAGAGCATTAAAAAGTCATGCTGTCTTTATTTCTAAAACAGAAGAGAAAGCACCTACATGAGAGTCCTTTTATCAACAGGAAATAGATGGCAACTGCTATCTTTTTCTTAAGATATTTTCTTTTGAAAAGAAGGCAGGTGAAGAAATATTCAAATCAGTAACAAACGAGTCAAGAGGATCACTAGACCGAGGCGGCAGTGGGCATGGCCCCTGTGGGCCACCAGCACCTACCAAGTATTTACTTGGAGTAGTTTACTGGGCACAAGGCCCAGAGGCAGGAGAGATTCCAAACAGATCAGGAACTAGCTGCTACTTATAAGAAAGTCATCACTAATACAGAAGGAAGAATTCCATCAAATTAAGTTTTTCTGAACTTGAGATGTCCTTGGGGACACAATAAACCAATGAAAAAGATAACACATGAGAATACTCACAGGAGAAAACCAAAAAGAACAAATCAATATGTACAAACCCTTGCTGATTTGGGCTAACTGAAAGGCCAATATTAATTAGTGAAAGGTCGGAAATATAGAACCTAACCTAAAAATATCTGTTCATTACTCTCAAGTTCACTTGGAAGCACACACCAACCTGCACCCGCCAATAACAGGAACTGGAAACCAGTATGCCCAGTGACCTGCTGGATCTAGGAGAAGTTTCGCTGAATCTGGGTTCTAGAGCAATCCAGCAGTGCGTGGAGAGAGTGTGGTGTGTCCCCAGCCAGAACCCAGGGTCCAGACCCGGAACGAGGGGCTCCAACAGCAGGGTTCCAGGAATCTCACACACCTCACAGAATAACCAACGCCATGAGGCAGGTGGGAGTCCAGGCCCGGAGGCTGAGGCTGGGTTCCAATCCCAGCTTCCTTCTTACCAGCTGCATAAATAAATGTGGGCGTGTGACCTGACTGCTCTTTGCCTCCACATCCTCCTCAGTAGACGGCACGAGGGTAGCACTCTGTCCCAGGGGACTGCTGGGAGGCGCACAGAAAGGGTGCTGAGTAATGTTAGCCACTTCTTCCACCACACCTGCAATCACCGCCTCTGTGAGGCCCTTGTAGCCGAGGCTGGACAAAGAGATCCAGTCAGAGCAGTGACTTTAGTAACCCCACGGGTCTGCAGGCCACAGTCGCCCTTGAGCCACCTGCAATCCTAAAGCCTCCACCATAGAACTGGACTCCCCCGACCCCTGCCTCCGGGGCACTCTCATCCAATCTCCTGGCAGAGTAAGCAACCCATGGTTATCCCAACCGGGGCAAAGCTGGCCCGCTGTGCACCACCTGCCCCCCATGTGGCTGGCCCCCAACAGAGGCCACCAGTCAGCAGCGAGGGTAGAATCTAAATCTGCCACGGTGTGGGAGCCATGCTGACCGCTCGTGCCTGGCCATCATGCCCAGCACCTTAGCCACTCTATTCACAGCCCGTTCTAAAGCACCGGAGCCAAGCACAGAGGCTGGCTGATGCCCACGGAACAGGCCCCCTTCCTGACAGGTGTCTCCAGTGTTGTGTTCTTGAGTGCCATCAGCATTTCTCAAGGTGCTCACACGGGTTCCCACTGCCGTGCGATCACTGGAACCCTCTTCCGCTGTGGATGTGCGTCCTGTCATCATCCTCCGCATCCCTCACCAGTAGCCAAGCCTTCTGGCACAGGCCAAAGTCCGCAAACATACAAGTACCTGGAGCACATTCACCCCATCCAAAGGGGATGACAGAGCTCCCCATGCTGCCCCTGAGTGAGGCCGCAGTGTGGCAGCACCCCATTCTCTTCTAGCACCGTGGTATCAAGCCTACTGTCTGGGAAACGGGCCCAGTCCTTCCTCCTTGGGTGGGCCCCAAGGCCACAGCTGGAAGCTGAGCTGTTGGTGTGACAGAGGTACACCAGTGCCCAGGCCTGCTCACGTAACTGACAGGGCCTCTAGACCTGCTCCAGAGTGATCTCCAAAGAAACATCCTTAGTGTAGAATTGGATGCTACACCTGCCTGGCCCGCTGGCTTGACAGATCTGACAACACCCAGATCCCCATGGGTGCCTCCAGCCATGCCTTCGGGCCAGCAACACAGTGCCTTTCAAAGTGGGGAGTAGCTCCCTGCTGCGGAAGGTATGCTTGCGCTCCAGACCTCAAGGGGTCTGCACTGACTTGTCTGTCTGGGGATGAGCAGATCTCTACTCAGCACCTTCCTCCACCATGGACAGCTCTAGACCCATCAGACTCGCCGCGTCACACAAGGTGTGACCATCCACAGAGCAGATTGCACTGCACCTGGACTTGCTGCAAGGCTCAATTTTGTTCCGGAAAACTTTCAGAACTGGAAGCATTTGAATCACCTGATAAATGGGTGGAAACAACACTCTGCTTCCAAATGCCAGAGAGCCTTACCCAGCAATATGCCTCCCTCTTCATAGTAGGGAAGGTGAATACAATCACTTGCCATTGCCATTTATCTGAAAGAGGATAAGGCAATATGCCCCCAACAACTGCACCTAAAACTTCATGGATGTGGCAGGCCACTGACTCTGCATGGAGTCCATCTCCCGCCTCATGGCCTTTGTGTCTTCTTGTGGTATTCCAGGGTTCTTAAAGGCACTGATGTTTGTCCCTCTCACTTGGGTTCCCATACTGCTTTATTAAAGGGTATGTCCTCTGAGCCCCTTCAAGGAACATAATTTCTGGTGATAGATTTTCTGCTCTCACATAATAAACACATCCCCACCACTCTTCCACCCTGAGCCTTCCTTCTGCTCCTTTCTCAATACTGCAAAAGGCATTCAGGTTTCTCAGGTTTATTCCTGTAGTGCATTATGTGTCTCGGCTTCAAGGATGTATTCCAGAAGCACCATGGCACCTGCCCCACTATTCCTGGAAGGATGCTGAATCACAAGGCAAGGCAAATGCTCTCACGACCATAATCATCTGTTACCTGCAACTTATTCGAGTTCACCACAGTGCAGCCTTCATCATCGGAACACACATGATCCAGTTCTAGAACACCATCCCCACCACCACTTTCCCCTGGTCTTTTCCAGAAAGCAGACCCAGACATACCCCACTGCAGATACTATTTGGAGACACATGATCCCAGAAACAGAAGTGGAGGCTGAGAAGAATGGAACAGGGAAAGAAAACTAACACACAGCTGTGTTTTTGAGCTGTCCATCATGGTGGACACAAGGCTAGTTCTGAAGAATGACATGGAAAGTGCCTCAGAACAGTTCAGAAAAGAGGAAAGTTTGTCCACCAGCTCAGACTTCATTTGTCAATTGTGATCCAATAGGTCACATATACCTCTCTACTGTTGGGTTTGCACCTGAGCCCCATGCCTCAGCCTCCGAGAAGCCAGGGAGTAGAAAGAGTATGTCATGAAACCATGTGAAATTTCGTCAGGTTACATTGTGTGGAGTGGCTTCCAGCAATATGAATGGAGTAGAAGATGAGCAAGCAGAGGATGTGAGGCACAAGCCATTTCTGACCTAGAAGTATAGAAGCTTAGAAATAAGAAAAACAAAAAGGCAAAAAAAGTTAGTAATAGTCTTTTGGTACCATCCACTTCTCATAGCAGAAGGAGTCTATTTGTGGACCTAGATGCAACAGATGATCCTCATGTGCCATGAAAATTTGAGCATGTGACTGATTCCCCTTCTCTTAATTCCGTGCTCACCATTCTTACTATCTAAATATAATTTGGTCTCCACGTGACTCAGCTTCAGGAGAATGCACTAGAGAGAATGTGATTTTCTTGTCCTTATGGCAATTACAATCTTCATTATAAATTAATTAGGGCAATAGGATTTGATACATCAGTCTCTTGTGAACTATGAGACTGAGTCAGCAGTCCCAGGGCCAATAACCACAAACAAGATTGACTTTTAAGACTGAAATGCCCTCGCTGTGAGCAGGGAGAGAAGTGGGAAGAGAAAAATTTTCAGGGATCCAAGTTACTAAGGTTTGAATGAGCCTGGAGGAAAGGGGCTAGTAAAATTGCATTATTTGATTTGATCTGTGTCAATGGACTGTTAAATCTTCAAAAACTGCAATTTATAGCATTCATAGAGAATGACTCAGTCTGTCATTAGGCAAAAGCCTCCTTTGAACTTTGTAGGTAAGGCCCAAGAGGAGGTGATTTGAAGTATAAAATGACTCCAGATAAGAACTGTGTGTGTGTGTGTGTGTGTGTGTGTGTAGAACACTTAACACAAGATCCACTCTCTTAACAGATTCTTAAGTGTACTCTGCAGCGTTAACTACGGGCGCGCAGAGCTCTAGAGCCAATTCACCTGGCATGACGGAAACTTTCTACCCACCCAACAGCAGCTTCCATTGCCCTCTCCCCTAGCCCCTGGCATCCACCAATCTACCCTCTGTTTCTGTGCGTTTGACGACTTTAGATACTTCAGTAAGTGGAGTTGTCCAGTACTGGTCCTGCCATGTCTGGCTTATGTCAGTCAACATCACGCCCTCCAGGTTCATCCATGTCATCCCAAATGGCAGGATTTCCTTCTTCTAGTGCTGAATGATACCCCATTGCATGTATGGAGTATCTTCTCTTCATCCATTCATCTGTCCATGGATATTTCGATTATTCCCTCATCTCAGCTATGGAGAACACAGCTGCCAACATGGAAGCCCTAATATCTCCTTGAGGTCCTGATTTCAATTCCTTTGAACACCCAACTGTGGAAGTGCTGAATCATACGGCAACTCTATTTTAATTTTTTGAGGAGCCTCCACATTGTTTCCACAACGGCTTCACTATTTTACCCACCCCCAACAGCACACAGGGGTTTTAACTTCCCCCTCTTCTCGCTAACACTTGTTATCTTTTGCTGTTTTTTGATGCTTGCCTTCCTAATTTGTATAAGATCCTCTCTCATTGTGACGTTGCTTTGCATTTCCTGACAATGCTCCTGATGATTCCTGATGATATAGGACCATCTTTTCATATACGCTCTGGCCACTTGTATGTTTTCTTTGGAGAAATGTCACTTCAAGTCCTTTGCTCATTTTTAAATCAGGTTATTTGGAGGTTCTTTTTGCTATTGAGTTGTTGGATGTTCACCTGTTATCAGATCCATATGGTTTGTAAAATATCTCCCATTCCAGAGATTGCTTTTTCACTCTGCTGTTTCCTTTTCTGTGCAGAAGCTTTTTAGTCTGATGTAGTCCCACTTGCCCATTTTTGCTTTTGTTGCCTATGGTTTTTGGTGATATATTCAAGAAACTTAATCATTGCCTAGACTGATGTCATGAAGCTTTTCCCCTATGTTTACTTGAAGAGTTTTATAGATTCAGGTCTTACATTTAAAGCTTTAATCCATATTGAGTTGATTTTTGCATATGGTGTAAGAGAAGGGGATAAAGAATTTCATTCTTTTGCATGGGGATATCCAGTCTTCCCAACACTGGATATTTTGTTGATGACCAATAACATGCTGGCCTCTCCCAGCCTTCAAGTGAGGCTTTTAGTCAGTGTTTTTACAACCTGAGAATATGCAAAAACAAGCCAGGAAGGAGTCAGAACTTATTATATGCAAAATACTACACATACAAAATGGAAGGGGCATTCAAGAGCAGAGCGGAAGAGAAAACACACCCCGTGAGGTGAAGAAGTGAGCATGAGCAGCATCATATTGGGGTATTTTATGTTCAAAGTTCTAGGGCCACAGGGCATCTGCCTTCAGAGTAGGATTTGCAATTCATAGAATAGCCATGGGAGCTTTAGATTCATCCTATCTTCCCTTGATTTCACATTTTCTTTCTTGGCCAAAAAAAAAGAAAAGAAAAGAAAAACCAACTTATTTCCCAGGTCCTGATAAGAGGATTGAGGTTCTTTGGTAAGTATAGATGTTCTGTCACTATTACAGAAAAGGGTCCATTTGCCAGGAAAATAACCACACCCCTCTGCCATCTACAAGCATCCCACCCTTCTGGGTGTTTGGGCATAAAGGGCTATTTAAGCAAGCGGTTCTATTGCTTTTAGGACTTGAAGCAATAAACAACAGTTGTGATTATTTAAATGCTGAAGTGGACTGAATCAGTTTAATCACAAAAGACATTCACTGCAAGTAAGCTGCAGAGGCAAAGACGTAACTGTGATTACACCAAATGGGGGAAACCAGAGAACGTTGCTCCTAACTTCCTTGGGAGTGGTTTGAAAATACAGCTGTATCTGCCCTTCTCATTTGCTCTGGTAATTTATTGTACATATTTCAGGAGTATGTTGAATGCAGTCAACAATGTTAACTGGGTAGGAATGAGTGCAAATCACAGAATTTCAACAAGGTAGAGGGTCTCTTCCTCTATAATTCAAAATGAAGAGTAGTTCTGAGACTTCTTAGGGAAGATGGAGAAAAATTATGGTGGTTAAACTGACAGAGGATGAAGTAGAGAGAAAAGGGAATCCTCACTGTCAAGATATTCTTAGAGAGGGATGCCTGGGTGGCTCAGTCATTAAGCGTCTGCCTTTGGCTCAGGTCATGATCCCAAGGTCCTGGGATCGAGTCCCAATTCAGGCTCCCTGCTCAGCAGGAGGCTTGCTTCTCCCTCTGCCTGCCGCTCCCCCTGCTTGTGCTCTCACTCTCTCTCTCTGGCAAATAAATAAATAAAATCTTTTTAAAAAAAGATATTCTCAGAGAAATTGTGTCTCATAGATGGAGTCTGTTTGGGTATTAGCTGTAGAGGTAGGATTGCCAGCTAACTTAAAATTTCAACGGGAAAAACATGCTATGTGTTGCCTAACTGAAATTCAAATTTAACTGGGTGTTCTGTATTTTTTCTATGCTATACCTGGCAACCCAACTTAGAGGTCACTGAGTCTAACTGGATGACTCTTCCAATAAAAGATAACATTTCCTGAAAGAGTTGGTACAATGTGTATTTCAGCCAGTTCCAAGAGTAAAATGTATCACAAAACAACAAGAAGAGAAATCTCCTATGTCCAGGGTGAATTAAGTGCATCCTGTGGAGCAGTAAGTGGAGGGACCTTGTTGGAGTCACCTAATGTCCTCATGTCTCTCTTAGCGGGAGGACCTTATTATACTCAGGGTAATTATTACCTGGATAGTCATTACCCCTGATGCAGGCAGCAGGTGAGGTGTTCACCTCTTATTCCTGGTCTTCATACTCTAACTCCATAAAACACAACCTAATTGCAAAAAGTCAGACTCGGGACAGTCTGGCCACCTGCCCCTACAGGAGACAAGCAAGGATAGAACAACAGAGAATTTAAGGTCACTCAGCATAAGCCGAGAAAGAGAAAGGAAGCTGGGTGCCATGAGAAAATGAGATTGTTCCCATGACATTTCAAAGATTTGGCCTTGCAGAGCGTATGAGAAATGTCCTCTGTTGAAGCAGAGCAAACAGTTTGCTGTGGAAGCATGTGCAGAGAACATCAAGGCCCCTCTTCCTCTGGCCTCCTGAGAAGTGGGAACTTGAGGCTTATGATTGGTCTCTTGATTCCCTCGTAGCTTTGTAAGGAAATCTCCATCTGAGAATCAGAAGCTTAGGGCAGGGATCAGGGGACTACGCGATGTGACGATGTGACTTCTAGGAAAAGCAATGGGCCTGCCTGCAAGACCCCACTCCCTCTGTAACCAGGGAACATAATGGAGCTGTTTGGAGATGGGCTGCCAAATCCACAGTGAAAGCCAGTGAGGGCTGATGTTTAAGTTTATTTAACCAACTTCTGCTTCAGGAAATTGCTAAACAAACTTTGAAACTAGTCAGCCTCTTCACCATCAAATCCCAGAGTTTGTTAAGGAATCCCGCAGCTGCTGAACTCAAACTGGTCCCGCCCTGATGCTCCACAAGCAATACAGTGTCCCTCTGACACATTCTGTACAGCTCATTTAATCCAAATACTGTCAGACATCAAGGACACCATGGAGATTGGCCCAGCCCAGCCCCACTGCAGCCCCCTACCCCCTCCTCCACCCTGGGAGAGCCAGGTGCCAGGCAGTGGGGGCTGGCTAAAAGAGCTAGTCTTAACAGAGTCACAGCGGGGTGGGGGGAAATTGAAAATACGTTATCTAAAGACAGGTAGCTTGGCTTATTTATTTAATGAAGGAAAAACAAAGAAATTTGCCTAACAGAGAACGTATGCTGAATGGCCGATTCTACTCACCTTACAAAGAAAAACACAGTCAAGTTTGTAGCTGACTTGCTAGCCTTGACTTGTAATTCATTACAAGGGCCATCCTTGACAAGGCTGGGATTCTTTGGCTCTGTCCATACAAACCATCACTGTAGCCCTGGCTGTTGAGTGACGCATGGTCTCCCCTCTTCCATGGGGCTGGGGAGCTGCCCCCCAGTGAAGGATGCGCTCCTGTATGACACCAACTAGAAGCTAGCCCTCTACTGCCAGCGCCAGTAAACACTGCCGATCCGCTGGCATGGGCCATCTGAGAGGCACCAGCTCGAACCTCTGGCTGCAAATTGCTCACAGGGCCAGGAACACTTCTGACAGGCACTGCATCTGTGCTGCAGGTTTGAAAAAAAATTAGGGCAGAAGTAATTCTAAAAAATGCTTGCAGCAATTGCCATGGAGTTAGAATGCTGTGTGGATTCTGCCCCCTCCCTTCTTTCTTAATGCGGTCATTATGGAGCTAATGATCTAATTAGAACATTCATGTCGCCCAGCACTGTGCCCCTCTGGCACTGAGAACTCTAGGTTTGCAAAGCCCTAACTTTCTAGAGTCTAACTCAGCGTTAAATGTAAAGAAGGGGTAGCACAAACTGGAGACGTGAAGTTGGAAGGCAGCTCAGAGCATCACAGACATTCCGGGGACAATCCCTGTGACCTTGGAAGAGGCAGCAGAGCCCCGTGTCCCTCACACCCTATTGTAGCAGGGCCTTGAGTCAATAAGCAATGGAGTTAGCAATGCGTCCTCCTGGGGAGGTGGCGGATGAGGCATCCATCATGTCGCTCTCTCAGCCTGTTCCAAGGAGCGAGCCTCAGAGAGCTGGAAGGCTACTTCCCAGGCGCATTAGGCTTCTGTCCTGTGGCGAGGTACAGCTGTCACCCTGCACGAGGCCAAATGGGGGCAGAGCTAAAGGTGGGCGCAGAGCACATACCTGGAGGCGAGGCAGGGCTTCGGCTTCAGAGCACAGAGACACAAGGCCCTCCTCTGCTCTTCAGTGTTGGCAGGCTCAAAGTCAGCCCTGGGGCTCCAGCCAGGTCCAGGGAGGCAGTAATCAAGAACAAACACCCCTAAACCACTCAGGGATGCTCCAGATGCTGATGCTACATTTAGGGAGTAACCCAGCCAAGTGAACCCACTTTGTTCTACAAATAATGTACTTATAGGCAATACAGAGGAAAACAGACAAGGAGGAAATGTACAAGCCACCCCTGCCCCTTGGCTCCATTTCCTGAGGATAACAGCCACCACTTTTGTGTTCGCTTTTCCAGATTTTTCTATGCCGGCCAAGCATGCACACAAACATGTATCTACATAATTAATGGATTCTTACTTTTTATACAAATGGTAACATGTCATAAATGCCATTCTGCATTTCTTCACTTCTTAGTTCCTGAATATTGTTTGAAGATACATCAATATATGGTCGACATTTCAGTCAATATTAATTCAGTGTAATTTACCTGTCTGAACAACAGCACTGCATTCCCTGAAATGGATACACTTTCATTCATTTAATCAATCCCTTCATGGTAGATGTTCAGGCTAGGTTGTTTCTAGGCTTTTGTTCTTTAAGACTGATGTTGTAATAGAAAATTTTCACACGTGCCTTTGACTTTTTGTGCAAGCATGCAGGTAGGTTAAATCCCGAGCCCTGGAATGTCTGGGTCAAAGGATAAGTGCATTTTAAATGCTGCTTGCATGTGCCAAGTTGCTCTGCAAAGAGGTCATACCTCTTCACGTCTGCCCACGAGAGTGGCTGAGCTCACTATCAAAGAGGTACCTCTTCTGCGGCCAATAAAAGAGTCTGTATCAGTAAAACGTACAAGAAAAGCCTTGAGAAGGTTCACAAACATACCCCTAACCAATAGCACCTGGCTAACTACCTGAATCACAGCTTAGATGGGACAAGGTCCAAGCAGAAGTAATCTCAAGCAAAATGACGCATTTTTCAGAGGAATGAGAGCCAGGCACAGGGAGAGGGTCTGCGGTCTAACCTCAGGGTGTGTTTGGTCCAGTGGGCTCAAGATTCCATGCTCCATCTTTTCAGCAGTGGTATACCACTGGCGAAGTGACCCAGTCATTAGCCACCAATAAAGATGCTTATTTAATGAGAGAAATATAATTTAATTATAACAATGCTATACATCGAATATGCATTGAGCATCACAAATATACCCAAGCTGCTCATTGCTTCCATTCCCAGGGAGGTAATATCTTACGTGAAAAGTTTTTACTACCTTAAGTTGAAGGCCAAACAGGATAGAGACCTCATGGGGAAGGCTGCATTCCTACATATCAACGAAGACAACAAAGGATTATTCTTTCATTTTCTTTATTTTTGCCTTCATAAAAGTAGGAACTGCTCTAATTAAAAAGTAAATAACATAAACTAAACTAAACTCAAATAAAATTCATGTCTAAATTTGAATCAGAAGACTATTTCCTCCTAATATGCTTAACTAGAAACATAAATAATTTTGTACTGTACAGATAAGAAGCTGTCAGGCTGACATTTTATTCCCAAGATCTCTACCAAAGTTGTCCAAAAAGGCAAACAGTCATTACTTTATCCCCAGACCCATCAAGAGCCCCGTTATTTATTTCTTCAATCATTTCGAAAGCTGAATGCAAATGTTTTCTCCACCTGCTCCATCTAGCGGGTCACACAGACAATCACAGCTCTGATTGCTCCCTTGAGGCAAAGCCCCAGCATCAGAGAGCCATCTCCATCGGTGTAAAAATGACACCATTTGTTTAATTTTGATAAGTATTTAATAATAAAAGTTACAATCTCAGGTTGAAATAACACCCACCATGAAGATGTGTTTGTATTTCCCTTGGAGAGAAGAGAAATGTTGTTGTCAAGATAGCAAGAAAAAAGACTGCCTTAAGCTTGTGTGGTAACCAGAGTTCCCTAAAGAATCAATCAAGAATGTCATCAGAAAGTGAATATAAGATAGTTGGCATGGTAACTGGGACACTGAGGCAGTCCTTTGTTGTCTGTGCTCACATTCACTTAGAACTCACAAATCGTCATCCCAGGCAAGCAGGGGGAAATGCTAATTAATAAAATGCCATCCAAATATTATGTATTCCGTAACCACCATGGCTTGTGCTAGCTCTACAAAGAGTGGTGATTGGATAATTGCCCTGCTTTCTAATCTAATGAGATTACGATCATTGCTGCGATTCCACAACCAATGTGTTCACTATTGTCTCTAAACAGAACAAAAAGGGGCAGTTTGATAAACTCAAGCTACACGGAAGAAGCAACAGGCTATGTTCCACTCAAAACTCCTGATGCGGTGGATCACAAATGAGATGCAAGCTTGAAGCACACAAGCAATCAAGTGTGCACAGCAGGAGTCTAATGATTCCCATAAATGGCAGTTTAATCAAATGCTTTATTCCTGCCTAGAGTGAACTCCTCCACAATTCACAGATCAAATTTCACCCAGTTGCATTTTCTACCTGGTGCAGCAAGATCTTCACTCTCTTGCCCACTCAAAGGCAAGGTCCCTATCAAGGCGCACCCCCTGGCGAGCTATTTTAAACAGGCGGCTGGAATCAGCCCCCAAATCAACACAATGAGGATGGACCAAAATAATTCCAGGTAAAAACCAAATGTAAAATGTCCCCCATAGCTCAGTTTCTAACACAGAAGGATCATGGCATCAAACACAGTCAAACTCGGGATCTGTTAGGACAGAAGATATTTCCTGTTTCAAAAGCGTATAGACTACAAGCAAAAGGGCACCAGAAGTTTAGACTGATGCCTGTATATTTTTTGTGTTAGTAAAACTGAAGTTTCTGAGGCCTCATGTGACTAAGGCCACTTGTCCATAGTAACACAAGAAGATAACCAGAGGTTGTGACTGGAAAATGCTCCTGAGCCATAGTATTGATCTGCCAGGGCCGCCCTAACAAAGTACCACGCACGCACTAGGCAGCTTGAAGAGCACACACGTGTCTTATCACCCTGCTGGAGACTGGGAGCCCGAGGTAAGGTGTCTGTGGAACTGCTGCGTCTGAGGCCTCTCTTCCTGGCTTACAGATGGTTGTCTTCCTTCTGTGTCTTCACATGACTCCCCTTGGTGTGTGTCTGTGTCCTAATCTCCCCTGATAAGGATACCAGTCACGGTGGATTATGGCTGAAGGCGTTCAGGAGGTGCCACTCTGGTGTGTGAATTATTTGGGGTTAAAGGTGATGGGAAACCAGCGGACACAGGAAAAGCTCTTTACCTCCCCCTAACTGCTTAAAATAAAGTATATGTTTCCCCTTTTGTAAAGGAAATTTCCATTAGTCAAAGTATCAGTTCCAGAAGGACTACTCCCGGAGATAATTTTGTTACTTGAGAGACACTCATCTGCATAACCAGGTAAACTCTGTCATAATCTCCTCCCCACCCCAGGAACTCCAAACCCCTGTTCCTTTCTGTAGCTCAGGGTGGCATGTGTCTCAGTCATCTGGCCACCCGACTCGGAGTCTCATATTTTTGTGAAACTCCCATGCATATGTATTTAATTAAACTGATTGTTTTCTCCTGCTCATCATTTTTTTTTAAAGATTTATTTATTTGAGACAGCGCGAGAATGAGAGAGAGAGAGAGCACATGAGACGGGGGAGGTTCAGAGGGAGAAGCAGGCTCCTTGCCTAGGGACTCTATCCCGGGACTCGATCCCGGGACTCCGGGATCATGATCTGAGCCGAAGGCAGTCGCTTAACCAACTGAGCCACCCAGGCGCCAGCCCGCTCATCTGTTTTATGTCAACTTAGTTCTTGGACCAGCCACAAGATCAAGAAGAGCAGAAGGAAGCCTTTTTCTTCCCCTGCAGGGCCCACCCATATGACCTCATTTTACCTTAGTTGCCACTCCAAAACCTCTCTCTAAATACAGGCACATTCTCTGGTCCTGGGGGTTAGGCTTTCAACACAGGAATTAGAGGGGATACAACTGAACCTATTCACTCACATGCCCTGGGAACCTGGAAAATGGGGGAGGGGAGCTAACTAAAGATGATGTGTGGAGAGGATCCCCAGGAAATGTGGGGTGTAGGCACAGACCATCTGTCTCTGAGAAAGTCCCAGAAAGAAGGCTCAGGGAGTCTGAGTGGAGGGTGTTAGCACCCTGTCCTCCAGTGCCTCAGATGAAGACGGGGAACAGAGATGTCCACAAGCAGAGCGATGAAGACCTTCTAAGACTCCATAGGAGTCTGGTTTCTCTCTGCCAAGAGGACCAGGACTCCCCCAGATACTCCCCTATCCCTTGTTGGGAAAATAGGAATAAAAGCAAAAACTCCTCCCAACCCAGAAGCCCTCTCTGCAAAGGTAGAAAGGAAAGAAAACACTTTTATTAGTGAATTAGCAGTAAACCACCATGTGACATGCAGCATAGGCAATCCGCTAAGAAATTGCAAAGACAGAAGGAAATCTCACCCAGAACACAGCCACGCAGATACAACACATTGCATACATGTTCTCAAGGTAAACGATAACTAGCCCTCAAGTAGAGGACTTGACAGCACCATTTGTCACACAGAGTTCATCCTAGAGTCACCTGGTCCTAGGGTGACCATCTGTGTTCATGTTCGCTAGGTGGCTCTGTTCAGAGGAAAAACAAACTTCTCATACTTTTACGGCAGGAGGTAGCTTTGCAACTTGGAGCAAACTCCCAGAGGAGCTGGATTCCTAGCCTCCACCAGGAACTGGGAGATGGGGTGCTTCTTCCCTTCCTGGTGCTTGAGAAAGGCAATCCTGGGTCCTAAAGCTCGCCAGAGACCTATCTAGTCTGCAAGAGGATTTATATACACTTCAAAGAGAGGAGAAAGAATTTACAATGACACGTTTTCTAAGGTAACTGATCTAAAACAAAAAGGAGGGGGATATAAGTCTTTTCCCTTATTTCCAACAGGGAGAATTAAGCCTCTTCTTTCTAATTTGTATTTGTCCTTTGCCCTTGTTTAAAGGCTCTGTCATGCCCCCCCAGGAGGCAGTGGTGGCCATGGATATTGTGCCCCAGGTGTGGGGGGGATGTGAGGCATGGGCAGGATCCCAGTGGGGATCAGCTGTGCCCCCTTGGGAAGCCCTCAGTGGGTACGGGGGCAACACACCACTGCTAGTAGAAGCTCGAGTAGGAAGGAAAGATGTGAATTGGTCCATGATTGTTGTGATGTTCAGAGAAATGCCTGGCGTTGTTCAAGACCCAAGCCTTATGCGGATCAACTTGGAGATGCTGAATAAAATAAAACTAGATATGGCGTGGAGTGCCGGGGGTGCTGCTGGGAGTCAGCCTCCACCCAGTGTCTGCAGGGTCCTCCATCCATGTAAGTGGCTGGCTGCACAGCTCCTTTTCCCCAAGACAGATGAGAGACAGACACACAGAGAGAGAAGCCATAGATAAAACCAGGAATCAGCTACAGTCTCCTCAAGGACATCAAGGATTGACAAATGGGTTGTGCAAAATCAAAGACATTCAGGGAAAATTACATATTCTTTTAAGATTGAAGAGGGAGCTTCTGAGGATCACAAATGTAACTTTCAATATACGCTTGTTAAATATATATACACTGGTGCTTAATATATGTCTTATTCTCCAAACAGAAGCCCAGATCCCAAACACCTCTTTTAAAATGGCCGTTGCCACTTCTTGAGGATGTTTAAAATAGAAATCACAACTTCTAATTTATTTTGTGAAATGAATGAAAAATGTTTTTTTTTTTAATCAGATTGTTGAGTTTCTAAGAATACAAATTGAAAATATTTGCTTGCTCTCTCCCCAGCAAATTTCCACATATTTATCCTAGAACCCACTGAGCACATTAGGGCAAAGAGCTTGCAGAAGACCCCACACCACAGCTGGGGGTGAGCTGATGTGTGTCCCCACAGCTGGACGTGGGCTCAGACCCTAGCTGTCTGCTCATAACCATGGCCTAGGTCTTGATGGCTTCCCCGTTCTCAATCTCTGAGATCCCAGCTGTGAGTCAGGATGACAACACAAATCATGAGGTTCTCAGAAGGCCTGATGAAACAGTACCTATTTTATGGATTTTAGATAATATTATTTAAGAGTGCCTGGCAGATACATAGTAAATGCCTAATTGGTAAATGGGGGATACCGAAATTGCAAATATCCTACTATGTGATAAAATGTCTAGTATGGTTACATTAAACACGTACACTACGTTTTTTGGAAAATGTGTTCCTTTACCCAAATCCCACTACAGTGTCATCTCCACAGATGCCGTTCAGTTTCTATAAGAATCTGAACTAAAATACCTTGATGATGGGGTTTGTTCTCATCTTTTCAGAAAGTATATTTTTTTCTGCAATTCCACATTTGTTAATCAAATCTCACAGTTTTCTTCTTACTTTTCCTCTGACCCTCACACATATGACAGTGTTCACTCATTCAAACAGCCACCGTTTATAGGCTTCTTTCTTTGAATAATCCCACAATTTCATGAATATCGAAATAACCTCATCTTCAAAGCCCTGTGCTTTAAAATTGAATTCAGATAAACATGGATAACTAAAATATACATTAGAAAGAAAAGGGGATGATCAAAGGAAAAGTCCATGCATTCTGAAACTCTAACGTGGATTCTCTGCACCTCATTGGAAGCGCTAAGCCCTGGGGACATACAAGGCCACGGAGGAGTCCAGGAAATGTGCGATGGGGACTCATCCCTCCCTTTCCCCAGCCAACCATGGACTGGGATGTGAGCAGGAGCATTCGGAGGGGCCACCCGTTAAAACACGTATAGGCTGATGCAACCAGAAGGCAGAGAACTCTCCTCGTCTCCTGCAGAGCCTCCCTCTTTGTGAGGAGCCGGACCTCACAATGGGCCGGAGAGACAACTTCTCTTATCTTTTCCAGCACAGACATCACACAAATACCTTTTCCTGTCTCCAATCGCCAAAGGCAAATAAACAAAATGCCCCCTTTTGAGTCACCTCCTAGGGGCTTCTGTTCACACAGACATGGCGGTTTAATCTCCAGCTGAAAAATCCCCTCTTCTAATAAAACCTTGTTCATTTGAAATAAGGGGTGTTGGTTTTCCTCCACATTATAGGACATTTAAATAAAATATTATCTCCAAATGAATTCTACACCTTAAATTAACAAAATATACTCAGTGTTTTTTAAGCCAGGCATTGTGTACAAGGTGTAATGGGTAAAATCAACAGTGACCTTACCTGAAAGCCTATCATCTGGAAGAAAAATAAGACAAAAACACAAAAACTGTGTCACAAAGAGTTAAAGGTGACTAAGGCTTTTGAAACTAAGAGACGAGGGAAATTGGTCTCCCACCAATAACTGCAGACAAATCCAAACTAAAGCCTGTATTTTGGGGCAAGAGAGACAAGACAGGTTCTGTACTGGGGATGCTGTGCTGTCCAGTCCACCAGGGATGTTTGTATGAGTCCTGAGGTGAGCTGCCTAGGACCCAGCAAAAGGCACCACAGCAAAACTTAAAGAACCCCAGATTTAGGACAAAGATTATGGATGGAGAAAGAGCTGACAGAGAGTTAGAGGAACCGGTGAAATCTGGTGACCAACGAGCCAGTGAAGGAAATAGCTTTGGAAAGACAGAGAAACCAATTACATTGGTGGGGGGATGACTCTGGAGAAAAAGCCTCTGTACTTAGGGACTGTACTTAGGGACTGTATTTAGTCCATAGTCCATGCGAAATCCAATCCATGGCTTCTGTCTTAGTGACTTTGGCAGCCAGGTTCCTGGTAACTCCTGGTAAGCAGGGAGGGCTCAGCACAAAAAGAAATCCAGAGAAGGAGCCGGGCAGATACTCGGCCAGAATGAACCAGTGTGACCATGCACAGACTGGGAGAAAAGCTCAGTGTACAGCCAGCCAATTTCAGGGTGAAAACGTGTCACCAAACAGGGAGTTGGGAAGAGATGTGCAGTTGTAAACCACTACACAACAATTCCACCATCCACATGTGAGGGGCGTGAACATCCTTGCAAGCACAAACAACAGTAGAATGTATTAAAATAAATGACAAGTGTCGAGTTTGGGATGTTTACCACTTGTGCTTGTTTTTAACACAAGTTTACCTTATTTAATGTGTGATAACAGCTATGTTTAAAAAACAGCTCACAAAATTCCTGAAAAGGTAACATGCGGTTCTCAAGTGTTGGGACAAGCTGGTCCCAGCACACCACTGAACAGGACAGAATTGGTTGTCAAATAGCAATGTTTCCTTTTTCATGAGTAAATAGCCACTGCCCGTGGGCTGCTCCAGCCCCTCGTTAGAACCTGCTGGACCTTCCTGTGATTCACAGACTAAAGAGACGATTCCCGGGAGAGGAAGGGTGTCCCTCTCCAAGAGCACCACCTGCAAGGGTCCCCTCCGAGTGCCCCATGCCTCTGCGCACTGACTGCTACCCATCCTGAATGTCACTTTACATGGGCGTACACGCTTATGTTTGTGGTGAGGGAAATCCCGAGTACTAGCTGCACACACAAAGACATCATATTTTCATCTCCCAGGCACTCACCTCCCGCTCTGTTTCCTTTGAGGTGAGATGTAGAACACCCCAGTAGCCACTCTCATCGCCCAGAACATTCCTTCCCAAAGGCTCCTGAGTTGTCAGTGGAGTCTGTCACCTTATGCTGAGACAAGCTCTTGAAAGTCACAAAGGGAGGAAATGCTTTTGAACGGTTTGCTCAGAAATTCTGAATTCCCACAAATTCTACATAAGGTACTGGCCAAGAAAATTGTCTTAAGCCACAACATCTGTGGACCACCGTCAGCTCTGGCTGAGAAGAGTGTGAATGGTGGAGCTTGTCTCCTTGCTCTTGGGGCTCCAGTTTTGTGGCCAAGGCACCCAAGAAAACAGAACAAATCAGGCCAAAGAACAGTTGAAGAACCAGTGATGAGAATAATTAAAGTTCTTGGTACAGAAGAACTCAGTTATCAAGGGATATGAGTCAGTAGTAAGCTGAAGCCAAAAACGAAAGGAAAAAAAAAAAAGTCTGCCTTGGGGCATTGCTGGAATTCTTGCTTACTTCAGAAAAGTTCTCTTTTCAAAGAACATCTTGAATCTGTAAAAATTTGAGCAACAAGGAAATGCAGTAAAGAGATAGCTTTGCAAGAATCTCTACTTTTGATAGCCTCAGCAAGAACAGTTGAAGAAAGAAGTTGGTAGGGGGGTAAGAAGGTAGTCACTGGAGAAATACAAGATGGGGGTCCTCGCTCCGGTTAAACTAGTCGCAGGCTGAGTAACCCCATGACAATCGCTTCTCAACCCTGGGCCTCATTTTTCTCAACTATCAAGAAGAAAAGGTGAAGATCCATAACACAGTGCCGAGTTTATCCTCAATAGAAAATAGTTGCAATATCTTTAGGATCTGTCCCTGGCTAGCTGGAATGAATGGTGTTGTAGTTCACCCGAGATCAAGCAGGTCAATCAAACAGGGCAAATCAAGCAAGTGAACAACTCTGTGTATTTTTCCTCTGATAACCAGTTCTAACTTAGCCACTCAAGACCCATATATATTTGAATTGCTCTAATATGTAGTATTTTGTTAATAGGCTTACAATAGAGAATATGAATGGGCAGGGAGGGGAAGCAAAGATCTAGTGGTGAAATCAGGAAAGGCTCTTGGTCATCCCCAGAGCCCGGCGCCCCTTGAGCCCCTGCAGACCCTGCCTGGGAAGGCCTTCACCAGAACACATCCCTGCCTCATACAATCCATGTTTTTATCACTTGCTCCAAACCGTGTCAACCAGGTCGTGCTTTTGAACATCATGATTTAAAGGCATTTTCCCTACTTTGCAAAGATTAAATATGACACAAAAGACTTAGTCCTACTTGGTGATTGTTTTTGCTGTCTTTTTTTTTTTTAAAGATTTTATTTATTTATTTGAGAGAGAGAGAGAATGAGAGATAGAGAGCACGAGAGGGAAGAGGGTCAGAGGGAGAAGCAGACTCCCTGCTGAGCAGGGAGCCCGATGTGGGACTCGATCCCGGGACTCCAGGATCATGACCTGAGCCGAAGGCAGTCGCCTAACCAACTGAGCCACCCAGGTGCCCCTGTTTTTGCTGTCTTTTAACCTGGTCATAATTTCATTGAGTTGTCATTTTGAGGCCATAGAATGATGATCCTGCTAAGATTCCTTTATCATTTAGAGAAAGCCAAATTTTGCCAAATAGACTTTGAAGAGTCCCTTTATGTAAACTTATTTTTAAAAATAAGAATGAAATGAGAACAAATGGTCTGTATATCTAAAACCCCTTCTCCAGTCCTGACAGTAAGTCCAAGGGCATAAACCAGAAGACTAGTCACCATATCTGGGGAGCTGTGTCCTTCAATGCCACCCACTGCACCTGCTCAAGGTGAGGTAGGACCTCACTGTCTCCTCCCTGGCTCTGGGCTCTGTGCTCCTGTCAAGGCCTGCTCCCACCTCAGGCGAATCCAGGACAACTGGTTGCAGCTGCATAAGCCGCAGGCCGGTGACCTTGACAACTCTGGCTGGAAAGGAAATGTTCCTGCAATAGTGCTGGGGAAGAGCTTTGGGGTAAGTTGTCCTCATAACATTACCCTGGAGCTGGTCATGAAGGAAACCCCTCTTTGCAACAATTTCTTCAGAGAGGCAGGATGAAGGTAAAGGGAGAGGAAAATTAGTCTGCTTGCACTAAGGCCAATGAAACAGAGTTTTAAAAACCTTATATTTACAGTGTACGACTTTTGACACAAAATTCCTGCTGATAATTCGTGGAGAATCATTACAGGCCGAGAAGCTTGTGCAAATGAGTTGTTTTCAAAGGAAATTTTTTTGAAGTTTGAGTGAATGCAAACTGATTAATACGATCCCTTACACGTCTCTCTCTCTCTCTCTCTTTTTTTTTTTACCATTAATTCTCCTTAGATCTTCCCTCTGAAACAAAATTTTGAAAGACTAAGTCTGCAGATCACAGGCACCCTCCATCTGAACAGATGGTCAGCCAGAGACTGAGCAGTGGAACATGGGCGTGTCTCCTGCATGATGATTAGAGGACATGCACTCCAACCTTTGGAAACTCTTCAAGCTTTCCAGAGCTTTAAGCAAGGAATGACACTGATTCTCTAATGGTACATAAAAGGGAGGGTCGTGAGCACTAGTAGACATTTAATTGGCTGACATGGATGGACCAGACTGAGAGCACATATGGACCCAGCACGTGTGCACATGGCCACGCCTCGTGTGGTTGTATAGTAAGTTCTCAAGCATGAATTTTCCAGGTATCTTAAAAAAAAAAAAACTTTTAAGAAAAGCATATTGGGTTTAAAATTTTCAGAGAAGATAATATTAATCAGAAATTAAATGCCAGCATAGGTTTCCTGGGGAAATTTGGAGGCAACTCAAACAGGTTGACATTTAATTTCATACTCAAAGGCCTCGTTCCAAATGTCTCAAAGCTCATCACAATGTCAGTGCATGGTGGGAGTAGGGAAGGCGCCAGAGATGCTGAAGAAAAGGAAAAATCTGCAAAGACTCATGAGGGAATGCCTATAACAATCCATGTGCTTCTACGGTAAGTCACTGATACAAATTTTAGTACAAAATTTCCACTGGTGCTGCTTTCTTAATACGTATACTTTTAGAGGAGATTAGTAGACTGTCTAACATATCTGAGACTCACAAAGACTGAACTGCTAGCTGCCCCAAATCATGGAACCAGGGGGACACCCACCAGAGCTCAGGCTCCTCCCTCTGTCCTGGGCCATGACACCATCTGTAAGTGTCCAAGTGCCCGGCCGCCTGCCATCGTAAGTGGATGTCTGGTGCTGGTGTGGTGAGTAGAGCATTGGATCTGGAATCCTAGCACCAGATCTGGACCTCAGGTCTGCTGTAAACCAGCTCCAACACTCTGTGAAACACTTGAGTTCTATGAGCTGAGGTTGTCCCATTTAGAGAGCAGGGATGGCAACTGGTAGGCATGGGTGATGAAGATATATGTACCCACAAGGTAGACACTCAGTGTGCTTCAGTTTAGCAGAATACCCATGTTCTTCTAGAAAGTCAGTTTTGGGCATTAGGCACAGGAATAGGCAAGATGTCATTGATGGGGATCCTTTCTTCCAAGTACCTCCAGGCAAAGATCACCAGAGAAGTCCACAGGTGAGGAAATTGAAGCAGAGAGAAGTTAAATAACTTGCAGAAGGTCATACAAGTAGTAAATGCAAAACCCAGGATTCAAATCCAGGCAGGCTGACTACAGGTTCTGTCGTCTTGACCATAACATACAGCAAATATCATCAAGGAAATTAAGGTAACCGTTCTCATTTTAGTACTCATGACTAATTCTTGCTATAATGGTTTTATTTTTAGATCAACTAAATTATAAATGGGAATTTGGGGGAAACTGGGAATTCTGATTGGAAGCAAACATGATAAACAAGGTATGATGCACTTTGGGAGTCTTTGGATAACTAGATATGCTTAGGAATCTTTTCCTTGGATTTAGCCGTTTGAAAAATTGCTCTGTACCCTTACCTGTGAAAAGCTGTTGATTAACTGCTACTGGGGTCAGAGAGGAGGGGCAGCTGTGGACAGCGGACCAGCGAAGATGATTGTCACCAGCAAAGCACACCTCTTCTATGGTGTGATATTAATTTTGTGTCAACTTGACTGGATTGTAGAGTACCAGACATTTGGTTAAACATTATTTCTAGGTGTATCTGTGAGGGTGTTTCCAAATGAGATGGACATCTGAATCCATAGACTGAGTAAAGAGGATTGCCCTCCCCAGTGAAGGTGTATATCGTCCAACATGTTGAAGGCCTGAATAGAACCAGAACAGAGGAGGGAAAATTTGCTCTCTCTGCCTGACTTCTTGAGCTGGACATTGGTCTTCTCCTGCCCATGGTCTAGGACTTCTACTACCAGCTTTCCTGGGTCTCTGGCTTGCAGATAGCATATTGTGGAACTCTCAGTTTCCATAACCACATGATCCATTCCTTAAAATAAATCTCTCAAGAGACAGAGAGAGAGAGAGTGCAATAGCTTGGTTGTGGGACTTTAGGACACTAGTGCATTAACTATAATTCCTAATTGGGGCTGGGGTGGGGTAGGGATGGGGACAAAGCTTATAAAATTGTTGATAATCAACTGTGTTGACATACAGAAAGTCATATTCATAAGGTTCAACTTGATTGAGGCTCTTTGAATTGACCTCTGCCTGATGGAGTAGAAGCCTCCCTTGAGAGCCGAATTCAGGCTCCTCAGGCTCCCCTCCAACACACAACAATCCCTCAGGAGGCTGCCATTTCTCAACACACCCTGGGCCCCAACTGGACCCTCCCATCTGGCCTGCCTCATAACACCCAGTCCTGCCTGGTAACTAGTTCGTAACTAGAAGCAGAGCTTGGCCAATGCCAGTCCGAGAGAAAAAGCAATTTTCTATCTACATGCCTAAAAAAAATTTAATTCATTTCATTTTAGGTATAGTTGCCTGTTATCTCAGAGCTCTGTTGAAAAATATCCAAAGTTGTTTATATAGAAGAACTTTGCAGAAATGCCAGGTGGAGGGGCGCCTGGGTGGCTCAGTCGTTAAGCGTCTGCCTTCGGCTCAGGTCATGATCCCAGGATCCTGGGATCGAGCCCCGCATCGGGCTCCCTGCTCGGCGGGAGTCCTGCTTCTCCCTCTCCCACTCCCCCTGCTTGTGTTCCTGCTCTCGCTGTGTCTCTCTCTCTGTCAAATAAACAAATAAAATCTTTAAAAAAAAAAAGAAAAAGAAATGCCAGGTGGAAATGTGATTTGGTAAAAATGTATCCCTTAACTACTGCATATTCCTCTTCCGTAAACCCTAAGTTCATTTTGTGCTGCACCCAGGGCCTCTTCCTCAGAGCAGTCTTGGGGACAGCCCAACCAACACTCACGAAACAAGACACACTCAGAGTCTGCTCACCTATCCTTAGTTGGTTTGCTGCCTCTAGTGATTTTAGCTTCTCCCTTTTCATGTGGTAGAGCTCCAGAATGAAAATCTATGGCTGATAAAAATCTGTGCAGAAAGAATTCCTTTTCATGGATGCAACCTTAGTATTTTCTCTTTTGACAGACAGATCAGCCCAGCACCCTAAAGATGCTGTCTAGGGAAACATTTGGCCCTCTCGCCTCCCATGTGAGATATATGTCAACAATTCTAACGGCAGACAGAATGCCTTGCCCCATCCTGCCTTGCCGGGGAATAATCCCCAGGCCTAAATATGAAATTGGTGTTGATCTGATGCCATTGAACTTATGTCTGCCATTTATGAGAGAAGAGCACTTGTTCCACAAGGTAGAGAGTGATCTGTTTCACTCTAACAAGAGAGCAAAACCTACCAGGTGTAGGGAAAGATTTTATTTTCTATTTTCAAAATAAAAATAGCAAGGGGCTCTGCATTCCTTCCAGAAACATCTCTACAGGAGGAGGCAGAAAAGAGGGGTGGATCTTCTAGATGTGCCTCCTGGGGACTGGCTAGGGTGCAGCCCAGGTGGTCATCTGGACAGGGATCAATATCACAGGCTGATGTGAATATTGAAGGCCAAGGAACAGGCCATATCAGCAGGAAGCTATCACAGACTGTGGTAAGACCCCACCCCATATCCTACATTGGGTCTGCTCTGTTTATCCTATGAATGGAGATAAGGATAGTATTATTGATCCTTTTATCAATCTTCTTTAGTCTTTCTCTACCTTGTCAATTTTTGGGGGGGTTCCCAATGACATACTTTATATCCATTTCCAGGATTCACAAAATTATAGAAAACAAAATAAAATAAGAAAACATGATAGCTGTTAGAGGTTGAATAAGATATACTGGGTCTTAACCCCGAGTACCTCACAGTGTGACCTTATTTGGCTAGAGGGTCTTTGCAGAGGTAGTCCAGTTAAAATGGAATCTTCAGGGTGGTCGTATTCCAATATGAATAGTGTCCTTATAAGAAGGGGAATCTGGACACAGAGGGGAATGCCCCCTGAAGATGAAGGCAGAGATAAAGGTGATGCTTCTAGCAGAAGGGAATGCCAAAGACTGCCAACAAGCCACCAGGAGCGAGGAGAGAGGCATGGAACAGACTCTTCTTCTTCTTCACAGACTCAGAAGGAACCGACCCTACTGGCACCCTGATCTTGGACTTTCTACCTCCAGAGCTGAGACAATGAATTGCTATCGTTTGGGGTTGCCGGTTTGTGGCACTTTGTTAGGGCGGCCCTAGCAAATTAATAGAGTGTCTGTCATAAAATAAAAGGGGTATCCCTAGGCAGGCACATTCTCACTGGAAGTGATAGAGTAAAGGACAACGTATCTTATCCATTCATTTATCCAGAATATATTTTGTGTGCCGGGTTGTGGAATACAGCACTGAACAGGATGCCACTGGTCTTGCTTCATGGAGCTTTCAATCAAATGTGAAATATGTACGTACAATCCACTGCCTATGTCCATAAGAGTTAGTTTCAAAGCTTGCAAGTCATCCCAGGAAACACTGTGAGTTTATGACGAATGGTGCCAAATTCCCTGTGTCCATCTTGGATATGAAAAAACAGAGATGATTATTTCAGGGCTTAGAATACAATTTTCCTCAGAAACATGTGCTAGTAACTCTACAGCCCTATAATTTCAAGCAATCAAAAGTTATAATTAAGTGTCTGCACTTCCAATTCCAAGGGAGAAAAGTACACAGAGTTCTTGATTTAGTGGTGGTAGCCAGTTAAATGAGCCTCTGGTTTGTATTAAGAAGCTGAATGGTGCAGCAGAATGGTGTAGAAGTGAGAGCCCGGGTCTAGAAGCCCATTCTGTGTCCACCTTCATGGCTCCTGGGTCACGAGCAAGGCAGCTCACCTTCTGGAGTCTCAGTTTTCTTATGTACGAAAAAGAATTATTCTGAAGATTAAATGCAAAATATATTGGTAAATTTATTTTTGTAAAAATATAAGCACTTTAATGCATGCTTTATTTTTATGCTATAAAGCAACAGTTTACAAAGGATTTCCAAGACATTAAGTCATCCAGTCTTATCAGCAACTGTATGAGGACAGCCCCATTAACTATATTCTACACATGAAAACTAAAGCCCCGATAAATGTCATCATTCACCCAAAGTCAAACAGTAAACGGAAGAAGAGAAATCAAACCTAAGTACCCCTACTTCACATTTCAAATGTTTCACCCCCGTGCTGCTTCCCATCCAATCAGGTTTCACTCATTCATTCACTCATTCATTCATTCATTCATTCTTTTTTTGGTTCTTATCGCTAATCTACAGGGTCCAATCTATGGTGTACTGGGAGCTGCTAGCTGCAAACAGGGTCCATCCCCAAATGAGCCAACAGGAGTTTTTCCCATCATTCTCATGGTAACCCACCCAAAGAAACAGAATTTGGGTGTATTGCTAATGATGGAGCCTGAGAGCTCATTGGGAAAATGCCAATCTAACAAGAGATGGATATGAAATAGGCACAAATCTTGGGAACAGAGAGCCAGGAAGCAATAGTGACACAGGCCTTGGAAGCAGGAATTCTCCAGAAAGGAGGCTGCTCTCCACAGCTGGAAGGGCTTCGCACGGCCACCTCTACTCTTTGGGCAGTGCATCCCATGACTGGCCATGGAGACGCAACCCCTCCAGCCAGCCTACTTGGTTAGGAGTGTTTCTCCACATCATTCTTCTCCTTGGCTCTAATTTTCTACTCATCAAGCAATCTTCAGATCTGTAATTCGGTCTCTTGAGTGAATTCTGGAAGGGAGCCTTGCAAATGTCTGATCATTTTATCCCTGATTAAAACCCTTCAATGCATCCACATCACCCCACAGAATAAAACATTCTCGACTCACTTTCAAAAGCCGCGACGATAAGATCCTTCTGCTCTCTCCAGGCTTGTAGCTCACCGCCCCCCACTGTGTGAGATCTATGCTCAGACACACTGAACGCTCCAACTCGTCCCAGTGCACCATGTTCTCTACCCGCCCAGGGCTGCGAGCACAGTCTTGAACTTACTTTGGCCCCAAGCCTCCTCTGAGGACCCAGAGCACCTGGACTGAACTCCGCTATTGCTTTTGGTTTATCTATCCCTCTGTCCCACCAGAACAGAACATAAGTGACTTGAGTGAAGGAAGAAGGTCTTATTTGTTATTATATTGCCCCCAGAGTTTGTCATCCGGTGCATAACAGACACTGCACAAGTGTTTGATAGTGAGTGAAAGGTGACGTCTCGGGCCCCAAGCCAGATCCCTCTCCACTGTGATTCAACAGCCCGGCCTAATCCCCCAGACAGCTACCCCCAGTACAATCAGGCTTTGGACATGGCATGACGTGAGAGCCCTTTGGTGGCACACTGGGACACCAAAATGTCCCAGTCCCCTTCTCACCAAACTCTGCCTGCTGCCAAGACACACAAAATGTGAAGCCTGTCCCCAGGCACCCATGGCTGAGCTTCAAAACTAAACTACTGCAACAGGAAGAAATTAAAACCACTGATGGCACCGCCTTCCGAAGCCTCTGTGACCGCAGCAGCAGGATCATAGGCAATGTGGAGATTCCTCCCCAAAGTGTCCCTGGTGCAGGGCTGAGCCACACAGCCAGCGTGAGCCCAAGAGATCCCTCAAGTTGACAGCGGGCACCGGCTGCTGTTTCCTGCTTGGTGGAATTTGGGCTCCTGACAGCAATTCACCTCCACAGGAGACAAAGGGGGCCTGCCGAGGGGGGTCCAGTGCCAGGGCGCAGGGCCTGGGTCTCTCCTGGAGAACTCTGCGGCCTCACGAAACCCCTTTCCTCTCCAGAAGACAACTGAGGGCAACACAGCCTATCAACTCAATTTTCTCACTCACAATACACTTGGATTTATTTGTAGGATCTTCTACAAAACGATTTTTAGGGATGTGGCCAGGGGAATGATTGAGTCTTTGCTCTGTAAGTTGCCTTTTTAGACTGATGTGTTGTTCCAACTTAAAAATCTACCACAGCCATGTTTTTGTTCAAGTGGACCAAAAAAAAAAATCTAAAACAGTATAAGAAGTTTCTATAAGTCAAAAACATCCTATAGCTGGGACATCTGGGGGGCTCAGTCAGTTAAGTGTCCGACTCTTGATTTTGACTCAGGTCATGATCTCAGGGTCGTGGGATCGAGTCCTGAGTCAGGCTCATGCTGGGCGTGGAGCCTGCTTAAGATTCTCTCTCTCCTTCTCTCTCTGCCCCTCCCCCACCCCTACCCCCTCACACCCTCTCTCCCTCTAAAATAAATAAATAGAAATAAAAACATCCTGTAGGCTTGGGAAAGGTCAGAAGCAATACTGGAAGTAGGAAAATCTGGATCTCTATCACTTATTGGTGATAGCTAACATTTTTCCCGCACTGACATTGCATGTGGCATTGTCTCATTGTTTTAGCCTCCTCAGAACACAGCAATGGAAGCACCCTGGTCACTCCATTGTACAGATGAGCAAATGAAGTGTAGGGAGGTCAAGTGCTTCCCAAAGTCATGCAGCTGGTAAGTGGACTTACACCCACCCAAGCTGTATAACTGCAGGGCACTGGCTCTTGGCCCTTGGCCACCCCATGGCCATGGGCACTGCTGAGTGCTTGGCAGTTTGCACAGTGCAGCTCTTACCCTCGAAGCCATGCTCATGTCTTTCCATTTTACCAGTAAGGGACATGGGAGGCAGGGGTTAGGTGACTTGTGGGATGTCCCAGGATGAGTCTGTGGTTGAGTCTGAACCAGACGCTGGGACTTCTGCCAAACCTTCATCTTTGCTTTGGGCTCCTGCAACTCACACTCACCCTTCCCAAGGGCCCCCTTCCTCCCTGCCCCTTCAACTTGCCACCTCCCTCTCTAGGCAACCTGTGCTCACCAGTTACTCAGTACCACAGGGTTGGGCTCTAAGCAGCACATGGCCCAGTAAGGTTCCTGCTTCAAATCAGTGTCTCAGTAGCCTCCTTACCCAGAGCAAAATGTCCCAGGCCCCTTCTCACCAAACTCTGCCTGCTGCCAAGTATATGTGCATGCACACATGCATATTACACATATCACACATAGGTACATGTGTGTTGGAGTCTGTATTACTTTCGTTTTGAATCTATTTTTATATTTTTATATTTATTTTTAATACATAATGTTCGGTATATAATATGCTAAATATTGGGTATGATTTAATATAATAAATTATAAGCTTAGTTGTATTTATTATTGTGCCTTATATTTTATATTTTGCTGTTTTTATAAACCACAGGTTGGAACCATACACCAAGTCTACAGATGAGTGCAAAGTCTAGTTCCTGGAATCAAAATTCATCTGGTTGGGGAAGATGTGAGTAAGAAGCAACAACTCTGAAAAGATCCTGCAGTTCTAGTCAACTTCATGCTCAAGATGAGACAACAGTGCAAACAAACCCACCTCGGAGCTCAATGGTTGGAATGTAATATTCACGAGAGAAGAAGGGAGTCCATTCTGGCCTGAGCTGGCCAGGCCCACCCTGGGCACCACCCGGTTCTAGAAGCCACAGCACAGGAGGGAGGCAAGAGACACCCACAAACTGGGGCACATCCAGGGCTAACCAGCAGGAGTGTGACATGTCTGGAAGCCATTTAAGAAGTGACTGACAATAAAAATAATTCAATGGAAAGGATAATAAGTCAGTGGAGACCTCATTAAAATACAGAACTGTGAGGACATAAATGTATGGGTTCATGGGAATCCAAAATGTGTTAATGGAGGCTTACCAAAATACAAAAAGTTAGCCAGCTAAAATAATTTCAACTGAACTCCCCATCTTGAAGGCTCTCCTTCCAGAAGGAACTGATGTGATGTCAAGCCTTTTAAGAACAGTAACTTGATAAGACATTCTGTACCCAAAGTTCTTTGAGCCTAGGACAGCAAAACCGTTGATGTAAACAGCAGACCTACAAAATTACTCACTCTAAAAAAGTGCCAACGTCACACAGAGCATCTCCACACTCGAGGAAGTGTGTGGGCATCCCAGATGGTGTATGGAAGATCCATGAAAAAATGACTTTTCTCAAGGGCATGTCATTGAAACGGTAACTGAATCCAACTCTTGTTTCTTCCCAAACAAGTGTGTGTGTGTGTGTGTGTGCACGTGTGTGTGTGCACACTTGCTCATGAATATGTGAGAGAGAATGTTTGTAGAATTATTATTTTGGTTCAAAGACAAGAATTATGTTCCATCAGTGATCTTTCATACACCACATTTATACCATTTGTTGTACAATTCCTTCTGAGATGCCACACCAGGGGGAGAGAGGGGAGAGAGAGAGAGAGAGAGAGAGAGAGATTGAGGCTGGCCTCAACTCCTCATCCTGTTCTTCAATGTTCACCTTCTTTACATTTTCCTTTTCTGGATGAGAAGTGTCCACCAAATTCTCAAATTCCCCTGCCTGAATTCTGACAGTCACTCTAGACCGTCCACCTCCCTTGCCATTCCTACGTCCAGTTGATCCCAGATCTCTCCCAGTTCACTCTCCTAAGTACCACTTACATCCACATGGCCAGCACCTTAGCCAGGCTTCTGACACCTCTCACTGGAGACCTGCGGTGGCTGTCTAACTGGTCCCCTGGCTTCCACTCTGACCCCTTTCATGCCATTTTCCTCTCTGCCACCAAAGTAATGCTTTTAAAAGGCAAACCTAAACACATCATAGCTCTTCTGGAAACCCCTCAACAATTCCTGATAGCCCTCATGACAAGATCCAAGTTCCTTACAACAGCAAGCAGGGCTCTGTGTGAGTTCATCCCTACCTGACTCTCTACCTGTGCCCCCTCCCACCCCCACCCCATGCTCCAGGCAGAGCCCACCGCCTGCAGCAGAGCTGCCCAGGCCTCCAGGTTTTCAGATGTCTGTCCCTCCCACACCTCCTTGCTTAACCAACTCCTTGTTATACTCCAAATACAGCATCTCAGTGCTGAGCACTTCCTCTAGAGTTTTAGGCCCTCCACAAGTACGTGTCAACGAGTGATCGAAGATGTGGTCAAACCCTGGCATGGAGGCCACGAGGACTACCAGTGTAGCAACCTGGAGAGGAATAGAGACAGAAGGTGGAAAGGAAAGGTCTCCAGAGGGCACCAGTCATCCAAGGAGAGTGAGAAGAGATGGAAAGATGCCTGCATTTGTTGTGAGGCAGCCCGAATGCCTTTCCGAAGCCGGGCAGGAGGCGGACCCAGACGCGGTCTCTGAATCGGCAGCTAGGCCTTTGTGAGCAGCCTCTCAGAAATTAATTCCAACAGTATTGGAGGTAGTAGTTTCTAATATTTTACTTCTCTTCCTTAAACCATATCATTATGAATGTCCCTGCATCTCTGACCTGTTCATTTCCACTCTTCCCCGTGTGCTGCTGCAACTGACCACCGACAGTATCCCCAGACAGCCATACAATTTCTCGTAAACTCCTCGGAGATAGAGAGAATTATCTACTTGGGCTCCGTGAATCAGGATTTGGGTTAGTTTACTCAAAGACAGTCTTCCTAGCCACCAAGATTATATCCGATTCCCTTTTATCAAAAGACAATGCCATGTGCTCTCCATCACTGAAGTATGCCTTAGCTATCGATCACATTCAGATGACTTCATGGGCTGCTTTCTTCACCCTTCCCTTTATTGGTTGCCATCCTGTCCTCTAAGTAACATGTTACCGACAGTTGCTGACCACAGCTTCCCTTGCCATGATTTAAACTGACATTTCTGTTCCAAAACTCCCAACTTTTCAGGCACTTTTGAAGACCGTTGTTCCATTCCATTCACCTCTGCAATCAGGGCACCCCATCTCCCAGGGTCACTGCTCACATTTGAAGGCAAAGAATAGTATTTGGGTTTGTTTGTTTTTTTTTCCCCAACTAAGTGGAATCACCATTGAGTTTCTCTGGCAGGGCTGACCTTTTCTCCAACTAGTTCTTTAGAAGTAAGCTAAAGCATAGCACAAACGTCCTATTTTTGTACATTTCAATTGCCAAAAATATGTCTTACATCGATGCCATTGACTTGCTGAGGGCCCCTAGCGCGCACGGTCTTGCTGGACAGCTCCTCATGTGCGCTGTGATGTTGGAAAGGGTCCTTTAGTTGAGAGCCTTCTCTCTTCTGTCAGGACAAGATAACTCTTTTCCCCTCTGTTTCCTTTTCTCACGCCTTGATTCCAACATTCTCGTCCTACTCTTGGGCCTTTCTGCACAGTCACTGACGTCCACAGCCCACGGGCCCGTGTTTCTGAGCCGCAGGTCTTGCTGCACCTCCGTGTCTGGTGTCTTCTTTCTGCTAGGTTCTTCGTGGCCTCTCCCTACCCACACCTCACATGACAGGCTGCCCCTCATGCTTTCCCACACTTCTGCATTGCCTCTAGGATCTTTAGATAAGACCGAGTGCCTCTATCACTTGAGAGATTTTAGTCACACTACAGGATGTCTATTATTCCATGCTCACATCTCCTCCCTCAAGATCGGCTTTCCCCACTGGCTGAATTCAGGAACTTGAAACCCAGTGTACTTTTGTAAATTTTAAATTGAGCTCTCGGGGGTTTCTCCCTGGATGCTGGCATACTAGCCTGTGGAAAGTAGTCTCTTTTAAAACCTGCTTTAAATTCAGAGTTGTCTACATATTGTTGTTTATTGCCTCAAACTATCTTTCAGCAAAGGCATTTTTCTTACGTGAATAAAAATTTCAAACATTTTAATGGGAACATTAAACTCAGCTTCACTTGGTTCTCCCAACTGCCGCAGGTCTCTTGTTGGAAGCACTGACAGGACCACAACTCTTTTCCACCTTTTTATAAGCAACTTGTTTATACGAATCTATGAAATGAGAGCCCCCCGCCCCCCATCACCTGGCCAAGGGTCACCTGTATCTAACCATTTGAATTCAGGTTGCAAGACTGTCAGATTCAGGAACCATTAAGGCTCCACAAGCTGCTGCACAGTCTCTGAAGTCCGCAATCCGCTGGGAACAGCCGCTGTGAATTCTACGATTAACGGGTACATGGAGGTGGGAGGAGGCGAGGGTCTTACTCTCCTTTTGGCTGTGCTTGTGGAAAGTAAATATTCTCTTCACTTTATTTTGGAGGAAGTAGTTCATCATTTTCTTTTAGAATTTATACTTACGACCATTAAAATTTCTTTTAATTCCAAAATATTAATAATGTCACCTCCACTTCAATCTTAAGCGAAAAGTCACAGTTCTTGGGAGAAGAAGAAAAAAAAAAAAAGAAAACCTCCCGGACTTCTGAGAGTGGTGATGGTAGAAGGATTTCCATAAGGAACGTTTTTGAAAGCCAGTCGACATCCTCAGCTCCCCGTACAGCCCCAGAAGAAGCTGGGGCCTGGGAAGGCACGTCCACATGGCACGTGCAGGGAGCCGCATCCACCCTCCTGCAGTCCCGTCAGACAGGGGTGCTGCCCATGGCTCTTCTGGGCATAGAGCAGCCACATGCCTTTTCTAATATATGAGGACACCAAAGGAGGCCACCAATGACTAGGGAAATGTGTCGTCACATGTCCTTCACACAAAAGCACTCGTTGTAAAGTGGGTTGAGAACCTAATGATTCAAGAAAATAAAACCTTTAGTAGACTTGTTGGGTTCCACATCAGCTTCTTAAGACATTCTGTTTGGAGTCAACACTTTTCTCGATCTTCTCTCTCCACGTCTACCTACCCCTTGTATTTGGTTCCATCCCTACTCCCTTTTGCAAAAGCCCTGAGTTTATCCATTCTGGAGTTGAATTCTCTGGTGGGAAAGCCCGTGGTGCAGTGGCTGACAATTCTGCCAGTGTGCAGACACCACCAGGGTGTATCCCTGGGGGCCAGGAGCTCCTGGAACAATGGTCTCAGGCTGCCTCCGTGGTGCCTGTGGGTAGGTCTATACCCATGAGAAGAAAAGAGTCTTCATAGAATCACCATGACAACATTAGTATAACTTGAGGCACTGTTTTTCCCATGAACCATGCAAAAAAAAAAAAAAAAAAGTGGGTGCACACATTTTTTAAGCCATTAACTTTAGAGCTATAAAAATAGGGAACATGTTTTCCTTTCTCGCCCTCTCTTACTTTATCAGCTCAATGTGATGGTTGAAGTAAACCATCCACTAAATCTTGATGTGAGGCAAGAACAAATGGGTGTGACTTTTACAAGCTGTCAGAATTTAATGCTGTTCAGAAAATGTAGTCTGGTTTTTCAGGTGCAGTGTTGATTACAGACAGCCTTGAAAGAATGTTCTTCTTATTACCTTTTTAGAGTCGCTGCGTCCATCAGATCTGACATGAAGCCACCTAGCTTCCTGTCAGCTATGCAAATCATCTTAAATAAATGAAACTTTCTATGGTCTCCTATCAAAGACGGCAGTGCAGAAAAGCTACCCACCCAAACATTAGAATCATGCAACCCTATTTAAAGGACATGCTGTAGCTGCTAATAACACTGAAGATAAATCAGAATGCATGAAAATGGCTACACTGTGGTTGTAGAGCAAGCAGACAGATGGCAATCACACATTTTAAGGAAGTTCTTGGGGATTCATTAGTTGCCTGGGAAAGGACACGGAAAGATTATGTCAGCATTGGACTCGAATCATGTTTGAAATAGAGTCGGGAGTACATCTAAATCAGATCTATCAATGCCATCATATTACGGATGCGGCTGATATTGGAGAATTCTCTTTAATTGATTCTTTATATGTAATAGTCATGCTCCACAGTTCCCAGTGAATAGTTTGAATGTTCATGCTATTTACTGACAGAAGCTAAACATGTTATGACAGGAAAGAAGTCAGTATTGATGCTGTTTGATGTCAACATCCACTCCTGAGTCTGAAAGCTGCCCTTTCGGAGAGCCTGGACCATCAGACTTCCTTACCCCAGGGACCACGGCTTCTCTTCTACTCCCTTAGTAACTGTCCACTGGATAAAGGACAGTCCTCCATTTGCAGGGTCACCTGATGATGCCCCCGGCTAACTCAATGGCTGGCAGTTGACAACAGTTATGGTAAAGGAAAGTAGGGAAGAGAACCATGCATGGAGTGGGAGTGAAGGGACGACATGTCAGAGCTCCACCCCTACTGCCGCTGACTCCCTGTAATGTCACACTGTCATACTGCAGCACCACAGGAGAATGAACTATCTCATGCCTCCCCTAAGTTGCTCATTTGTCTAACTTCATTTTAACAGAGCCCTTTAGTTCAACACTGAGGCACATTCAGATATTACTCAAGAGCTAAACATTTAACACTTGCTGTAACCACTTTGGAATACCATGGTTTGCCTACTAGAGGAAAGCATCTGAAGCCCAGACACTCATTGGTTACATGAATTGGAGCAGTAGGTAATTCTTGAGAAACTCATTACAGGCAACACTGGATTTAGAGCCAGAAGACAGGACACCAAGTCCCAACTGGCCCACTTAGAAGGTGTGTGGCCTCAGGCAAGTCATAATCTCACTTATTCTCCCATTCCTTTTTTTGTATAAAGGGGTGGTAATTATCCCAGCCCACAGCAAGGGGCTGTTAGGAGGATCAGTGTGTAACATTGTAACTATGACTGCCCCATATGCCACAAAGGGCTATGCAACATATAAGCATGCTGTTCTGCTTGCTACACACACACACACACATACACAGAGGCACACTTATCCTGCACAGCAATAACAGCAAGTCCACAGGTGTCCTCAACAGGCAAGGAAAGTAGCATCTAGTGGCTGAGAGGCAGGGTCGCAACCACTGGTCCTGGCCACCAGAGGGCTTCCCTATCTCCAGGGTAAGCCACCTACAGGACAAATCCAGCCCTCTGGCAAGCCCCTGAGTCCATGAATCCCAGTAGTTCACACTGATGACGATGCCCCTGCACCTGTCCCAGAACGTCCACCTTTCCTTTCTCCAAAGCACGTGTGGGGGGGGGGGGCAGGGTGGTATCATGTTTACTTAATTACATGAATTAAGCACCATTCTGTGGCCTATAAGACTTCTGAGAGCTCAGTCCCTCTTAGGTAACAACAAGGTAGTCACCTTGCAAGGAATACTTAATCAAATTTCATAAGAGACAAAGTTAGTCAAAGGGGTCTTTGGACAACCACCACCCTCCTGTGATCCAGGAGTTACACCCTGACTGGATCTTCTGGAGATGTGACAGGGCCATGCCAAGGAGGACCTTCTAGTTAGTCTATGGCAAGAAGCTGGAGGTCAGTCCTACAGACCAGTGACTCCATCTCAGGGGATCTCAGAGCATTCTGATGGTATGACAAAAAGCTCTGGTCCCTATCCCAAGACAAAAGGGGCAGACATCAAGCACACACACTTTCTCCCCCTCCCCCCCCGCGAGCTGGTGGGCCCTGGCTGTGTATGGAGCTCTGACCCTGGAAGCTGTCGCAGGCCCTCCAGCAGGGGGTGGAGTGGATCAGAGCTGTGTGTTGGTAATACTGGCTCAGGCAGGAGCTGAGGAGGGCATGTTATAGTGAAGCAAGTCTGGGACCAGACAGCACAGGGACACTATCTCATCAAGGGATGGGGTGGGTCTGAACAGTGTCCCGGCAGGTGTCTGGAGGGCCATACACAGACCTGTGAACAAACATTCCAGGAGTGGCTGACAAAATACCTCTAGGAGGTGGGGAAGGAGAGGGCCCCCTCAGGTTTTGGTCTTTGGGATCAGGTTTTGGAAAAGAAGCAGCACAGCTCAGCTTGGGTGTGGGTAGCTGGCGGTGCCAGCGAGTGATCCCCAGGGATGTGCAGGAGGCCGGGTGGCAGCTCCCGAGCTGACTCTGGGAGGTAGATGGAAGTGTAGCCGGGACTAGGCACACCATCTGAGCAGAGGAGCCTGCCGCTGGGGACGGGTGCAGGAGCACTAACGCCACAATAATAAGCAGATGAAGTGCATCCATGGAGGAGAATAGATTAATTTTAGAATTTTAGATATTTTTGGTACTTGCAAGGCAGAGGCTGAGGGCAGGAAGGAATAGGTGGATGAGACGTGGAAGAGGCAAAGAGGCAGACAACAGTGTGCAGGGGGGACAGAGCAGCAGGGGGGGACCAGAGACGAGGAGAAGACGCCGGAGGAGCAGGAACAGAGCAAACGTTAATCCACAGGTCCCGAGAGCAGAGGGTTAGAGGCAGGAATGTGCAGTAGAGCAAAGACACATATGCCTCAGGGTGGTCTCAGGAGGCCAGCAAAGGGATGTCCCAAAGACTTAAAGAAGCTAAAATTCAATCTCAGAAATATTCTAAAGGAGCAGAACGTGGAGAGGAAGGTGAATGGAAAGAGATACCCCTGTGTTTGCATTGTTCTTTATAGATTTCAAAATGATGTGCCATCTCTAGTAGGTAATATTAGATATATATATTCATCTCTTGGATAGTATTAGAATAATGTTATTGTATCATTGTGCTGATTTTACAAATTTGGAAACCCCCAGCGGCTGAGTGACTGGCCCGAGGTCACACACAGTGAGCCCTGCATCCCTGGGAGGTCATAGCGCATCCCTCTGCCTGACATTTCCCTGCACGGAAACCAGCCCCAGACAGGAGGGAAACCACCTTAGGGACATAAAGTGCCTTCCCTCTACCTTCCCCCCTCTTAAAGACATATTTAAGTAAAACTTCTAACACTAAAGGAAAATAGATAATCTTTCCACCACTGAATGAAACTGACACCAGGAGATTAAATAAATACCGAAGGAAAAGGGAAAGAAAAAGTTAGAAATGTTTTTGTGTTCAAAATCTTTACGCAGTTACACTTATTTTGTAGTGATGAAGAATATCAACTGTTGGTAAAGCACATTCAATATGCTAAGTGCTCGCTTATAGCATAATAGCTCCGAGTGATCTGCCAGGGCTCAAATGAGATGTTGAATAATGATGGCCCATCATGCCATGTATCGTTGCTGAAAATAAATCACCATGCACAGTCCTAATCAGAGGAATGCCATACAAGGTTTTGACAAAACAGTATTAACTCTCATAATTTGGACTCCATAAGTAAAATTGCAACATGTCAAAGACAGGTACTCATTGACTGAGATGAGTAGAGAGATATTTTGCCCTTTTTAGAGTTCCTGAAATACATCCACCCTATGCCCAATTCTGATTTTAAACCAGCCATGGTGTTTCCATAAAGGATGAGGTTAGAGACCATCGGACTCAAATAAGTGGCAAAAGCGACTTTGTGTAGCTTCAAGAGACCAAAAATCTTCACATTATGTGAAAATCAATGGTCAAAGGTGTGTGTTGTGGCTTTGTTTTTGTGTTTGATCTGAAAGCCAATATTCAAGGATTTCTTGATGGGAACAGGGAACTCAGTCAACATGCCCTTGGTCCGGGAACAAGGCTCAGTGAATTAACCTCCACGCGCCAAGGGCTGTAATCAAAGAGAGTGTTCTTCACTGAAAAGTTAGCTTTGGCATTAAAAGACTAAACAGAAGCACAGTCTTTGGACTTATAAGTGTTGTTTCCAAATAAAATCAGGAACTCTTTATGGTGCTCCTTCTACATGCAAAGCACTATGGCACACACTATAGGTGATGCAAAGAAGCAAAAGATTCCATCTCTATCCTCAAAAAACTCATATGTGGAAAACAGATGGGTGGTTACCAGAAGAGGGGGTGGAAGTGGGGGATGCGTGAAATGGGTGAAGGCAGTGAAAAATATACACTTTCAGTTATAAAATTAGTCCTGGGATGTAACCTACAGCATGGCGACTACAGTTAACAAGACTCTACTGTATATCCGCAAGTCGCTGTAGGAGTGTTTGTTGAAAGTTCTCATCATAAGAAAAGAAGAAAAAACATTTGTGGCCCTGCACAGTGACCGACAGTGATGAGAATTATTGGGATGATCATTTCACAAAATATACAAACATTGAATCATTATGCTGTACACTTGAAATGAATGTAATGTTGTATGTCAATAACATCTCAACAAAAGCAACTTCACGAGCATGTTAGAAAAGACATTTGGATGATGGGAATTTAAGACATAAGACCAGGTTCAAGGAGAAATGACATAGTGTGAGAAAGGTACGGTCCTATTGCTGCTGAGCACCTCTTCCCATTTCCTTCGTGGTCCCACACTTGTCCTGGCCTCAGTTTGTGGCTCTTAGGAACGGCTGCTGAGAGGAGTAAGTGACATCCCAGCTCCTGCCGTGGAGCCTGGCACATAGCAGGCCCTCCGTGAACAGGAGTGTTTGTTCTTACTGCCCCGTGATTCCAGCCCTAGTATCCCATTCTGCTCACTTACATGCCTCCCCAGCCGAGCCCCCATTGTAAGTACACGTCCATCTTCTCCCCATTCTAAGTTTTGGAGGGAAGGATGATCACTGAAGGAAAGAAAGGTATCAGTGCTTATTCAATCACCCTTTTCATGCTCACAAAGCAAGATGCTCTGTGCTCCCAGCCCTGAGTCAGGAACCTGCCCATCCACATCAGACTCTCACCCGTAACCCATTCACCAAATAGATTAGGAAAACACACAGAAAACTATCTTGTAAACTGCAAAACACTCTCCAGATGTAAGGTGCAGAAAATCAGCCTGGTGTAACCCCGAGGACCCAGGACAAACGCCCAGCTCTTCCCTGCACAAGTTGCGTGAAATGGGGCAAAGTTGCTTCATCTCAAATAGCTGACATTTCCTTATATATAAATTGGGCTGATAACACAATTGTAAGGATTAAATAGCAAAATGTTTGCAAAGCATCTAGCATAAAGCCTGGCATAAAATAAGTTCTCTGTTATATTTTTTTCTTTTCTCTTATAGGCCCCAGGTGTTTTTGCTCACTGACTTTCTGATTGTCAAAATTTAGCCTCCCAGACTGTAGAGTAGGGACCAATTTTATCTCAGAATCTACCCTTGATAGCTTCAAAATAAACACAAAGTACTTTGTGTTAACTGTTAAGGAGCCTAACTGATCTCTACCTGGAAACATACAGAAGGCATCAAAATTAGCAAACCCCTAACTTGTTCCTTGTGGGCCCTACCCTTATAGCTATAGGATAGAATCTTTAGGATAGATATCTTCTCTAACTTTGGCTATTTTTAAATTAAGAGATAGGAACTTCTGTACTCTGCTTCCCATTGTTGTTCAAGCATCTTTACCACGCGGGAGCTAGAATCCTTTATCCTTCCCCTGTTTGCCATATAGATAGAGCTTTCCTACTTGCCCTATCCCGCCCTATGAATACTGGATCCTGAGAGCATACGTGTGGGTTTGAGTGCTGTGCTTGGTGCTAAGACATCAGGAATGCCTGTGACAATCTGGGAACCTCTACAGTGTTCACTGAATGTGTGTTTCCCAAAACACCAAGAGCAAGAGGAAAAGGGTAAGAGCCTTAGTTGGGACCCTGAAGGAAACCCCCAAAAGGACCGACCCCCTTTATGGAATGTGTGCTGGCATGGTGCAGGGTGTGGAGATAAATTAAAAGGAGTCCTTAAAAGATACTGTGATATGGAAACGTATACTTGTCTCTATAAATGCCAAGAACATTTGATCCATGGAGTGGAACGTAAGACATGGTAGCTCTTCCTTCCATGTTGTAGTGTATCCCGAGGTCAGAAGTAGACCCTGAGACTATGTAACCTGTTCTGACCTCCACCTACCCCAGGTTACCCCACAGTGTGCGGCAGTCATGGCCCTGAAGGGTGCTATGGGAGAGGAACACTTGGAGACCCATCATTGTTGTGTGAACAATGTGTGTCCTGGAGGAAAAGGCAGTCAGTCGTTCATTCTGTCGCTTTAACAGGCATTGTTCATAGGTCTACTGATGCTAATTTGGAAACTTTCAGGATTTTGAAGGGTAATCAAAGACACTGGGGAAGATCTGGCACCATCCCCAATTCCTATTTCCCAGATGCAGAAGCTGGTCTCAATCTAATTTGGAAACTTCATTCCTAATTACACACTAAATCAACTCTTCCACTAGAATGTCTGAGTGGCTCCTGAAAAAATATATATATGCCTTGGAAATACTGCATATATGACAGGTACAAATTTATGGACAAGTGTAAGTTGTGAATATATAATTATATAATCCAAAATCCAAAATCTGGCTATGAAAATTTCAGTCAGCATTTAATTTTGTACTTTGTAATCATGCGTCACCATATCTCTCTGCATAATTACTACTTTGTCTCTTATCATCACAAGCAAAAATCCCTATTCTTTAATTGGATATTAAACACATAGTCACAGTCCGTAGAATGCATAAATGCTTTTCATAATGCTGGTCATCTGGAGCCCTGGCATATTAATTTCTGGCACAGCATTTGAAGTTTGATTAAAACTGTAGAAGTGACATTTGTATTCGGTTAACTTGAGAGGTTTGCAGGATCAAGGACATGCAGAGTTTGCCTGCAGCGATGAGCACTCAGCTGCCTTTCTGAGGCCGGGAGCTACGGGGCAGTCCGAGCCTGTCTCAGCAAGGCCTAGCCATAACTTGGCTCTTTGCGCAAACCAACAAGATTGGGATAAAGGAATGAGCTAGAAGCAAAACTCATTTGAGAACAAAAAAATAATAAACTGAGTGTTTATAGTAAACTTATTTCTAACACCTGGTCTTTGGGGCACCTGGGTGGCTCAGTCGGTTAAGCATCTCACTCGTGATTTCGGCTCAGGTCATGATCTCAGGGTCATGAGATTGAGACCCTTGGCAGGCTCTGTGTTCAGCACAAACTCTGCTTGATATTCTCTCCCTCTGACTCTCCCAGCCAAAGTAAATAAATAAAAAATCTTAAAAACAAAAATAATAAAACCTGGCTTGGATGTGGTTGCAGCACTCAAATGAAGATGCGGATTTATGTCCAGTGAAGTGGTAACAGGAAGTGAATACAGAGCTGGCATCCTCCGAACAGGAAGGAGATTGAGCCATCCCTCTTTCCCAGGAGCTCAGCAGACAGTGAAGTTCAGTGAAGGAAAGCTAGTCCCGCAGAACCAAGGAGGCAAAAGGGACCATTTCTCAACACTGAGGACTGCTCACCACTTCGTTGTCTGTGGCGCACCGCCCCCCCCGCCGCCCCCAGCCGTGTGAGCTGCTGTAACAGAAATCAGCCTCAGGATGGTACTGGACCTACAGGGACCGTGGCCTGGAGCTGCCCCGGGGCCATGTACAAGGCCCCCACAAGCTGGTGTCCCTGTGGCACAAAGAAGGAACCAACACGGGGCGAGACAAGGAATGCTGTTGATCGTCTGCTTTACTCCATCTAGTTTTCCAGGAATTCTCCCATTATTCACTATCTAGAAGATTCTTATTCTAATTTTGTGCATCTCAGACCATGGCTACAAGCATTCTAATGAAAATGCACACTTTGCTTGGGAGCTCATCAATATAAAGTTGTGTTTCCCAAAATATGTGGCATGGGAGCAGATGTCCTATGAACTGCTGTTGGTTTTTTTGGTTTTTTAATTTTTTTTATCTTTTTACTTACTATTATTTTTTTAAAGATTATATTTGAAAGAGAGAGAGAATGAGTGGGGAGGGGCAGAGGCAGAGGGAGCAGCAGGCGCCCCGCGGAGCAGGGAGCCCGATGCGGGGCTCGATCCCGGGACCCCGGGACCATGACCTGAGCCGAAGGCTCCATTAACCAAATGCGCCACCCAGGCGCCCCTACTTATTTTTTTTCTTTACAAATTTTTATTTAAATTCCAGTTAGTTAACATATACTATAATTGAACTGCTGTTACTTGGGGGAAAATTTTGTTAAAAATAAAGGTGACTCAGCGGGTCTGTCTTAGGCCCAGGTCTTGATCTCGGGGTCCTGGGAACGAGCCCCATGTCAGGCTCCCTGGTTAGCAGGAAGTCTGTTTCTCCCTCTCCTTCCTCTCCACACCCCCACTTGTGTGTGTATGCTCTCTCTCTCTCAAGTAAATAAAGTCTTTTAAAAAATAAATAAAAATTAAACATTCTACAATATACGTATGAGATCTTCTCTGTTTTGGTCACAGCTGTATCCTTAGCTCTAGAAAAATGGACAGGCCCTCAAACATCTGTTGTATTAATAAATAAAAGTATTAATGATCAAAAATGGGAAAAAAACTAGAATATAATTATGTAACATGAAACAGGTTTCTTTCTGTAAGTTTTCTCAGAGACTGCTAATCCCTAAGGTATACCACAGTCTTTAAGAGGTAATCTATTTGGCATGCTTCCCAAATATAATTCACCCAGAAACCCTTTCTCTCATCTGAGACTAGTGTTACATGCAGCGTTTACACTGCGAGGACCGTTCTTCCCTAGGTAAAATACACACACCGTTTTTAATAGCACTTGGTCTGCAATGGTGATGATCAGCTCTAATGCTACATGTTTCTGAAATAATATCTTCAACTTATTTCACAGTGTACACAAGCAGTTCATCCCAGTACTGTATGATCTACCGATTGATTGATTAATCAATCAACAGAAAGAGAAAGGACTGTGACCTACTGCGAGCATGAGCATCGCAGATGCCGTGGATTCTCTGGGGCCTCTCTTTCTGGTGAGTGGCCTGTTTCCTGGCCAACGGTTTTGACCCATATTGATTCACTGGAGGTGTACAAGTGAAAAACAAGTAAAAAACATCATCCCCGCCATGAAAAAACAAAGGAAAGGTGTCAGGCTGGCTGTTCAAAAGCATGTCATTACCAGGGCTCAAGATCATGCTCAGCGGGGAGAGTGGCCAGCCAGCAGCCAGGGGCTGATGACCATCCTCGGATGATGTGGAAGGTAAGGAAGGCCCAATGGCAGCTGGCGGAAGTCCACTGGACAGGGTCAGGCCACACGCTGAGAGGGACTAAGCCCTTCAAGGATGGGAACTGCCCCCAGGTCCCACGGTGCACTGGCGGGTACCTATTCCAGGGGTGAACTAAATGGGGTCGTTCCACCAAATCAATACACAGAGCCGACCCTCCACACCCTGACCCCAATCAGACAGCGGATAGTGGAGGGTGGGTGCGGTGAACGGCTCTGCCCAGTTTCCTCTCTCAAACACTTGCCTCGCTCTCCGAGCATCTGAGGAGGCCTCCAGGTCGTCCCGAACCCCTCCTGCACAGCCACCAGCAGAGACCCACATTTCTTGTGCTTTGTCACAGGATTTTTCCAGGCCATGTGACTGCATGTCATCAAAGATGACATCAAATGTTAGCCCAAAACGTATCTTGAAAATACAAGCAGGGGGAGGTTCGCCTGTTTCTATGAATTTCACTGGGAGAAAAACTCTCTCAAAGACGTTCCCCTGGAAAGCAAAGGCACAACAGGCCCGGAGGATGAGTTCGGTGCAGCCTGACCCTGGTGTCCAGCGGCACACTCCCCACGGGACAGTGGCGTGAGCCTGAAACACAGGCCTGTGCAGAGCAAACTCACTGAACACGTCCCCACCCAGAGCCCCTGATGGCCCCTTGCCCGTAGAGCACTGGTTCTAACTCACTGTTCATGGACAAACTAAGCAAGAACAGCGAGCAAAACTGTTTCATCTTGAGCAAGGTTTCTCTTCTCTTAAAACGCCCCATAGTAAATATTAAATACTACGGAAGTACGGTGTCTTGTTAGATGAGGATTTAAAAGTCAGTGGTAAAAATCATGTCCATTGAAAAGGGCTCTCCCTTATGCTCGGTGAAGATAGAAAGGAGTTGAACATTTATTAAAGTCTAGAGAATGGTTAGGAGATGGAAACAGAGCCTAGAGGGAGGGCGCATGGAGTGGTGGCTGGATGAGTAGACTGAACACCCACACAGGCCCGGGGCCACAGGAGGAAGTGGGGAGGTCCGCTGAGAAGCCGGGGTGGCCAGCTACCCTCGTACCCTTGGGATGAGCACCACACCTGCTCGTTCAGCTCACGCCACTTTCCGGGAGCAATGTGGCCACGTGGCGGTGGCCTAGCTGTCACCCTGCTCTGGCTCCGTGAGCCTGAACCCCAGGCCAGGGCTCCTCCTGGCCCCTCAGTTTTGTGACCGATTCATGGTGATGTATTAACGTGGTCTTCCCCAGGGGGAGCCACATTTCTGCCATTCGATTTGTCTGGACATAAAGGTATTCGTACCAGAACAATGAGATACAGATGATCGTTAATCTCTATTATTGTGCTATAAATTACACAACACTCAGGGGGTGATTTGGAGAAATGCACATAGCTGGTCACATTCACATATCTTAAAAAACATTCCTAGAGATTATGAACCTTAATGTTTTCCCTCTGTCACCTATTTATTCATACTTAGAAGACCTTTTTGAGCTCTCACATTAATAATACTAATTGTTGTCATTTTCTGGTGTAGCTGTAGATCCAGAGCTTGAGAAATTTAATTACTTTGCAGAAGAAGAGAGTGGACATAAGCTTATATTAAAACACTTGGCTTATGCCAAGGAGGGAAAAAAGAATCTGTGTTTGTGGAGGGCTTCTCTACCCCCTCTCCAATACACAGAACTAAAAGCTTCATTTTGTACTGAGTGATCTGGGTTCAGAATTGAAACAAATGTGCAGGCTCTGTGATTGCTCCTCACTGGGTGGGACCAGTTGCCCCAAATAGGTTCAGATGTCGAGACTGCTGACATGACACAGACACCAAGAGTGGATGAGAATTACCACCACTCCCACCACGAGGACTTCCAGGTGGCAGGGGCGGGGGGCGGGGTGGCCCTCATGCCCTCCAACATCGCTTGAGGGGCTTGGTTTTCCCTGTGCTTGAGGTGTGCTCAGGGTGAGAGCGCCCCCCATCCCTGCCAACTCCAGTGGCTCATTCACAGACCCGGGACTGTCATCACGGAGCTCAGACTGTCATGTGATGATGCACTGACATTTAACCAAGTCTGAAAACAAAGAGAGCTTACAATTCAAAGTTGGGCAGGGAGACCTCAAAGGACCTGCCACCATGTGTTTGTCATCCAGCAGCCTCTGCGGGGCTCATCTGAAGAGTGGGCTCAAATGCCAGGTGTCACGGAAAGAAAATTATCAGACTCTCATCTCTCAAGCAAGATGTTTGGCATGCTGGTGCCCCGACTCAGCACGAATCAGGTCCTTCCGCCACATGACCCCAAACCCGTAGTGCATGGATCGTGGGCACGCAGGCCCGGGACGATTGTCCCGTTGGAACCGCTTCTATCCCCGCACCACCAAGGCAATGCACATCTAGAGACTCAGCCACAGAATTCCCACCACGGGAAGTGCCACCTGGGGCTGTCACACCAGGAGGGCAGCAGTGGGAGGAGGGAGGAGGCAGGTGAACCGGAGAGGATGTAGAGTCCAAAGAAAACCATCCCTCCCCGTCTGTGCAAAAAATGAACTGCTGTACCTTCAGCCTCCAAGTGCACACCCAGGCCTCCTAACAAGGATGGCTTCGAAGTGTGTTAAAGAAATGAGAACCAGTGCTATGCTGTACGTTTACTCCCTTTCAACACACCCATTAGTAGTTAGGCCCACGAGTGTTTGCTGATAGCCCAGCCGTGCCTGGCAGCAAGCAGTACACAGTTTAAGAGATGAACCAAAATCCCTACAAGTCTACCCGAAAAGACAGCCATGCAAACCACACAGACAACATTAGCATGGCCTGGCTTATGCTGGGTAGGTGAGCGGGGCGGCAGGCTCTCAGAGGAGAGCGAAAAATGTAGCTGTGCTCAGAAAGCGGGGGCTTTGTCCTGGCAGAAAAGGTCATCTTCATGATAGAGAGGAAGAAGGAAGGCATGCCAGGTAGAAGACACGGAGTGAACATGGCTTTATGAAAAGGGACTTTTTGAAAAACAGTCAGAGAAGTGGCATTGTTTTACATTTGCAAATCTCCTTAGTGCCTGGCTTGATGAAGAGAGCTATAGTCTCAGATCTGCTGATGTTCAATTGGGTGCAACATCACGTGTCATGCGGCTTCTGGAAAACTCCACCATATGCTCTTGAGAGGATGAGCGGAAAAGGCAAATACCATCTTAGTATCACGATGAAATTAGTTTTGACCTTGCAGATCCTGAAAAGTGGACCACTGCTATTTGACATGAGGTCCTGGTGGCAAGGACTATGCCCAAATCACCTGTGGGTCCTCAGACACACACTGTCACAGGGTAGGTATCCAGTGAACCAATCGGTAGACCAATGTCCTAGCAGTTAACAGTATTTTGCATAAAAACAAATTATGGTTTCATCTACTCTTTTTAAAAACATTGAGTTCCAAAATCCTCACCACAGATATAAATAGTGATATGATCATTCTGTTTCAGTCCATCGTTCCTTATGAGCCATCAAAAAATAAAATAAAATAAAATAAACAGTGTCTACTAATGAGTAGTGACCAGAGCTGCTTCTTTTTAAGCTACTGACCAAAGGGCAGGATATATGGGGGCATCGGGTCATACGGAGAAAAGCACTGGGCTAGAAAAAACTTAATTCCAACCCAGTTCTGACTGAGCCAGCTGTGTGGCCTGAGGAAAGTTATGCGTGGTGTTTTATTTTCTCGGCTATAAAAGAGAGCCATTAAACTGCACAGTGCTGCAGTCCACTTGACCTCGACTATTCTGCTGCTCTGACTGCCGGTCCTTCCTGCTCAGATAAAGGCACGTGCCCTTACCCCACCCAAACCCCTGCTCTCAGGCACGCCAAGAATCTGATCAGAGTGATTTTTCTCCAATAGACTACCTGCCTAGGGAAAATGTTTTTGCCATATTTTCAAATGTATGCTTGACTCCTTTCAAGATTATCTATCTGAAGAAAATAGAGAAATATTTTTTTCGATAGAGAATTTTTTAAGTGAGTGTATCTACAGAGGATCTTCTTTAGAAACAAGGCGATAGCAATATTCTTTTCCTGCCAAATTCAAATGCCATTTTGAAGAGAGGAGAGATTACCAGCTGATTTGGAAATTCATTTTTTACATATGAAAAACCACTTATAAGAAAATTCAGAACTATCTTCAGCTAATTCCAATTGATAGAAACTGCTCGTTTCATATTTAAAAATCTAAAGAAGTAAACCCCAAGAGGAAGAATACACAGTGTTTATACTTGTAACAGTCTTTTTTTTTTTTAAGACTTTATTTATTTATTTGACAGAGAGAGAGAGAGCACAAGTAGGCAGAGCGGCACACAGAGGGAGAGAGAGAAGCAGACTCCCCACTGAGCAGGGAGCCCGATGCAGGGGCTCGATCCCAGGACCCTGAGATCATGACCTGAGCTGAAGGCAGACGCTTAACGACTGAGCCACCAGGCGCCCCAACAGTCTTAATGATAACACATAATCATTTCATGGATTTATAACTGTATCAAAAGAAGCAGTGTGGATTGTGCACCAGCTGAAGAGTTGGGACACGGCATACCAGCCTCATCTCTGGAGGCAGAGGGCCCCCCAGCACTGACTGGCCCCTACAAGGGGCTGCAGGCCACTGGCATAAACTCCCCACCTGGGGCTCTATCTGCTCCCACCCCACTTCCCCAGCTCACCCTGCCTGTCCCTCCCTCGTGCTGGTTCTGACCTGGCCACCCCACATCCTTACCCCACCCCTTCAGCGGACCCTGCTGCTCAGTCAGGGCCCTGCCCGGCCGGCACAGTTGACCCTTGGAGGTCAGAGATATGTTTTCTATTCCAATTGCTCTGTTCCTAACCAGCCTTGCAAGGTCACTTGCCTTTGGCAAGTCACAATCTCCCCAGGCTTTAACTTTGTTGTCTGTGAAGTGGGAATAATTCACAAGCTGACACAAACTGCCTAAAAGACCAAAATGGTTCATTGACAAGGTGACTTGCCATGTGCAAAGCCACACCACAAATTTAAATTACTGGTTTTCCTTCAATCCTTAAAGAAGCCTTAAAGTAACCCTCTCCTTCAAGAAACTCTAAAGAACTGGGAAACGTGGCCTTTTCTCTTGTTACTCAGAATGCCCTGGTTCTTTCCTCCTACAAGGCCAGTGAATGTCATGTATAACTTTGAACATCAGTCCCCATGGCCTTCAGAAACTGGGGTAGCTTTGAGCTCACTCGAGGGCCTTGCAGACAACCCTCTAGCAAATAGGGAGTTGGTGATGGATACATTCCCTCCCAGGTCACAGTGCTGGAAGCCAGGCACAAGGCACGGGGAAGAGGTGCTGCAATGACCCTTCTTCTCATCAGAACCTCTGCCCAGTGCCAAGACCTGCCAGGTTGGGAATTGCAGGTTACAGCAGTACCAGAAAAGTCTGCAGCCATCAGGATCACTGCCCTTGCCTGGGGCCTGTCCTCACTGTTTAAGAAATCGGCAATTTACTCTGCAGAATGCTTTGCAGACTAGGGGAGAATTCCCTGAGTGTCCACTATTTCCCAACTCCTGACATTGTTTGTAAACACTGTTTGAAACAAACACTGTTTGTTTCAAAACAAATAGCTCACTACCGCTATTAGATGAGGTGAATAAATCCGTCCATCGAGTTTTATAGAAAGACAAAGTGTGCTTAGGGTCACAGCCATTTAGAAATGTACGTGCTATAGCTCTTGAGCCTCCACCTGCACATTCGTCCCCTGCGACACATCTCCCAAGTATACTGCCTCGGTTTTTTTGTTTTTGTTTTAATTAATTTTATTATGTTAGTCACCATACATTACATCATTGGTTTTTGATGTAGTGATCCATGATTCATTGTTTGCGTATAACACCCAGTGCTCCACGCAGAACGTGCCCTCCTTAATACCCATCACCAGGCTAACCCATCCCCCGCCCCCTCCCCTCTAGAACCCTCAGTTTGTTTCTCAAAGTTCATCATCTCTCATGGTTCGTCTCCCCCTCCGATTTCCCCCTTCATTTCTCCCTCCCTAGTATCTTTTTTTTAACATATATTGCATTATTTGTTTCAGAGGTACAGATCTGTGATTCAACAGTCTTGCACAATTCACAGCGCTCACCATAGCACATACCCTCCCCAATGTCTATCACCCAGCCACCCCCTCCCTCCCACCCCACCCCCATTCCAGCAACCCTCGGTTTGTTTCCTGAGATTAAGAATTCCTCATATCAGTGAGGTCATATGATACATGTCTTTCTCTGATCGACTTATTTCACTTAGCATAATACCCTCTAGTTCTATCCATGTCATTGCAAATGGCAAGATTTTGGGGTTTTTTGATGGCTGCATAATATTCCATTGTGTGTGTGTGTGTGTGTGTGTGTGTGTGTGTGTGTGTGTGTATCACATCTTCTTTATCCATTCATCTCTTGATGGACATCTTGGCTCTTTCCATAGTTTGGCTATTGTGGACATTGCTGTTATAAACATTGGGGTGCATGTACCCCTTTGGGTCACTACATTTGTATCTTTGGGGTAAATACCCCAGTATGCACTGCCTAGTTTAAGAGAATCTGTAACAAAAGCTCCATTACCCTAAGTCTTTCCAAGCTCAGAACACTGTACCAATGCCAAGAGATATGGGACCTGGAGACCTGGAAACATTCCAACCTTAGTCCCTGAAGGTGATCCCTACCTCTGATCCTGAAAACCAGCAACTAGAGTTGTTTTGCACATTGTTTTCTGAACTTGTAATATATACATTTCTTTTGCAAGGAAATTCTGGGGTCAAACTTATAAAATTATAACACTATTTTCCTTCAAACTTCTCCCATGTAGTTTAAATAAAGCCAACAATCTCAGAATGTATTCAATGAAACCAGCTGCTTTCACAGCATTGAATTATGTGTAGGACCACAGTGTCACCATTGCTTTACATGTTCATCATAAGCCATGAGTTATAAGTTGCTTAAGGCTTTAGTCTCCCCTCCTTTCAAACCTACAGGTAATACTGAAGTTAATTTTGCATTTCAACCCAGAGTCTGGTGTTTTGTTTTGTTCTGTTCTGTTTTTATGCATCATTCCCTTGTGAACTTTGGGAAGATATGATAAAATAAATAAGATGAATGCCTATGGTATGGTATCTGATCCTTGAAATTGTTAATGATGATGATATGATGATGACTGTAATTTGAAGGTTACAAAAATCCATGGGGACAAATGCTTCTATAGTAAAAATACAATTGGAGCAAAGTGTAGAGTTTCAGTAGAGAAATTCTAATATGAAGCATCATCTATTGCACTGATTGCAACTAATTAAAACCACTTCATTAATTACGTTGCCATCTATAGAAAACACGGAAATTTTTATTTTTGGTAGCAAAGAGACATAAGTGAGGTCATAAGTGTTTGCTCTACGTGTTCATTATAAATCACTTAAAAAAAAATCATAAGTGAGGTCATTGGTATTCCCAGTAATAAGAGCCAGGATTTTACTGAACATCCCCCAGTTGTAAGGCATAGTGCTATGTTCTCTAGGGAGTGCAATGATAAACAAGACATAAGTTTTACCCTTAAGACCATTCTGGAATGGAAGATGGAAGAAAAGACAGAATGCAAAGAGTGCTAATGAGAAACACAGCCACTGTGTTTGGGATGACAGGGAGGGATAAATGAAATCTGACTCCGGTGTGGTAAGAAAATATTTCAGATAAGGAGTGGACTTCCTGCCATGGAAGAAAGGAGGGAGAAGCTGGTAGAGGGGCAGCTCACACAGGTGTGTGTAGGGAACACAGGAAGTCTGCTTTGCTGGAGTTTAGACCAGACACAAGCTAGAAGGGAGACTATAATGTTTCAGTTATACAAGATGAATAAGCTCTTGAGATGTGGTGTACAACACAGGGCCTACAGTTAACAATACAGCACTGTGCACTTAAAAATTTAATAGAGTAAATCTCATATTAAAAGTTCTTACTACATTGGAACATTGTTTACAATAGCCAAATTAGGGAGGCAGCCCAGGTATCCATCGATAGATGAATGGATAAAGATGTGGTGTATATATATATATACATATATATATATATAATGGAATATTATTTAGCCATTAAAAAAGAATTACATCTTGCCATTTGCAACAACATGGAGCTAGAGAGTATTATGCTAAGCAAAATAAGTCCATCAGAGACAGACAAATACCATATGGTTTCACTCACATATGGAATTTAGGAAACAAAACCAATGAGCAAGGAAAAAAAAAAAGACAAACCAAGAAACAGACTCTTAACTACTGAGAACAACCTGGGGCACCTAGGTGACTCAGTCAGTTAAGCATCTGACTCTTGATTTAGGCTTAGGTCATGATCTCAGGATTGTGAGATTGAATCCTGCATGGGGCTTCTCACTGGGCATTCAGCCTGCTTAATATTCTCTCTCTTCCTTTCCTTCTGCCCCTCCTTGCCTCCCTCCCTCTCTCTCTAAACAAACAAATAATTAAAAACAACAAAAAACCTATAGAGAACAAACAGAGATTTACCAGAGGGGAGGCGGGTGGGGAGATGGGGAAAGTAGGTGACAGGAATTAAGAATACCCTTGTCAGGGTGAGCACAGGTGATGTATGGAAGTGTTGAATCACTATATTATACACCTGAAACTAATATAACACTCTATGTTAACTATACTGGAATTAAAACAAAAAAAATAATTAAAAAAGGAGTTCTCACACAAAAAAGAAAGGGACACATGGAAACTTTTGGAGGTGAAGGACATACCTATTACCTTGAGTGTGGCAATGATTTCATGGTTCATGCATATGTACAAACTCATCAAACAGCATATGTTAAATATGTGCAATTTTGTGTATATCAACTCTTTTTTTTTTTAGATTTTTATTATTATTATTTATTTATTTGACAGAGAGAGACAGCGAGAGAAGGAACACAAGCAGGGGGAGTGGGAGAGGGAGAAGCAGGCTTCCCGCTGAGCAGGGAGCCCGATGCGGGGCTCCATCCCAGGACCCTGAGATCATGACCTGAGCCAAAGGTAGACACTTAACGACTGAGCCACCCAGGTGCCCCGATCAACTATATCCTTTAAAAAAAGTAAAGAAAAACCCAAGCTAGTTGCATTGGTCAGTTCTTCTCCAGAAACAAGGCCTGATATGCTTGGTCACTGCATCTACTTAAGATGATTCTCAGTCTTAATACATGTGAAAAACCAGCATGATGCAATTATAAATGACAGGAAAAATACGAAATTAACAGTAATTTTAATTAGGTTAAAGTTTTATGTTCTGGTACATAAAGGAATCTCTTCTTTTAACTATGAAAAAAGAAAAATTTGCTCATAGGAAAGCAGACAGTTGTCCTTTGTTGGGCAAATATTTAAAGAATAGCCATTCACAGGGGTCCACCTGGGGCACCTGCCTATCTGGCATCGCTCCCAGCCCAGTGGGCCCCAGATGCAATGGTGCGTGTCTTTCCTAATCAGGCCCTGTGTGACCCTCCCTTCTGAATTAGGGCAGTTCTCCTATTCAGGAAAGAATTCTTCCATGTTGGGGTGAGCCCAAATCAGTAAGGATTGGGTCAGAGAGGAACCCCTGCCTGCATGATGTTCTGTTGGGTTTGCTCTTGCTCTTCCCAGGCCCCATACAGCAGCAAAAAAAAGAAAACAAACAAACAAACAAACAAAAAGGACCAAGAAAGTACTCCCGTAGAGCGGGGGCAGCGTGCCCAGCAGCACTTCCTGGTGGCTTCAGGGCTGGTGATGTGCCAGGATCAGCATTCCAGTCACCCTCCCGGACCTGCCTTCTCAGAAGCGCACCTGTATGTCATGACAGCCGTGCTGTGTCTCCCAGGCTGGCCCGCCGGCCATCGGCCAGCCCAGGCTGAGGTCTGTGGCTCACAGTGGAAGCCCCTCTACTTCCAGCACCAATGTGTTCTTGGCCTATTTTGCTTTACCTTTAGTCCTTTCTGTTTTTTCTAGAAGGAAGTTTTGAATGGCTGCTTTTGGTGTCCGTCTTTTCCGGAACCCAGTGTGATTCTGACCCCAGTTCCATTCTGACCAGCCCTGTGTCTCAGGGTCTGTCGTGGTCAGTCCCCATTCAGAGGACTGCCCAGGTGAGGGGTTTAAACTAGAGGAGTGACTGGCCCCCAGGGCTCTAGAATTAGTGCCTTCTAAGACCCTGTCTTGTTCGCGTGCTCGCTCTCATGGAGCAGGTGACACCCCAGGTAGACACACTGGGTTATTTTCCTAACAGGGGAGGTGGCTTTGCATTTAGCCGTCCCCACTCATGTGCCCCTGTGACAAAGAGCACAGGTCCCCAGAGCAGGGCTGCAGCCCCCGGGGCAGCCAAGGGATCAGGGAGGAAGGCTCCCAGGGCCTCCCTCCCACCACACACACACATTTCTTTTCACCTAACAGTAAATGTTTAATGATGGGATGGAGAGACAGAACATATTTTAGGTACTGTTAGAACAAAGAAACAACTGAAAGGAATCCTGTAATTTTAAATCCAGATACAAGAAGAAAGCCTAAATGTTTATTTTCAGACATTACGAATAACTACCGTGTTTGGGAGCCAGGGGCAAGAATTTATGGTGATTGTTTTATTTGAAACCAGTGGGTAGAGCAGTCAACATCTGCACACCAGAATTTCCCTCCACAGCCTTCTAAGAATAACACAGCTCAAGTTCCATGAACAGCGATTTATCACACCAGCGTGAGAGCCCCTCGGTGGCATGGGGCTTGGCGAGGAGAAGGCTGGCAGCGAACAGAGTAGATAACTCAGGGAACAGAATCAGAAAGAGGATTTCTGACTTCTCTGCTTCTTGGCACCTAAATGCTATTGTCCCATGGCTGAAGATGCCAGAGTTGGGACATAAGAAGACCTAGGAAGACCATCTAGGTCAAGATTCATCTTCAGCTTTGCAAATAGTAGGAGGGCAAAGACAAAGGGAAGTGGGTGAGATGGGGACTCAGGAATAAATAACCAGCAGGCATAGATGGAGTAGATTATGTATCCAACTGCAGGTCAGGGGGAAGGAGACGATTCTAGTTAATTTATCTGAAGTTAATCCAAGAGACAACTTTGCTGCAGTTCAGGCCCATAGGACCATTTTGTCGGGAGGAAGAAGGAAGAATCACGGCATTCAGGGGACATGACTGACATGCAGAAGGGGCTTTATCACCCCCGCCATGCACCACGCCTAAGGATGGCCTTAGACATTTTGAGTTTAGAGAGCAGATTCACTGAAAAGTATTATGTTTTGATCTTGTTCTTTGGTGGTAGAGATGAGTGTAGTTGCGATAGAAGGACCAGTGGCCCTCCGCCACTGGTGGAGCCTTCTGGAACAGGAGCTGTGTCTTCTCCCTCCCTCTGGGAGCTGGCAGGCACTGAGAGAATCCACAGCCGCACAGCTGGGCACTGGGAGAGTGTGGTGGGGCTGGAACCAGGCCCATCAGGCACTGGCGTCATTATTGTGTGAAACTTGGCTAACTCACGTGACTCATTTAAAAATGTTGTTTAACATTTTCTTAAATACTGTTAAAACACTGTTTAATTATTTTTTAAGTGTAAGGTAAATACATACAATGAAATATTTATTATTTAGCCTTAATGAAGAAGACAACTGTGCTCCATTAACAACATGGATGAACTTGGAGGCCATTTTTCTAAGTGACATGAACCAGTCCCAGAAGGAGAAATACTGCACACCTCCACTCATGCGAGGTGAAGAAAACAGTCACACACAGAGAATCAGAGACTACAGTGGTGGTCGCCAGGGCCTGTGGGATGGAAACCGGGGGTTGCTAATCCATGGGCATAAAGCCTCATTACACAAGTTGAAGATGAATAGGTCCAGAGATCTGCTGTAAGACACAGTACCTAATATTGAACAATACTTGCTCATACACTTCAAAATTTCTTAAGAGAGTAGATCTCATGTGTTCTTATCACATTAAAATAAAATAAAATAAAATAAAAGTGTAAGGTGTTATCATATTAGTGAATGAATGGATAGAAACTGTGGCAAGTTATCTACCCCATGACTGTTGGGGGTGGGGGGGTCCCACAGCCTTAGACCCCTGAGCTCTGCTGGGGCTATTTGGCAATTTGGGCCTACCCACGCTTTCAGCAATAAGCCACCTGCAGGTGTTTATGCCCCTCTCACAAATGAAGGGGACACTCTTTAAAGCTGGCTTCATAAGAAGTCAGGGCAAAAAAAATGATTTGGCCGGCACTGTCCACAGAATCAAAGTAGCTCTTCTTCCTGTCCTGCCCACCCTAAGGCAATCCCTTCTCTTCAAGGCATGGAACACACTGGGTCTTGGCCCCCGTGACTTGACCAAAGCCACCAGACATGAGGTTAAAAATCTATTCAGTAGGAGCGCCTGGGTGGCTCAGTCAACCGGTTAGGCGTCTGCTTTCACCTCAGGTCGTGATCCCATAGTCCTGGGTTCGAGTCCCTCCTTGGGCTGCCGGCTCAGCAGGGAGTCTGCTTCTCCCTCTCCCTCTGCCCCCCTTCTCTCTCTCACTCTCTCTCGGAAATAAATAAATAAATAAATAAATAAATAAATAAATAAATAAATAAATAAATAAATAAATAAATAAATAAATAAATAAATAAATAAATAAATATCTTCTTAAATCAATTTGGTAATGACTGTTCTTTTTCCCTTTCTTTTCCTCTCTATTGGCAATCAGTGCTCCCAGGAGAGAAATGTTGTCTTTGTTTCAACCCTGCAGGAATGTTCTAAGTAATCTCCCTGACGGTGAGTCACTCAGGCTTCTCGCATTTTCTAATTTTCTAATTCCCTTCCTCCCCCTACAACATGGCCAAGCACAGAATACGTGAGCGGGTCACCAACGCAGAGGGGCTAATGACTGACTGCATTCAAGAGACACAGTGTTGATGGCAGGTTAAGTTACTGGGTTTTCATGTGTGGATTCTGCCTGCATGAGCAGGAAGTCAGGAACAGGGGAGACTGGACGGCCCAGAGCCATGTGAGGACTGGAGAGACTCAGCCTAAAATATGTAGTTTTTCTAATGAAACTGTTGAGTATCCGTTACATAAAAGAAATACTCTTGTAAAGGATGGAGCCTGCCACAGAGTAAGTACACAGTAAATGCTGGTTATTGTTGTCTTTATCAGGTCCAGAAGATAAGAATAGGAATAAGACAGGGGGTCTCTGCCCTGAGGGTTAGGAATGAATGCAGTAAGCAGGCTCCAAAGGCACGCAGAAGGGGAGCCCAGGACACGGCTGGCTACTCATGGCTCATCAAAGGGCACATTAGCCAAACACCTCTGCCAGCCCACTAAGTTGCAAAGTTAAGAAAATTAAATTTGATCCCAATTGATTTTGCTGGAAAAAATTCTATGTCATGAAAGTGGGATTTATATTTTGATCTTCAGAGACGGAGTACGACGATTCACGGCTTATCTTCTGAGGGAGCGCCCGCCCTGCAGTCTCTCCAGACCCCAAGATCCTGGTTCCACCTCAGGCCCTCCTCTGTTCAAAAATGATTTCATGCAGTTTGCACTAAAAATTTCAAATAGTAGGAGCCAAAAAAGTAAAAAATAAAAATAAATAAATGAGCCAAGCTTAAAAAGTAGGTGAAAGAAAATTATGCTAGAAATCACAATTTAAGAGAAATCACTGCAATGGAATATAAACTTTAATCCTGAATTTGCAGATGATCAGAACCAAAAGAGAAACACTGTTTGCGTGCAAATTATGGTCTGGTAAGAGAAAGCAAGCAATTCATGGAAAGACATACATTTTATTGCCCAATTATTACTTTTGGGCAGTAAAAATTCATTATTCATTCATTGTTTAGCATCTATTTGATATGGCCATGTGATAATAGGCAGTGTTCTAGAAGCTACCTGCCTAAAACAAAAGGAGGTCCCTCGGTTCATAAAACTAGTTGGCAGGCAGGGGAGAGGGAGGGCCGGAGGGAAAATTCCAACCAGCTGTGCCAGTGAGCAGAGCTGTGTGACCCTGGACAAGTTACTCTCCAGAGATTTTAAGAAATGAAATAAAATGAAGTGAAATGAAGATCTGAAGAAACAAAATAAGATACTGAGTGCAATGCATAGATCACAGTACCACAGTAGGCATGCTTTAATTAGTTGCCTTTTTTTTTTTTTTGGTACTTTCACTATTGTCACTATTAGCAATCATTCACTATTTTAACAGGAAAGAATATTCTAGAAGATACCTGGGCATAGGTTTTGACACGGGAATAAATGAGTTCAGAATAGCCATAAATTTATCTCCTCACCCTTTTTTTTTTAAAGATTTTATTTATTATTTATTTGAGAGAGAGAATGAGAGATAGAGAGCATGAAAGGGAAGAGGGTCAGAGGGAGAAGCAGACTCCCTGCCAAGCAGGGAGCCCGATGCGGGACTCAATCCCGGGACTCCAGGATCATGACCTGAGCCGAAGGCAGTTGCTTAACCAACTGAGCCACCCAGGCGCCCCATCTCCTCACCCTTTTGACTAAAGCCAGACCTTGTTGACTAAACAAGCATGGGCTTCTCTTGCTAGTTCTAGGAAACACTACAAGCCAAACAGGGCTCCCTATTTCTGGGGCCTGTCTAAAATCACGGCTACACGCAGGCACCACCCCCAACATCTGGCCTTCCAAAACTCTCCAGCTGAAGCCTCCTGAGCAATGCCCACTGATAAGCGTATGAGATTTTAAGTTTCTTGTAGGTGGGAGAGGGAAGAGTAGCCCCTCTTTTCTGTGATTTATTTCTTGGATGACCATCATTTACCCACACACCAGACATCCCTGTAAGAGCAGCTCTCCATCCCCAGTCGGAGAACCCCCTTTCTCAAAACACAGGCAAGAGGAGGATTCCACGACCAGAGTACTTTGGCTCCCCGTAATACAAATTGTCGTTTTGTTTTTAAGTGGAAAACAGTGCCCTAAGTAACAGCACTTGAATAACACCCCTATAAGAGTAAAGTTAGAATACCCCCAAAAGGATCACTGTTAAGAGTGAAGCTGGACCTTGAACAAGGTGAATGGGATCAATGAGTCTAGATAACTTCGTGTTCTTTTCTTACTTTGATCCTTTGTTAATGTTGCATCAACCACAGCCTCCTCAGGGAGAAGGGGCCAGACCCGACTCCAAGCCCTGAGTAAGCTGTCTCACTCAGCAGCTGGGCCAGTGACCCGCAGGACCCGGATTCCCCCGCCAAAATATGCAGGGTTAGGGTTTCATCCGCTCTTTCATTCCACAGATAATTCTGGGAAGGTCAGCATAAGCCAAAACAGCTATTGTTACCAAAAGAAAGGCCCTTACACCCTCTCAGAGCTTTAAGAATGGAGATGGGCAACAGGATGGTATCTGGACATGGTTTACTTCTTGCTCTCTGAAACTCTTCCCAACCCTCGCCCACCCCCACCAAGTGCTCCCAAAGCACTTGCAGTACTTTTTCTCTGGTAAGGCACTTGTGACATCACACTATAATTATTTAATATGTTCTTATGTCCTTAAATCACTGCATACATGATCAGCTCCTTGTGGGGAGAAAAATATAAGATGAATCCTGCTGTGTCAAGTGCTCAACACAAAGCTCATCACATAATAGGTCCTGGACATCTGTGAATGGTTCCAGATCCAGTTCTTGAACCTACTCCCTGTAGGTTTCCTACACTTAAACACTTATTCTTTAAAATTATATTCTATAAAATCATTTGAATAAGTGATTTCCAAAAATTGGTTGGAATTTATAATTATGATTAGTATTAATACCTAAAGAGTAATTTACCCTCTACAGGGTTTTTTTTGAGCGATTAATTTCAACTTTTCATTTTCCCAATCATTTTCCTTTTCCTAAATTTGTGCTAAGTTCATTTGCTTCTATATGTTGTTCCTAAATCAACAGTATTCTGAGAATCAATGAATGCAAGTTCACTGGACTGAACGTCTCTCGTGTTCCACCTCCCAGGCCCACAGCCCACCTTTCCAGCCACAGCTGCCGGAAGTGGATTCACGCAGGACAGTGTCAGCACTTCACCCTAGCTGGCCCTGCACACATCTTGCTTTCTGAAAGTGTCAGGTTTGCTGGGAACACACTCTTGACCAATAGCAAATGGGGGCCAGCAGGTACACAATCCCTTTTACATATCTCAGGCTGATTCATTCTGAGGTACATTCTACAAGGCTTCTCGGATGAATCTAGCTCTAGTTGTCCACAACAGTGACCAGCTTGGTAAGACACTTGGATTGGCTCTCCCACCTACCCGATTCCACTTCCATTCCCTGCTTCTGCTCCCAGGAATCACTCTCCATAGCCAGCCACATCTATGCCCATCCTTGTCTCCGCTCTGCTTCCCATGAAGAACCCAGGCCAAGACGCTCAGCAAGTAGTGAGCTGAATCTCACCCGTGCTCACATAGTCAGGACACAAGTTGTCCCTGCCTTCCTTTTATTTAAACAACTTCAGAGCAATTTTCCAATCAAACTCCATTATAAATATCCTTCAGGTAATTTCTCAAGCCTTTTTTTCCCCATCCTTCCTCATGCATGTGGAGTCCGAATGTAAATTATTAATGACAAAGGGGAAAAAAAACTATACTGCTATTAATAAGTAAGAAAGTTGAGGCTGAGAAGAGATGAAGTATGTTTAGTAGATGATAGAGCAGCAGATCTTGCACTTTAGTGTTGGAAAAATAAAGGAAGTTGAGAATTTTAAAAAAACCCACTGGCCTTTCAGTGATCCCATGGTCTGATTCCTGTCTACTAGGGGAAGGGAGAAAGGCACACTCGAGTTTCCTGCTGCTTTTCTCACGGCTCAGTGTGGAAGGAATGCTCAGCAGCTCTGTCTGCCGCACCAGCACTTGGAAAAGCCCCGGGAGTTTGCATAAACTCCTCTTAGTTAGGATGACCTGAGCCCCGTCACATCTCCCAGCGCATTTTCTAACGGAAACACTGACCTTGCTCTGTGCCTCCGAGACAGTGTCTCCCAGGGAGAAACTAAGGCACAGAGACAAAGAGACGCAGAGACAGGGTCAGATGGAGATACAAACGCTGGGTGGTGGAGCCAATGCTGTGAACCACGTCCAAATCCCAGAACAGAATGAAAAATAAAAAGCAGGAAACGCTCTCACCTTAAATACCTCTTCAGACACTTCCCTGAGCTTCTCTGGAGCCAAGTGGGAATCGAATCAAATCTCTGAAGAAGAAAGAGCAGGCAGTCTCAGAGCCCGAGCAGCGCATTGCCTGGTGGGTGGCACGGTCGGGGACATCCCACCCCAGGGCACATCCAGGCCCACATCAGCCAGGACTCTATGGGGTCCCCACGCCCTGATCCAAGAGGACTGCTGGTTATCAACAGCCAGTGCAGGAACGAGTCCCCGAAGCCTTCAGATCAAGACTAGCCCCCTCCCGGAAAGGAAACTACACATACAGTCAATGTCTGTGTTTAAAGGACTCACGTCCCAAAGAAACTTTTAAAAGAAGGCAGTTTTACAGAAACCTGAGCATTCTTTTTGTTGTTGTTGTTATTATTATTATTATTATTATTATTATTCCTTTCAGTAAACATGCTGTTTTCTTCATCTTTTTTCAGAACATTTTCTTGAAACAGGGGCCATAGATTTGGATTCACTACTCACAGAAGCAATTATATACTTGGCGTATAAGGGATGTCGTGGCAATAAAGAAATGACAGTCTGATCTAATTGGCTCCCTGCTCCTTATTCTACCATTAGGTTCAAAAAAAAGAAAGAAAACCAATCCAGTCATTTCCCCACAAATCTAAGGAAAATGGGTCTACTTCAAGGCTATTATGAGTTTTCTGTCCTTTCTGGTACTTGGACTCCATAAATGGAGCTGTGTTATAAAGAATTTAGAAGAGTAACTGATAATCTTCGTGTTTATCACCAATTTTCATGCCTGAGTTGGGAGTAAGAAAACCAGAAAGCGTTCCTATGCCTTTGCATGGTTCCCTGCTGCCATGTTTACTATACAGGTATGCTTTGATAATGGTAAAAGAATTCTACATAATCTAAGGTTTTTTTTCCAAAATGATGATATTACAAATGTATAGAGTAGTAGTTTTCAGTTTTCAAAGTGTTTTCTATCTACTAACTCTGTTTTTAAAACCAGATACATTTTTCAAAACTATCTTTAATCTTGGTCACCAATACAGAAATCCTAGTTTTCTTAATGACAAACTGTCTTTGATTTCAACACTCAGAATCTGCTGTTTTAATTAATGAACAGGGAATATAAATAAGCCTGTTAATATTGATTTCCTTCACTCAAACAAATGATGGCAAAATCCACCAGCAGGAGACACCTGGAAACTAAAATTTATTGTATTTCCACATGAACCAAGCACTGTACTAAGGTAAAAGAACAACCCAGGATTTTACAGTCAATCAGGAGGAGGAGGAGAGGAAGAAGAAGAAGATGACAATCAGGCATAATGAAAATGTAATGACCATTATGTAACGGAAATTCATTTTTTAATGCTATGAATTTCAAACCTAATTGACTTAAAATGCTTCAGCACAAATCCCAGTTGCTAATGGCCAGAGAGGGTGTTTAATACTGGTGCCCAAAGAGTATCAAGAGCCTCAGTAACTTCTGTGTCATAGAAAACCTTCCCGGTGCCCCACGACCTTGGTGGCGAAAGTTGGAGTCGACACATGAGCTCTCCCACCCCGAGGCTGAGGAAGGACCATCCGTTCGGGGAGAGACACCACCCTGTACAGATGGAGAGTCATTCTTGTGGAAGAAACCATTATAGACCAACTGGTATTCAATGCTCCGATGCAAGCAAGTAATTATTCAGGAATATAATTGCTGTGAACAAAGAGAAGATTAATAGAGAACAAGGAGCTGAAATGATGAAGAAAAATCAACTAGCCTTGGATGAAAATGGATGGTTTTCTCTAGTTTCAGAGTTGAGAGGAACAGGAAATTAACATCAGAGCCCCATGACAGTTGAAGCCTCTTCAGAGCACCTACAACACACCAGTGGTTTTGTAAGAGGTGCTTAGATATGTACATAAGCACACACTCTGACAAGTGCATTTAGCTAGTTATGCCTGGGTTAACCGAGTAAATGTCTGTATGTCTCTCTAATCCCCTAGTAGGGTTTCAGTCCACCTCAATGATATTTTGGTCATCTTTACAATACCCCAAGTGAAAGAATCTCCTTCAGTCTCTTTTAGCCATTTTTATGAACTTCACAAACACAGATTAATATTAGTAATAAAGGTTCTTTTTTTTTAAAGAGAGAGAGCTCAAGTGTGTGGGGCAGAGGGAGAGAGATAATCTTAAGCAGGTTCCACGCCCAGCACAGAGCCCGACATGGGGCTCGATCCCACGGCCCTGAGATCATGATCTGAGCTGAAATCAAGAGTCAGACACTTAACCGACTGAGCCCACCCAGGCACCCCAGTAATAAAGGTTCTAATAAATGGCACCTTCTTAACAAATTTCAATGTAAAGACTTATTTCATTCATGAAGGTCTCACCACATATATAGGTAAAAAGAAAAATCTAAACTAGTATGTGGTTACAAAGATTTGACTTGGAAAAACTCAAGCTGTGGGCACATCTCTGCTTACGGTCGGGAAGTAGAAACTGAGGGTTCCCTGAAATCCCTTCAAGCTCCATTAGAGTCTTACAACAGTGGAGGATTCCTTGTCCAGATCCTTAGATCCTTCACCAATTTTTTCTGTCACTTTCAGGAGCTCACAAGCCTCCCTCCAAAACCTGGTGAGCAAGTATCAGTAAACATTTATAATACTACAATCCACTTGTACCCACGATAGGAAATGTCTGACCAAAAGTCATTCCCCATACTAATAATCTAAAACCGTAGAATATTATGGGATTGCTGTCACAATTTTAACTAAAGCCGAGAAAGCACACAATATTATACCATTTTCTTCCTGAGGGGTTATTGGTTTTCTGAAGGGCAGCCGGTGCCTTTGAACACTCACAAAATAAATGACAGAGTACCTTTGATGCCATTCTGGTGATTTGTCCCTTTGTCCTGTGATGCATGTATTCACAAGATAGCAGCCCCAGGAAACCCACAAGCACTGACTGGGGAGTGGATGTTGCTGCCATCAGCAAGGAGCGAATAAAAGATACAAATATGAATGTCAAAACCCTAAGAAATAGGGCATTACCAGATTCATTATGCTTCCTGACCAAGAGCTTCTGTCAAAAAATGAATTCAATATTGATAACCGTGTTCAAACAGGAAAGCATTTTCAGAAGCGACAGGTTAATCTTTTTTTTAACCAGAGCCAGTCTCGTGCAAATATCAGAATATCAGAGGTCTCTGTGGTTGAACACCCGCAGTCATGCCCAGAAGGATGTGGGTTCTTTCTGTTTTTGTTCATTTGGGGGGGGTTTGTTTGCTAGATATATAAATTGAACATAATCATGATAAAAATTTTTAGCAATACATGGAAGTTTAAATAAGTACAGTCCCTTAAAATATTACTGTCCTAAAAGAACCACCATTAACATTTGGCGAACATATTTCACATCTTTCTATAAACACACACATGCACACACACAGGTGCACACAAATGGAATCGTATCATATATGATGACTTTACCTGTATTGTCCTCCTTAACCCAAACTCAGTGGCTTATATCTTAAGCAAAAGACAGAACATGCTTTGCAAATGTTTTTCTAAGTCATCATCTGTTTATGTTGTTTATGTGGTATCCTTATTTTATAGCTTCTGGATTTGTCTTCCTTAGAAAGGCATTCTCAATTCCCAGTCATCTAAATCATATTTTAAGATGTGGGGGTTTTTCCACTTAGCTTTTTAATTCATCTGAAATCTTGTATTTTGGAGTACGAGGTAAGAGTCTAATTTTCTTTCCTTCTTGATAAATTTCCATTTGTGCTAGCAACATTTATTAAAGAAATATATAACAATTAAATTGAAACACTAACTTTTCCCATATTAAATTCCCATCTATCTGAGATCTGTTTATGATTCCTTTATTTTAGAAATAACTTTTATTCTATTTGGGACTGTGTATTACCTTTTGATATCTGGCATTATTTTCTTGTTCATTCTCCTGTATTTGTCTTCTCTATCATAGGGAATTTTGATCCAATTTAAAATGTGGTCTATTTAGGATTTAATTATCCATAATATGTAAATTTTAGAGGAATTTATTTTTATTTTTATTTATTTTTTAGAGGAATTTATTGATGATTTTCATAATTAAATATTTCCATCCATGGTCAGGTTTATCCTTGTGCTAGCTGAAAAAAACATTTTTTAGTCCCTCAAAAAATCATATAATTATTTTTAATGTAGATTCCTTATTAAGTCATTCCGGAATATTTCATAGCTTTTGTTGTTATTGTAAATTAAGTTTTCCACATTTCTGTGTTTAGCTGCTAATTGCTAACAGTTAAGAAACTCTTGATTTTTATGTTCATCTTATATTAACATTATATCTTTTATCTTATATATAACATTATATCTTTTAGAGTCAAGCCTTCTGGGTTTTCCTTTTATAAAATCGTGTCTCCAGGCAAATAAAATGTTTTGCTTTTTCCTCCCATTATTCAAGAAGCAGGAGTGACCCTGATACTCATTCTGGGGTATCCCCCTTCTGCCAGCAAACCAAGCTCCACTCAGACTCAGCTGAGCCCTTCTCCCCCTGGCTGAGGTCACTGTATCACCCCATGGCCACCAAGGTCCACACCTTCACCAAGATCTGCAGGTGCAAGGCAACCGGCTTTCCCAGAAACTCCTGAGAATACCTATTGCTGCACACCCAGGCTGCTTGGTTTCAGCCTTTGTCACCTTCCACAGACAAAGCTCCTCTCTCATGTTCATCCTCTAGGAAGAGAGACTGACAGAGGAGTGGCATCCTTCTAGGAGACTGGAACACAAGTCATGTTCGGAAACACCCAGACCCATCTCAGCTCTCCGGGATGACTAACCAGGGGGACTCCCACAGCTCTCTCTTACAAACTCTGGTCTTTGAATTTTCCCTTTTATCAGTAAAACCTATTCCTTAACCAGTACTCTGGGACACTGTGGAATTCACCCTGACCTCCTCCATGACAGGAGGCAGCCCAGAAAGGATCTTCTGTGACGATGCTTTATTTTCCAATCTTTATAGCCGTTGTTTCATTTTTTTCCCCTGTGAAATTTAGTAGAATCTGCAAAATAATTTGAGTGATTTGTTTTCATTTATTTATTCATTTTCAATTATTCATTAAAAAATAATTTTGTCTCTGTTTAGAAATCACTCTATGATTTTACATTTTAGTTATTGACAGTAATTTTTGAAAAGAAATTTCCAGAGGTGATGGGGATGAAGAAGTGCACCGGTGATGAGCACGGGGTGATGTATGGAATTGTATCACACACCTGAGACTAATATAACACTGTACGCTAACTATACTGGAGTTAAGATAAAATTTTAAAAAAGAAAGAATAAAGGAAATTTCAATATATGTAAATAGTTTCTATTTATTTGTATCTTTGTGTTTTATTTTATCAATACAACAGAAGTTAACAAGTATTTTTACTGTATTATATCAAATACTTTTGATGCCTGTGGACATGACCATATTGGTTTTCTCCTTCATGGTTGGATGTATTATGTTGATATAGTTCCTGATATTGAATTTTCCTTGTTTTCCTTGAATAGACCTGACTTGGTCAGTATATTTTTCTTTTTATTCTATTTGTTAACATTTTATTTAAAATGTTCATATCCCTACTCATAAGTGACATTGATCTATATTATTTTCTTTGTACTGCCTCTACCTGTTTTGGTATTTAATTTTTACAGGCTTCAAAAAATCAGTTGGAATCTTCCCACCTTCACATATAATCTGAGTTAATGTAAATGACTTAGGAATTATCTTTCCTTTGAGTGTTATATAGAACTTGGATATGAAACTATCAATCCTTGGGTCTTTTTCATAGATTTTAATCCTATTTCTAATGTCTTTTTGAATTTCCTGCCTTCATTCCAACTTCAGTAATTTATGGTTCACTATAAAATCATCAATTCCCTCTAGTTTCCAAATTTGAGGCCAAGGAGTCTACATAGCAATCTCATAATTATCTTCATTTCTTCTATTTCTCTTTCCTGTTTCTAAGTCTTGTGTAACTTTTGTTTTTTTTCCTTAGAGGGCTTACATATTTATTGAGCTTTTCAAAAGATAAGATACTTTTCATTTATTTATCTTTAGTACATATTTTCACATATATTTCAACTTTTAGTTTTGTTAATTCTGTTTTCCAACTTTCTTAACTTTGTTCTATTATAATTTCTCAAATGAGCATAAATTCCTATGTTCTTGCCCTGTACTCTTATTAATCAAGGCACCGAGAATCAACTTTCACTGATCCTACATATTTTTGTGTGACACTTGATCCTTTTCATTCTTTCTTAGATTTTTCCATTGATCTCATATTAAGACTGTTTCATATTTTTGTTATCAATTTATAATTTCATTTATTATCAAAGAATGTGTCCTATAAAGTATCCTGGTTATTTTGCTAAGGTTTTCCTTGTGGTCAGGGCATGACCAATTTTTTATTATTTCACTAAATATAAAGAAGAAAAAAAACTATATTATTAATCCAAAAATATAAATTACATATTCAAATTTGTTTATTATGTTATTCAATTTCTTTCTGCTGATATGAGCTGGTGTGTATAAAGTCATGACATTTCTTTTTTTTTTTTAAAGATTTTATTTATTTATTTGACAGAGAGAGACACAGCGAGAGCGGGAACACAAGCAGGGGGAGTGGGAGAGGGAGAAGCAGGCTTCCCGCCGAGCAGGGAGCCCGACGCGGGGCTCGATCCCAGGACCCTGGGACCATGACCTGAGCCGAAGGCAGACGCTCAACGACTGAGCCCCCCAGGCAGCCCATGACATTTCTTTTTAATGAGTGGGTGTTCTGTGACTGCAAGTCGTCAGTCACTCTGTTACATCACGTGCTTACATTGTAAGATGTCAGTCACTCTGTTACATCACGTGCTTACATTGTAAGTCGTCAGTCACTCTGTTACATCACGTGCTTACATTGTAAGTCGTCAGTCACTCTGTTACATCACGTGCTTACATTGTAAGATGTCAGTCACTCTGTTACATCACGTGCTTACATTGTAAGATGTCAGTCACTCTGTTACATCACGTGCTTACATTTCACCTTGTCTAATACTGTTGTCATTCTCACTCTCCTTCTGTTTCCATTATTGTCCAAGAACTATTTTCTCATCTTTTATTTCTAATTTTGGCTTTATACCTTCCATTGTATTCATTTTACTTTCTGGTTTCCCTTTTTCTTTTTCTTCTGTCACTGGTTTGGTCAAGTAAATACTCATGTCCCTATTGATTATTACTTATGTAAAATGTTCTCCTGTCCTCTGACACTTTCCCATGAGTGACCTCTAATAAAACTCACTATCAGACACACATTTGTTTTGTGTTGTACGAAAACCAGCCATCGGGGATTTCCCTCCACCAGGCATTCTATCCTCCCTTCTTCTTCTGCCCCTGCCCCTGTGGCTGCGTCAGAGGAAATCTTTGGGATATTTTTGCTCTCTCCTCCCCTAAATGAGAACCTTCACTGATTCTTTGCCTTCCTGTACCATCACCCCCAACACTGACTTCAAGGTTCTAATGATGTAGTTTAATACTTTTAATGCTTTTGTTTCTGGACGGCTAGATTTTCTTTTTAAATCTTGAATGTAATTATTTATTTTTAATTCAATTTTATTTTATTTTAAATTCCAGTATAGTTACCATACAGAGTTACATTAGATTCAGGTGTACAGTCTAGGGATTCAACACTTCATACATCACCGGCGCACATCACAAGTGCATGCCTTCATCCAGGTCACCTGTTTCCCCCTCCCCGCACCCACCTCCCCTCTGGTGACCATCAGTGTGTTCTCTAGAGTTGAGATTCTGTTTCTTGGTTTGTCTCTCTCTCTTTTATTATTTCCTTTGCTTGTAGATTTTTAATAACAACTGCAGGATTATTCTTGCTAACTTCTGCTTCCTCCTCCTTTTAATCCTCTCCCACATGAAGTGCCTGCCATGGTTCATTTATTGTTTAGCTAGAGTCTGTTTTTGTGCATGGTCTACAGACGAGGTTTACGGATGATACAATCTCTGAATCCTGACTATGTGTAAATTTCACTCACCCTGGCAGTTGCTGGTATCTTTGCTGCGTAGAGGGATCCTGGAAGAGGAACTTCTTCTTGGAAGTCTATGCATATTATCTGAGGAAATTTCAGAGCTACAGATGAGCCATTTCTAACCTTTCAGTTTTTCCCTCATAGGTAACCTGTTCATTCTTTCTTAGAATATGAAGGTTTTTCTCTTTGTTCCTGAGCATCAGAAAGCTAACCGGAAAATGTCCATGTGTGTCTGTATATCAGTCTTGGATGAACCTCAGGAACACATTTAACTCTACAGACTCAAGTCCTACTTAATTCAGGGAAGTATTCTGCTATTATTTGCTCAATTATTGCACATCCTCCAGGTCTTTCCACAACAGATGGTTTTGTGTGTTACACTGCCAGATCTGTCCTCTTCATCTCTCTTTATATTTTTTCTATGTTTTGAGATATTCTTTCCTTAGTCTTCTCAGCACTAATTCTGTCCTCACCAGTATTTTTTCTTTAATATCACACTTTTAGTTCTGAAAGTCTTGTGTGCCATAATAAATCTCCTTATATGCTCTAATTATTTTCGTCATTTCACTTGTCACCAATTCTTTCTTTTCCTGCTTGTTTGTCACTTCGTCTGTTTTTACCCACTCACTGGGGCTCAGATAAAGCTGTTGAGAGACTTCAAGTGAGAGCAATTACTCCTATAACAGAGTGAATGCCTGTATGTGTGCACGTGGGTGTGCACGCATGTATGTGCAGAAATCCAGGTCTTCCCCAGTCCGTTGGTAGAGTTCCAGCAGGGAAGCTGAAGTCCTTTGTCCATGGTACCAGGAAGAAACATCTCCCCTCCCTGCTCTCCTTAGTCTGCAGCCTAGAGAAGGGTAAATGGAATAGACTTGGCCCACACACTCAATAATTCTGCTTTCTAAAAGTGTAGCAGAAGGGTGCCTCAGTGGCTCAGTCAGTTAGGCGTCTGACTCTTGATTTCAGTTCAGGACATGAGATCAAGCCCAGGGTCATGGGCTTTGCGCTCAGTGTGGAGTCTGTTTGAGATTCTCTCTCTCTTTGCCCCTCCCCCTGCTCTCTCTCTCTCTCTCTCTCTCTCTCAATAAATCTTCAAAAATTAAGAAGTAAAAAAATAAAAGTGCAGCAGATCTCTTTAGGGATTCTTGGACATGGGAAAGTTCTAGCCATCTTCTGAGAAATTCATAGATCCTTAAAAGCTAAGATTTCCCCATGATCCACCAAATCCCCACTCCAGTGATCTCTGCCCCCAAAATGGGACTGTCTAGACCCTGGCACAGCCTGAGCCTCACTCATATCTTTTGGGCCACTCCTTCTGATAACCCCCCACACACACTATTTGGCTTGAAAAAGGTGGTCAATTGTGAATAGTTAGGAAAGGAGGGCATTAGGATACATTCAAACTTCCATCTTCCCAGAATCTTGACAGTGTGTGCTTCAACAAGCCCTGGTGTACAGTTAAAGACAGATCGGGAATTAGAGCAAAAACACAAAAGGTCCCAGAAAGGTAGTACATACATGTTGAACTATAGGGAGAATATTATAAAAGGGAGGGCAAACATAAAGATAAAACATTTATGATTTACCCAGAACAATTAGGGAAGAAATATATAAATTATATAAATAGATTTTAAAAGCCTCTGTAGACTTTGCATTGTCCCATCTGTTTAGGATCCAGTAAGCCATTGTGAATATCTGAAATATGGCAGAGCTATTTCATATATACATATACATATATATATATATATATATATCAAGCTTCAAATCTGTCATGTATTTTATTCAGTGCTTTTAATATTACAGGTGGTTTTTAATTTAGACCTACAATGTCACTTAATTTCCTGAAAGGCTAAAATTTGGCTAATAGTTGTTAGCAGAACATTTCTAAGTTATCTAAATCACAAGAAGACAGAAAAATCAGGAGTATTGTCAGAATGTTTGTTTTTGCTAAGAGACCTCATTTCACCCCTTAATTCCATCCATCATGTCTAAGTGCTTTTTTATGAGACAGAAGAGTCAACATTTACCTGGAGCTGAAGAACACCCTTTGATTTTCATCTGGAATTGAAAGAGAAGCCATTTGTCATGAAGAATAATTGAAAAGTTAATCAATTCAAGATTCCTCACATTTTTTAAGGGTTGAGCTGACATTTTTCCTTCACATCTATGGAATAAAACCCTAATTATACTGGTTGCAAATGATATTTTATGACTTTTAATAAAAAACTCAGTCTTAGAAGACAACAGCTTATAATAAAAGTGACCTGTCCCAGTTTCTATTATTATTTTGATGAGAGCTGCCTTTTAGCCCATAGGAATCAAATAGCCAGAAAGCTTTTTTTCCAATGTTCATTTAAATTTAAAAAAACTGAGAATATTTTCATTGTTCACAATAAAACAAGGTTCCTTCTTGACTAGAAAAGAAATCCAAGGGCATTCAGCAGAAACCAGAGCAGAACAATGCGATCCCCTGAACTTAACAGAACATCAGTAGATTCAGGCAGAGTAGGAGAAAGTGTGGACAAGCCAAGTGAGGAGCTGAGGAGGTCAAGAATATAATGTAACCAAAACATCAGTGGCTTGACCAGTGTGCTAGGAGTCCTGATCAGGAGTGGAAGCAAAATGGCTTGCAACTAGGTTGAGCACCAAAGCCCAAGAAAAAGCTGACCAGGCTGTCAATGGGGGGAGCACCATGGACAACTCCAACTGACCTCTCCTTTCAAGCCTGCTATCTTGGCCTGACCAAGCAAAGCCTGAGAATTCTTTCTGAGGCCTCTTAGGAGCAAGTATTAGTCCACAATGAAGGACCTACGCCTCATGCACAGAGTCCTCAGTTGACAAGTTGGGCGGCTGATTTCTAGACCAAGAGTTGATGCCAGGGTTCTGTCCCTCTCCAGGGTTATGTTTTGGGTCTCTGTGAAGCTCCAGCTCTTTCTCCTTTATTTAAACAACGAAGGAGACCATCCAAATATGGTCTGCATACTTAAATGCACAGAAAATTCTGATAAATTCCAGAAAGTATAGGAAATTGAAGGAATCACAATGATGAACAACATATATCAAAGCTCTTTTCCTTCTTTAAAATATGGGCTCTGGGACAAACGGGTGCTTTCTTCTCAGTCATCATGACCCAGGGCCTTTTTAACAGCAAGCGTCTGTGTAAAGAACCAACAGACTGCAATGTGCGAGAGGGACAAGAGCCCTAGGAAACCCACATGGCTGCGCTGGGAGGTGTTAGACCCTGTTTTCACCCCCATGCCCTAATCTGCTGAAACTCCAAGGCCTTGCTTGCTTCATCTCATCTATCTCAAGAACAAGAGCCAGCCATGACTAAGCCTGGTAGTGTTTAGGATCCTGTGCCACCGGGCGTCCTGCTCTAAGCCCTTTATTCTGTACAGTGAGGTAAGCATTCATCACTTCCCAGATAGCACCATACTGCAGTGTTTGTACATGCTATTGCCTCTGTATGAATAACCCCTTCCTCAAACTCCTCCCCATCCATCCCTGGCTGACTCTTATCAGTGTAGAAGCGATTTCCCCCAGGAAGTCTGTCTTGGTGGGTGCCCCCTTATGTGTTCCTCATCTGAACATAGGGTAGCATTTATTATATATAGTATGTAATTTCTCTTTTAATGGTGAACCTGCCCCCTAGACTGTAAAGTCTTTGAAAGTAAGAATTATACCTCTTCTGAGTACCTTCCATTGTACCTGGCTAATAAGCACTTACATTTATTGAAGGAATGAACCTTTTCTGTCTACCTCAAATAGTTTTCCCTTCTAAGATAATCATAATATCATTATTTTTCATATCCTGTCAATAGTCCACAGGCAGAAAATGGCAATGATTTTGACTTCAAGTTAGAGTTGAAGTGGGACTTTGGGGGTGTGACTGTAGTAGATAAAACACATTTGTTGCTGTGGTAGTTGGATGCCATCATAATGAGGATTTCTCTACTTATACCACATTCTATTGCTGTAAAAGTTCGTATCCCAAATCTATTCCTTCATATCACCTTGACCCCTCTAAGTGTTCTCACAAAGGCCATGTGTCTTACACAGAGCCGAGAAAGCTCTGAAAAATCTCTAATGGATCTTTCAGGAAGCACTGACTTTGGAAAGGTGATGTTTTGCGTACCGTAAGGGTTTTTTTTTTTTTTAATAAAAAACTTTTCATTTCAGATTTATTGTGACATAAATTATTGTCCTCAATTGTAGGTTATTTGTTACCTAAAGCACACTATTAGATTAAATGGCTCAGCAAGATCCTCCATGATGTACAGTTGACCCTTGGACAAAGGTAGGGGTTACAGCCAACCCCTCTGTAGTCAGAAATTTGCATATAACTTTTGACTTTCTGAAAACTTAACCACTAATAGCCTACTGTTGACCAGAAGCCTTGCCAATAACATATACAGTGGATTAACACATATTTTGTATGTTATATGTATTATATATTGTATTCTTACAATAAAGTAAGCTGGAGGAAAGAAATGTTTAAAAAATCACACAATACTGTATTTATAGAAAAAATCCCCATATAAGTGGACCTACGTAGTTCAAACTTGTGTTGTTCTAGGGTCAACTGTCCTGTTTTATCTCATTCACCCAAGGCCTTATTTCAATCTTTAGCTCACTTGGGAGTGTAGATAGTACTTCTAAGAAACTTTGTGATACACACATCACAAATCCCTGGACCATCTGCGACTTCCCTCTTCAGCCTCAATGCCAGCCTCAGAGCCTAACAAGCTTTCTGGAATGTGTCTACACACAAGTTTTAAACAGAGAAAACTGGGGCATCTGGGTGGCTCAGTCGGTTAAGCGTCTGCCTTCAGCTCAGGTCATGATCCCGGGGTCCCGGGATGGAGCCCCGCGTCGGGCTCCCTGCTCGGTGGGGGGCCCTGCTTCTCCTTTTCCCTCTGCTGCTGTCCGCTACTGTACTCTCTCTCTTTCTCTCTCAAATTAATAAATAAATAATCTAAAGAAAAAACAACAACAACAACAGAGAAAACCAAGTGACACATTGTGGATTCTGAATTCTGCTGGGGAGTTTCTTTGGCTTGTAAGTGGGGACGACTAGAAAAGCTAGGAATTGGGATGAGAGAGAAGAGGGCGCCTACCAAGTGCTCGTAGTTGTAGTCATGATAGGCTTCACTGAGAATTATCCTCGCCATAAACACAAGCCCAAAATTAGATAAAACTGAATGAATAGTAAATTTAAAATAATGCCTATATATCCTTAATACTAAAGTTTCCATAAGTGTGAATCAAAGTCCTTTCTTTCCCAAACGGTCTGAGAAAAAGAGCCTCCGTGTTAGAATGAGTGTGCTGCCTGCAAAGAAACAATTTGTTAAACCAATAATCAGCCTTTGGGGGGCTTCTGTAATACTTAGAGTCTCATTAAGCAGTAACACCTAGGCTTGTCTGACCTACTTTTGTACTTTTCACAAAAAGATGATTCATAATAAAGCGAGAACTTAGAGCCCAAATGTACCTACAGTTGATCTATCCTTCTGGGGATGTCTCAGAGGAACATCAGGCCTGTGCCCTGTGCCCCCAACACGTCATCGTCAATCCAGCCCTGCTCTCCATTCAAGTCTGCCTTCCTTGGAGCCAGAGTGCTCTCCAAAATGCAAATCCGGCCGTGCTTCCCCCATGAGGATCATGGCTCCTCAGACAAAGACATGCCCTCCATTCTTGGCATCTGCCCCCTGCCCCTCACCTCCTCCCGGCTCTGTTTGCTCTTTGCACCCCCCCCCAACCCACGCATGGACCGCTCTCAGTCTGGGTGCTCTCACAGACTCAGCGCAAGGCTGAATCCAATCCAGCCCCTGTTTCCTGGCTTAATCACTGTCTCATCAGACAACCTGCCCTGCCCTTCCTGACTTAGCCAAACAGCCCTGCTGTAGGCCTCACGAAATCATATGCTCACTCTGATGCTCTTGTCACCCTTATAATTCTACTTATGTATTTATGTGGCTGTTTGATTGCCTCACCCATTAAACAATAAACCTCATGCGGATCAGGGACCATATTTTGGCTGTTCATCACTGAAGGCCCAACACCTAACATTGCCTGGAACATGGTAGGTGCTCAGTGAATGCGCCTTCAATTTAAAAAAAAAAAAAAGGAGAAAACAGAGAAGGGGGAGGACAGGGAGGGAAGGAGAGAAAGGGAAGGGAGAGAGGACACCCAGATTTACAGGAAATAAACCAACATGCGCTAGTATTCAATGAAACTGGAATTTAGGGTGCAACTGATGGTGTTGGAGGGAAGCCTCAATATCCCAAGTCTGTTGTCTATTCACCAACCACACGGGTGATCAACCCTCTTGGGAGTCAGGGCGTTGCTTCCTTGGAGGTCCTTCCACAAAGGAAGAAGGAGCTACGTTCCTGCTTCAATGTTATGTCAAATACGAGTAATGGAGTCGCCGTTGAACCCTGTGAAGTGGGCCCTCCTGCATTTCTGAGCAAGGAGGTGGGTGCCGTTCACAGCCCAGGGAGCCCACAGCCTAGAGCCCAGCTCTAGGGAACAGATCACTTCCAAGTGGGCCGTCATAGGAAGTCCATCAGTTTTTGGCAACACACTTTTCCCGGCCGGTTCTCCCAGTCCCCCTCCACCTTCAGTGTTGACGCTTAATGCTTCAGTGATCAGTCTCCCAAACAGTGTTATTGACCACTTTCACTGGGTATCTAGCCACCTCCGGAAACCAGAGGCAGTAAGGGACACCGACGTAGACGAGAATCTGTTCCGTCATCAGTAAGCCATGGGAAAGGAGAGACACGCTCAGCTGTGTGATAGCATACTGAGTAACTATAACGAAAAGTAATTATTTGCACATAAATCTCTTAGGGCTGTGCCAGGCACACAGTAAGTGCTCAGTACAGTTACGTACAAGGCCTTCAGAAATTCCATCTCTGAGAAAGTTGTGGCCTTCTTGGAAGGAGTTGGAATTCTTTTCTCGGCTCGGGTGGAACACTGCCCACAACATGCTACGTGAATGAAAACACCCTTTCTGTGTTCTAGTCGTCCCGCCGGAGGAGAGCGGCTGCACCCTACATAGCCGTGCCTGCCTCCGACGTGCTGACTGGGGCAGAGGCCCCAGCAGCCAGTCAGCGACTTCTGCTATTATTTCTGTATCTCTGCCTGAGGTTGGAGACAGTGTGTGCTCGGGTTCCCGGGTGCTCCTGACGTGTGTGTCGTGATGGGAAGTACTCACCCATGCTCGCTGGGTCTCCTCCGTCTGATGGCACGGCCACGCCCCGGGGCAGATGTTCCGCCACCATCACTTCATCCCAGCACTTCCAGCAGTTCCCACAGGACCTGGAACGACTGTATCAGTGAATAAAAATATTAGGAGTGTTTCTGCCTCCCAGACGTCTTCATTTAGTGTCCACATGTTTTAAAATGTCTGCTTCCAGGACCAACTTCCTCAAGGCTTTTCTGATAGACTGACGCACTAAACTGCCAAGACCTAACAAACTCCAGGTTTCATCAATTTGAGCTAAAAAATAAAATAAAATAATAATAACGTCTCATGCATGGCCCTTGCTTCCGTGGCTCTTCCGCAGATACGACTCCGCTCATCTCAGCATTTGGCCCAGGCTCTTACCTCTGGTCTCAAGCTGAAAACGTGTGCAGCCAAGTGAACTCGTCCTTGCTGGTGAAGACTTTCTTTTACTTGCCTCTAAACGTGAAGAGAGGGTGTAGATACAAAGTTAGAAAAGCAGAGAAAAGAATCGAGGGGTTTTTATTCTTAAATAACTAAAGAGAAGTTGATAAATGTTAAGATACTCTCAAAATAGTTCTCTCGTCCTTGTGATCAAGTCTCTATAATTACCAGGAGACATTATGGATTTAAATAGGTTTAGATGAGTCAATAAATGAGAAACTTTACTCCTAAATAATACCTCTCCACAAACAGAAATAAGATATGAAGGGACAAATATTATGTGGCGTTAAAGTATTACAGGTTGTACACATTCATTTTGTATAAAATAAAAGCTATTTGTAACAAGGGAGAAATTGTTCCTTAAGGGTTGTCCTGTGGAAGAAGGATCTGAAGCAACTGATATTTTAAAGCCCAGTGTACACAAAACAAAAAGAAAACAGAGCAAGTTCCTACCTAAACACAGACAGTAATGTACAAGCCCATGAAAGGATCTTTACAATAACTTGTACTATGTAAAGCCACGGGTTAATTATTCAGAGTATAAACTGAGGTAAATTGTACACTGATAGAAGCCATACCTTACAGAGGTCACTCTATTGCTAACTAGCAACAGACTCATTATTATACATCCGCAAGAGATGTAGAAACACACAAAAATGGCGGGCGGGGGGGGGCACAGAAAAGATTTATTTGGGAAGCATTCTGAAACAGTGAACAACAGCCAAAAAGTGAGACCAAAAAAATGCACAAGTATCATCACGGGAAACCCGAGCAATGGGTGAGGTCGGTGCCCTGGGAACAAAGCTGCGTGTTCCAAAACTCAGAAGGTCAGATCGAGATCGTAAAGCCAAGTTTGTATTAAAAATGTTCTCTCAGGCCATTTATTCTTTTTTTTAAAAAGATTTTATTTATTTATTTGACAGAGAGAGACACAGCGAGAGAGGGAACACAAGCAGGGGGAGCGGGAGAGGGAGAAGCAGGCTTCCCGCCGAGCAGGGAGCCCCCATGCGGGGCTCGATCCCAGGACCCTGGGACCATGACCTGAGCCGAAGGCAGATGCTTAACGACTGAGCCACCCAGGAGCCCCTCGGGCCATTTATTCTTACCCATATAGTTTATATATACATCCATGTGAGTAATTAGATCATAATGCTATGTACACCACTTTGGTAGATGGGAACTTAACTGTTAAAAATCACAGGACAAGTTAGAGGAAAATGCATCTGAAATATTGTCACTACAGAAAGCAGAAATGTTTATTCATTATAATGTCTCCCCTGCCACCAGCAAAAAGTTAGTATATAATCATTTTATAATTGATTGATATATAATCAAATGATTTGTAAATCGATATATATAATTGAATGATTATAATTGAATACAATCAATTATCAGAATTAACTGGGTGGAGGGTCTCTATCACAAAGAAGTTGGTGAGTAATTCCACATCTGCTCTGCAAGATGAAAACCTTACTCTCGGGGAGAGCTTCCAACATCACGGGGCTCCCTCTTCCCAGCTTCCAGTCTGGGCGGCAGGACATCTGACAGGGATCCCGAGATACATGAAGGGAAACAGAGAGAACTGAAGGGAGAAACAGACAATTCAGAGTAGCTGTTGGAGACTTCAATACCCCAATAGTGGATGGGATAATGGATAGTGGATAGAATAATTAGGCAGATGACCGACAAGGAAACTGAAGATTTGAACAGCACTGTCAACCAACCAGATCTAACATATCTGTACAGTACTACACACAGCAACCCACTAATACACTTTCTCCTCCAGTGCACCTGAACCTTCTCCAGGGTAAACCACATGTGAGACCAAAAATCAATCCCCCCAAATTTAAAGGATTGAAATTGCATAAACTATGTCCTCTGACCACAACAGAATATAATTAGAAATGAATACAAGATTTTTGGGAAAGTTACAAACACATGAAAATTAAACACTTTCTCTTTGCGGCGATGAAATATTCAAACACCGATTGTGGTGACTGTTGCATAACTCTGTAAATACACTGAAAACCACTGAACTGTAGACGTTAAATGGATGAGCTGCAGGCCATGTGAATGATCGCTCAAAAAAGCTGTTGATTAAAAAAGAATATCTACTTCAACACAGACACACACACAGACACACACACACACACACACCTATAGTAATTTAGGTAAATACATAAAAAGGAACTTTTATAAAATAAAAAAGCTGGAAAAATTGATTTGCTCCAAAATATGCTGTTAGTTAGTGAGCTCCTTTGTACATTCAAAATAATTCTACTCACATAATATTTCATAACATTTCTGTTACCGATATGCGTGTCCTAAATGTTCCAAGACATTTTGTTAAGATTACGGAAATCTTAAAAAAGAGTCATTCCCATCCAAGTTCATTTCATTTATCTCTTCCCTTGTCCAAAGGCAGGATAAAAAAAAAGCCTCTAAACATTGCTGTGATTCAGAAGAGGGGCCCCATTAACTTGAAAAAAAATGAAGAAATTATTCTTAAGCACATAGTGAAGACTTTTTCTACATCTCGGAAACTCTTAATCTGTGAGCCTGTTATTATTTAGTTACGGTAGTAATAACACAGCAAGTTAAAGCATCATTTTTACATTTTCTCCTATCCATGTTTTTAAGATTATCATAAAATTTAAGCAGAAATCTCTGCACAAATAAAATCTAAAGAGCAATGTCTAATCTCTTCCAAAAAGGGGCTCAATACACACCAAGCTGTTTCCATTTAAAATCCTTTAAGATACCATTGAGGACAGACAGAAAGCATCTAACCGTGACAATATAAGAGCTGCCATTTATGGAACACTTCCTGCTGGGCAGGCACTAAGCTCCCGTTTTTCACTTATTATCTCATTTAACCTTCAGGGCAACTTTACAAAGTCTATATTACTAATGTCCCTACTTTCCAGATGAAGGAACTGGAAGAGAGGTAGAACAGTTTGTCCAAGGCCAGCACTTCGGTCAGGATCAAAAGCAGGTCTTTCTGCATGTATCATATGACCTCACTGATATGAGGAATTCTTAATCTCAGGAACAAACTGAGGGTTGCTGGAGTGGTGGGGGTTGGGAGGGATGGGGTGGCTGGGTGATGGACATTGGGGAAGATATGTGCTACGGTGAGCGCTGTGAATTGTGCAAGACTGTTGAATCACAGATCCGTACTTCTGAAACAAATAACGCAACATATTTTAAGAAAAAAGAAAAAGAAGAAGATAGCAGGAGAGGAAGAATGAAGGGGAGTAAGTCAGAGGGGGAGACGAACCAGGAGACATGATGGACTCTGAAAAACAAACTGAGGGTTCTAGAGGGGAGGAGGGTGGGGGGATGGGTTGGCCTGGTGATGGGTATTAAGGAGGGCACGTCCTGCATGGAGCACTGGGTGTTACGCACAAACAATGAATCATGGAACACTACACCAAAACAAATGATGTAATATATGGTGATTAACATAACAATAAAAAAGCAGGTCTTTCTGGAAGGCAGGCAGCCCACACTGATACAGTTGCACCAGGCAGGGAAATATTGAAATTGTGTTGCCCTGTTTGATAAATAACCACTTCCTAGCTCTCCCCAGTCCCCTAACTCCACAGTTCCCCCTTCCCACCGCCCTAGCCACCCCGACACCTTTCAGGACCCTCCCGCTTTCCCACAGCCCAGAACTGATGATTTGGCCCCTGCTCCATCTCTACCTTCTGGTTGGCTGTGCCCACACGCCTGCCTTAATAGTTGTTAAATATTTAATATTCCCCCTCCCATCAGCCTCCAAAGTCCATGCACCTGCACATTCTCCCTCGGGAAACCCTGGGAGCATATAGTTGATGACTGAGCCGACCCTGATTTCAGTCCAAGTCGACTTCCTCTGGGTGTGGTGATTCTCACACGTCGGCAATGCTGACTGCTGTCAGAGCAGGATCCCAGCTCCCATTACAGTATAACATGAACTCAATATGCCCCTCAGCACAGAGCGATATCCGTCCTTCCCTTCGCACCTGCACAAGTTAGGAGAGGAAGTAAAACGAAGGCCTCGGCAAAACCACTTCCCACTAAGGTGTCTCTGATACCATTATTATCAAAATTGTGATTATCACCAGGCACTTAGAAAGGCTCTTCACTTTGAACTAAGCAATGGAACTGTTACTCGTTCCTCTACCAAAGATCAGATGAAATGGGTTTACTTTGCTCATTATAACAGGGAAAGGCCAGAATACTGTACCAGCTGAGTAACATTCCCAAGGCACCTGGAAAACTAGAAGAAACTACTCGAGTGCTCTGTTTCATCTGGAAATCCTGCTGCCTTTTTTTTTATTTGATCTGCAAAAGGAAAATGAAGTTGTAGTTGCTTCAAATATTTTCATTCAAGAAATGTTTTGGCTTAAAGTAAACCATTGAGAAAAAAAGAAATTTTACTTGGTTAATTTAGTTATAATTAGTCTAGTGTCTCCCTTACTTTCCTCCTGGTTATAGAGTTAGTGTTGTAAGAAGGATGATGTACACACAAAAAAATCTATTAGAATAAACCAATTCAGTAAAGTTGCAGGATACAAATCAACATACAAGAATTAGTCCCATTTTTTACATCAACAACATGTCTGAAAATGAAATCAAGAAAATGATCCCATTTTCCAACCACATCCAAAGGTAAAATACTTAGGAATAAATTTAACCAAGGAGGTAGAAGATCTGTATACTGGAAACTATAAAACACTGATGAAAAAAATTGAAGACATAAAGAAATGGAAAGATACCATGTTCATTGGCTGAAAGAATTAATATTGTTAAAATGTCCATACCACCCAAAGCAACCTACAGTTTCAGTGCAATGCTTATAAAAATTCCAATGGCATTTTTCACAGAAATAGAAAAGACAATTCTAAAATTCCTATGGAACTACAAAAGAGCCTGAACAGTCAAAGCAATCTTGAGAAAGAACACAGTCGAAGGCATCACAGTCTTAATTTAAAATTATTTTGCAAAGTTATCATAATTAAAACAGTGTGGTAGTGACATAAAAAAATAGGCCCCACAGACAAATGGAACAGAACAGAGAGCCCCCAAATAAACCCCTGCACATATGGTCAACAAATATTTGACAAGGGATCCAAGAATAATGGAGGAAGGATTACCTCTTCCGTGAATGATACTGGAAAAGCTGGATATTCACATGGAAAAGAATGAAATCGGACCTTTATCGTACACCATACACAAAAGTAAACTCAAAATGGATTAAAGACTTATCCATGAGACCTAAAACCATAACTCCTAGAAGAAAACAAAGGGAAAAGCTTTTTGATTTTGGCCTTGGCAACGATTTTTGGTATATGGCACCAAAAACTCAGCCAACAAAAGCAAAAATAAACAAATGGGACTCATTAAACTAAAAATCTTCCATACAGAAAAAGAAAAAAAATGCAAGAGCAACCTATGGATTGAGAGGAAATATCAGCAAATCATCTATCTGATAAGGGGTTAATATCCAAAATATATAACAAACTCATACAACTATATAACAGGAAAAAAAGATTAAAAGGAGGGCAAAGAATCTTAATAGGCATTTTTCCAAAGAAGACATACAAATGACCAATATGTATATGAACAATGCTCAACATCACTGCTCATCAGGGAAATGCAAATCAAAACCACAGTGAAGTATCTATCACCTCACATCTGTTAGGTTGTCTATTATCAAAAAAATGAAGCATCAGTGTTGGCAAAGGTGTGGAGAAAAAGAAACCCTTGTACTACGTTGATGAGAATATAAATTAGTACAGCCATTATGGAAAAGAGTATGAATCTCAAAAAATTAAAAATAGAAATACTATATGAGCCAGAAATCTCTCTTTTGGGTATATAACCAAAGGAAGTGAAATTGGTACCTGGGAGAGATAATCTGTGCCCTTATGTTCACTGTAGTCAAGATACGTAAACAACCTAATTGTCTGTCAAAGAATGAATGAAAAAAGAAAATATGGTATATACATACAATGGAATATTTTTCAGTCTTCAAAAAGATCCTGCCATTTGCAACAACGTGGATGAACTTGGGAGATCATTTGCTAAGTGAAATAAGCCAGGCACAGAAAGAACAAAACCCTGCATGATCTCACTTATATGCAGAATCTAAAAAAGGTAAATACATAGATGCAGGGAGTAGAACAGAAACTACCAGGAGTGGGAGGCAGGAGGCGGCACAAATGGGAAGATACTGGTAAAGTGTAAAAAGTTACAGTCACACAGGATGAATAAGTCTAGAGACCTAATGTAATGTGCAGCATGACGATTACAGTTACGGTTAATACTATAATCGCAATTAATAATAATAATACAGTTAATATTGAATACTGGAAATCTGCTAAAATAGTAAATTTCAGCCGCTCTCACCACACACACACAAAATGGTAGCTTTGTGAAAAGATATGTTAGGTAGCTTGTCTGTAGTAATCTTTTCATTATGTATATGTATGTGAAATCATCACATGGTACACCTTAAATATATGCAATCTTTACTTAAAGTGGAATAAAAAGGAGGATGTACAGTAAATATAGCAGGGAATCAAGGTTTAAAATAAGCAAATATAGGAGACTGGAAAATCTTTCACACACGCATGCGCGCTCACCTAAAATATGTTTCATAGTCATTACCAGTATACGACTTACTCTATGTGGTTTGATGTGACTCTACAGCAATACCTTGCATTGCATGAGGCACATGGGATTATTTCCACTGTACAGCCGAGGATGCTGAGGCTGAAAAGGACAGCGATTTTCTTCAGAACCCTCCAACCGGCACGGATGAAGCCACCACCAGTGTCCCCGTGGGGGCTGTTGGAAGAGAAAGAGGGATGCTAACACCATGATCTCCAAGAGCCCCCATCCTTTCCAATCTACTACTGCCACTTAAAACTGTCCCATAAAGGTCTTTGCTAGGATGGACCCAGCTTCCCAGACCTCTCCATGAAGAGTTCTTCCCATTACACTACAGGACCCTCCAGGATGCCCTCTCTTTCTTCTCTGGAGGTTAAATTCTAAACACCAAGAGTGACTATTTCAGACTCCATCCTCACTGTACCAAGAAACAGAGAGTTAGTTCAGTGTTGGCTTTGAGCATTTCTTCCCATTGTCCTTATTCACAATCTCTCCCAGCATGTTATTCCATTCACCAGAGCTTTAGGTCTCCCCTCCCGTAACACGATAGAACCAGAGCCTGTCTGGGATGTCACTGCCCTACACCAACTCACTTGGGAGGCAGCAGTTCAGCAGATACGTGAACCGGATGTGGGAGCTGGGTCCGGGATGACAAAGGCTGTGTGCATAGTTGGATTTTACTCAGCAAAGATGCCAAGGTAGATAGTTGTCAACCTTTGTCTTTGATCTCCAAAAAAGCATTTGAAGATTAATTTAAACATCAAAGGTAGATCACGTGAATAGAATGCTTCCCGATTTCTGCCAACTATTATGATTTTTGTAAACCCTGAATCAGTATTTCAACTGAATTCACATCTAGGATTAACTGGCCTGCCCTTCCTCAAATTCTTTAAATCTCTGTTAGAAGACTCTAAGCTGTTTAAACCTTTAAATCAAAACAGGGTTGACTTTTAAATACCTGAATCTAAAATAAGCTCTGAAGAATTTAGAAAAATCTCTGGTAGCGCATAGTTTAGGCTTAGTTTTCACTGGATCTTCCAAATTTTTCATTAAATTATCAACTTGCTTTTTCTCCAGAGTCTTTGTAATGCATTTCCTGGATAAAAGCCTAAACATTAAATTCAGATTTATTGAAGCTTATGTACAGCTATCCCAACAAATACACACACACAGACACACACAGACACACAGGGTATTCCACAGTCATGTTAATTTCTTAGTCATGGTTTTAATGAAAATGATTGGCCTTGATTCTATCATATTCGTGTACACATTTAATATTCCTTTGTTAAGATTTTATTTATTTGAGAGGAAGAGAGCACGAGCCATGGTAAGGGGCAGAGGGAGAGGGAGAAGCAGACTCCCTACTGAGCGGGGAGCTGGGACACAGGGCTCCATCCCAGGACCCTGGGATCCTGACCTGAGCCGAAGGCAGACGCTTAACCAACTGAGCCGCCCAGGCGCCCCCACATTTACTATTCTTAAACATATTATATAATTGTGCACACATTCAAGTATGGGCAATAAATACTGCTTTAACTTCAGTTTCAGTCATCTTGGTCAAGATAAGATTATGCAATAATTTCTAAAACTTTAATATCTCTTTCCTCAGATAATCTCTTTGTGATAACTCTTTAATCTTATATATTAATCTTCTTTTCTTCCTAGACATTTGGATTAAACTGTTTCTTTAATAACACAGAAATTATTCTGTTGTTCTCTTCTCAAAGCAGGACTGCATTAAGCATCTCTCTGTATCCAAATGCCTAACACAGTGCCTGGCTTGGGGTACACGTTCAATACGTGAATGTTTGTAAAATGAATAAAAAATTTTAAAGGACTGGTCTTTTTTTGAAGAAAATAAGAAGCTCTTTCAACCCAAACTATGTAATAAAAGAGCTTCAAATCACTTTTCTGGTGCATATGAACGAAAGTACATGTTTAATAGAAAACATTTAGATATAAAACACATGCCAGCTTCTCTGGCTTATATATCTGGTACATACCGATGATAAGAAAATATTTGAGTAGTGGATATGTTGCCTCAAGCTTCAATATTTTCAAACATCAAACAAGCAAAAACCAGGAAGTAGGGATTGAAAATCTGGGAGTATGCGAAAAGCACTGAGTTGGTAGGGTGAGTTTGAGGTGGTTGAAAGGAGATTGTATTTTCTGAAATGAAAATATAATCCCCAGCAAACAGCAGCACTGGTGCTATTGCAGGAGTAATTTCAAGAGTAGCGGTTTATTGTCAATTACGGCATGAAACTGCTGGTCATCAGAGAAGCTCTGATGTATTCATTTAATGTGTGATTGGTCAATTATTGCCCTCCCATTTCACAATATTGAGCTCGGACCCTGTAGGGAGATAAGGAGCCCTTCATTTCAGTCTTCAGTGATTTCTCTGGTCATCCAAAAGAAAGATGGTGTGCTCTAGGAAGAGACCGCAGCTGGTCCTCTCAAGGAGGCAGGCTGACAGTTGACACAGTGATGTCCCCACACTCCACGTTCCTCAAAATGCCCAGCCCGGTCTCCTCACGCCATCCCATCCCCCTCCCCCGCTGTCAGGAGACAAGGCATAGTGAAGGCTGTCAGGTAAACCTCCCAGATTCCAATGGCAGGCACCAATCTCAGAGCCACATAACCTGCAGGCACCAGCCAACCAGGCCCAGGCCTGCACAAGTCGGCCAGCACCTGCCTTCTCCTCAGTGGAGGCTGTGATCCAGCATCTGGAGCATAGTCTCTGAGGCTGGGGCAGGAGTGAACCCCTTAGCACAGCACCTGGCATGAAATGCATGCTCAGAAAGTAACATTTGTTATTGAGCCTTGTGTCCCTAATGTAAAAAAACCAATGTATTTCCATTTGAGAAAGAAGAGGTATAAAAAACGTGCACAGACCGGATGAGGAGGATGGGTCTTTGTGCCGCAGAAGTCTTGGAGAGGATTGTTGAAGGTGATGAAGTGGGAGAACGGGGCCTGGACGGTGGGCCGGGTCCAGCCAGGGTGTCCACGGGCAGTTTGGCCGCTGGCTCCTCAAGAATCTGAATTCACTCCCGAGGGGAACACTTGCCAGCTGCAGGCTCCGGGGTCTGCGAGACGACCCCAGGCAGAGGCACTGCGTTCTTGCAGGTGCATGGTCTAGGGCCCCGGGGGGTTCCCAAGCTGCCTCCCGCCAGGAGGGAGCCGCTCCTGCCGGGTGCTTGCCTGGGGCTCCATTGCCCTGAGTCCGCTCTCTCCTTACAAGAGTACTTCCTGAAGTGCATTCTGGCTTCAGGATGTGCTCCTCTCGAGAGTTACTTGGTGCAGTGGTTTGAAAACAGCCCCTTGGAGATTTAGAATAGATTTGAAGGATCTTAAAAGCTCTGCAATAAAGGAACTTGTTTTACTTTGTTCAACAGAGCATGTTCCAAGTGTCCCTAACCACAGAGCTGTTTTAAATCCTAATACCTATTAACATCCCATCCCACAAAACTCCGTTTTGTAAATATCTAAGGAGCCTGCGGATAGAACATTTCGGGACCTTCAGATGGGAAAATATTGTCTTTATTTCACTCACTGCTAAGGCAAATTTAGCATTTCCTTTGATTATTAGCGCCGGCAGCCTGCCAAAGTGAGGTCACTAGCATTATTTCATTTTACATACAATTGATGCAAATGTCATTCATCACTGCTTCTAAATTATCTTAGTCATTGATGCACATCAGATGTCACTTCATTCACTAATAAAGCACCTATGTTAGTATATCACAAATTTATTCTTTCATAGTAGATAACTGCACTTTTATATAATTTGTTTCCTTTGTAAACGTAGGGTTTTGTGCATTTAGAAACATTATTCTAAGAAGGGGTCCATGGACTTCACCAGATGGCCAAAGACCCGGGGGACAGAAAATTAGATTCAAGTTCTCCTACGGCATTGACAGGGTTAAAACTTACAGCGACTTATCCCTGAAGGCGAAATTGTCATGAATGTGACAGAAAACAGGATGTAAAGTCACCAAAACAGGTTATCACATGATGAATAATTGCTGGACAAATAATTATTGAGAAGTAATTATTACACAAATCTGACACACAGTGGAGAGCACAGCTGGCAATAAACACAGTTATTACACTGAATCTCTCCACTGGAAGAAGGAAAGAAAATTCCTCATCCCCAAGCACGGGTTTCCCTTTTGAAAACGGGTATTTTTATATCACCAATGCCTGGTCCACCAACACAGAGCAATTGAATCAGAAAGCTTCAGGATTCTCGGATTTCTCAAAGTTTCCAGGAGATTTTAATGTGCAGTCAGAAATCCCACCCTCGACTTACCATTCGCTCAACCCACCGACCACGAGCGAGACTCTCAGTTCAGAGGCACCATGAGGACCAGGAAGCCAAACAAGTTAACCAGCCCGTAATTAAGGAGTTTGCATTTAATCCAGTGATTCATTAGCAGTATCTAATGAACTGTCTTTACTAATAGGGGTATCCAAACTAGCTTCACCCTTCTTAACCTACCTGCTCACATTTATTCCAGGAGCCCTAGTACTGATCATGCTGAACCAGGGCCTGGCGTGCCCTGTGAGCAACATTTCCATCCTGTGTGACATTTGCTGATGGAGGAAAAATCCTCCTGTAAGGTCCTTGGGCGAGGAGTCCAGAGTCCAAAGATCCAAAGTGTGGATTTCCACTTTAACTGTGGACCTTGGGACATATCTTCACCTAACTTCTCAGAGCCTATTTCTCCATTTATTAAATAGAAATGATGAAAACAACAATGTTGGAGGGTCAGGATTAAATAAGCACATTGTGAGAGGTATTTTTCCTAGTAAGAAGCTCTTTCTCATCTATTTATTTTCATTATAATTGAAGCTAAATTTTCAATGTAGACTATATTTGCTAAAAATTGGCAATATCTCAACCTAACAGTTTACAGTTACATGCATCGGGGACCAAGTATACCACTTCCCAGGGAAAGGAACTGAGACGCAGAGGTCTGAGCTCCCACAGCCAGGAAATTTTCCTTTACTCAGCACCGTTTCTAAGACAGTTCAAAGCGGACTTGCGTCTTGATGCACATATCCATTATTTCGATAAGTCGTCACTGATACCTAAAGTGTCACGTGATGTGGTTTCACAACAAAATTACACGAGTTTGGAGGGAAAAAAAAGAGGTCACATTCGAAAAACCACAATTTCATGCTTACCTCCATGTGGCATATTTCATTTTTCCCAATTACATTCACTTAGTGACTTAGAGCATAATAATTCCCTTAACAAACACTCCTTTTTCTCTAACTCTATCTGTATGTAACGAGGATAGAATAAAAATAAAAGTTCTCTTCCAATTTATTCTATTATTATCAAATGCTAATTGAGAAAGATAAATTTGCATATTTTAGAAGTCTATTAAATGAATTAGCTAATGATAAAGAACTTTTGAATTTAAAAACTAAATATTAATAGGGAGAAGAAAGCATGTTACCAATTCTCTGCTTCCTGCTGTCACCCTGATAGGAGGGAGATAAATGAAAGAAGAACATGAGGATTGCCCATGAGGAACAGAAGTAATGCTCCTATGCCCTTTGCTTACAGAAATTACGCTTATGACCTAAATCAGTGATGTCTATATGGCAAATAATCAATTATCGAACTACTTTCCCTTTAAAAAGAATTTTGTTCCAGTTATCTTTTGCTGTGTTCAAACTACCCCAGAACTTAGGCACTTAAAACAACCATTTTATGTGGCTCATGGTTTGGGGGGTTGGGACTTCGGGAAGGGCTCACTTAGGCACTTTATCTCTGACCCACTTGGTCTGAGTCAGTGCGGACAGGAAGATCCATTTCCAAGGCCACCTTAGGGTTCCTCGGCGTATGCGTGAGGTCTCTCCCCTCTCTGTCTCAGTCTCTGTCTCTCTCCCTCTCTCTCTCTCTCTCTCTCTCACACACACACCCCCACCTCCCAGAGCCTCTCCACCTCTCTGCATGCCTCAGCTCTCACAGCACGGCAGCCTCAGGGCAATCACATTTCTTACGTGGTGGTCAAGAGTTCCAAGGTCAAGTTGTTCCCTTAGGCCTAGGCTCAGAAGCTGGCATGACCTCACTTCTGCAGTATACTTTTGGTTAAAGCGATCACAGATTTGAGGGAACACACACCCTCTCATGTCTCAAATGGTAGAGTCAAAGAATTTGTGGCCATATTTAATCTACCACAAATCTTTAAGGCAGCAGTTCCCAATCAAAGTAAATGTGTCCCTTCTGGGCTAGTTAGTGATGTCTGGAGACATTTTTGGTTCTCACCACCAGGGAGGCAGGTGCTACCAGCATCTAGTGGACAGAGGCTGAGACTATCTTTAAACACCCTACAGCTCGCAGGGCAGTTGCCCAACAATAAGAATCATCTGGCCTGAGATGTCAGCAGTACCAAAACTGAGAAGCAACACTTTAAGGTGTATCTGCAGAATAAAAGTGAGAAGTTATTGTTATGCATCGCTCTCTCTCCAAATGCCCCTGAGGATTCTTCTAATCCCTACAGTTGGGATTAGAATAGAGACAGCATTACTCTATGATTTCAGTTCAGCAAAAGCACTGAATCCCTGATGTGTGCAAGGTGCAATGTGGAAACCAGAGATCAATAAGCCCCGGATGCCTGACGTCAGGACACGTATAGTCCGGTGGTGGGGTGCATGGAAGAGCAGCAGCACAGGTTCAGAAATCATTGTGGGCAATACAGAGAAGAGTGAAAGCAATACTCGATAGGATGGACGCTCCACAAATTCAGGAATTTTGGCTTATTTTCTATTTCCAGCACTTAGATCAGTTTCAGACACATTACAGTGGATCAATAAGTATTTGTTGGATGAATAAATGGAACTGAGTTCCTATATAAGGAGGAGAATTTGAGAAAATGCCCAGCAGAGCTCCTTGTTGAAAAGGTCAAGTGCACTGAGGGTTACCCAATCCAAGGTGCCACTTGTCTTCCCAAGCAAAGAAACATGACATTTCTGTCTTTGTCCCCTGAAAGCAGAATCAAAGCAGTTTAGGGTGAGGTGGCTAGGAGAGGCACAAACAAAAGCTTGGGTCTCAGTGGGAAGCTGGGAACCAAGGGCAGGGGCCACGGCTTTGAGGACTGCATAGCTTCTCTTTGTCCACTGTCTAAGTGCTTGGCTATTTCCCCACAGTTGTAAGCAGTTTAACTCACGCTAAGGACAGCAAGGAAGGGGAGATGTGATAAAACCTACTCCCAAGGAGCCAAATGATGAGGTAGAGAAGAAAAGAGGAAAGAACTCAGAAGAGCATCCAAACCAGGGGTGCCTGAATTGCCCCGGAAAGCAGGTTCAAATCAGGAGGCTGAAGTCCTGAGGTCTCAAACAAGGGGACAAGGGGCCCATTTGTTCTCAGAAAAGGGTCTGCAGTGTCCTCGAAGGAGGACATACCTTTCTTTTGGCTTAGAGCAGGCACCCCATGCTGATTGGATGGTTGACTCAGTAAAGGAAGCCTGGACAGAATTTTCAGTACATAGGGAACCAGTCTGGGTCAAAGTTGACTCTTTTTTTCTTAGGTTGGTTCAATTTTTCATCATAAATATTAAACTCCTAGAATTAGTATAAGGAAATATAGATGATATTCCCATACCTTTGTGGGGAACTGTTGTTTCATTCTGATAAAAACACAGAAGCTACAGAGAAGAAGACAGACAGCCTGAATTCCTGAAACACAATGAACACATACAAGGCCTCTGTGAGTAAAATCCACACAGTTAGACACCAGAAGGCCAACTGGAAAAGGTCTACAAAAGTACAAAAGGTATGCTGTACAAATAATGGATATGCTTAATATATGTTTTAAAAACTCTTAGAAATAAATAATACTGTTGATGACCACCCTGATGTAAACATAGGTAAAGAACATGAATGGACTAATTATAAAAGAATTTCCAGGGAGTATACGAAAAAAATGTTCTTCACTAATAAACGGTATAAACCAAAGCCAATAAAACACAATAATTACCTATCAAATTGGCAAATAGTAATATATAGACAGAATACAAATTGCTAGATATTTTTGAGAGCAATTTAGCAAAGGCTTTAATAAAAGCAAAGGCTTTGACCCCAAAATTTCACTTGTAGAAATTCATCCTAAGCAAATTACTGCATAATAAACAAAAACATAAACAGAAGATGTGTATCATGCGGTTTATAAAAAGAAAAAATTATAAGCAAACTAAATGTCCAACAACTGGCAATTAGTTGAGTAAATTATGGACAACCTAGGTCATAACAATATTTTCATCTATAATGATAACAAATATATGTGTTTATTGATATGGAGAGATGTTTATGATATATTAATTATGAAGAGGTCACAGGAAAGTCCATATGATATGATCCTGCTTTGTTTCTAAATTGATAGTTGAAGAGAACTATAGAGTCTGAAATGTCCAGAAATTTAATCATTGTTTTCTCTGGTGAGTGACATTATGAGTGAATTTTGTTGGCTTATCTGAATTTTCTCCAATGAACATTACTTACGTAATTTTTTAAGAGCTTAAAAGAAAAAAATCCTGATTACAGGTTAAAAGTACAGAAGATGCATTTTAAGATTGTTAATGTTAAAAATAGACACTGCAGGTTATCTTCCCAGCAAAAGATAGCTTTATTCAGGAATAAAAGAGTTGCAGTCCAGGACAGACAACCTGCTGCAGAATGATAGGCTAGTCAACGGGAACAAAGCAGAGGTAGTCTGTTTACGTCGGAAAGGGGTACGTTGGGAGGAGTGTCCCAACTGTCCCAAGAGTCCACTGGAGGGAACCGAGGATGAGGAAAGCCCCTTGTGGAGTGGTACCCACCTGCAAGGTCAAATCCCCATAAGGTCAAGTCCCACTCTTCCTGTTGGGTCTGTGATTGGCTGCCGAAACCTCCGGACTGCGTGTCAGTGAGGTTTCCCAACACTGATTTTCATAAGATTAAGGAAAGCGGACAGCAAGTAAGAATGTGTGGCTCTCTATGACTGGGAATCCCTATAGGGGAAAAAGCAAATCATTCCCTTCTATCCTTCGAGATTCTCAGCTGGGATCCCTGTTACGGCAGACAGATTAACAAGAGAAAAACAAACTGAAGTTTATTAACCTGTGTATCTCCCATAAACATGGGAGGAGAAGTAACAGAGGTGGCCAGAGCTTGGGCTTCAGAAAAGGCCTTTTTGGGGTGGCTTAGCCTGGTCTCCTACACCTGATGCTCCTTTAATAAGCCAAGATTAAGGTTCAGTATAACATGTCCATATCACATTGGGCTCCAACCACAGGGATCCAACCACAGGGATAGATGAGTGTTAACATTTATAACTTTTAATATTAATTGAGCTAAAAACACTTGTCTCAAGATAAACATTTGGCTTATGACAATCCAAGCCATTAGTTGATCTTAATTTTTATAAGCACAAATAAATTGTCATTGTCCCCAAAGATAGTCTAGAAAGAAGGTAAAATAATAATAGCAGGTTTTATATTTTGTCTTCAGAGGGTATTTGGTTGTTTTTTTTTTTATTTGAAAAATGCTACAATTTATTTGTCATCATTTATGGCACCATCCTGAAGATTCAACAGGGATGACGCTGACCTCTTTTCCTTTGCAAGGAGCTTAATAAAAACTAAATAAAATTCACATTTTAACAGCAGTAATGTCTTAGCATCAGAAAATGATTATTTTTCTAAAACTGCAAATAATCCATCTGCGTATTTTTTGGCCTCTATTTCTAATTAGACCCAATATTTGAGAACTCATTTATCCAGTGCCTCAAACAATTCAAAATTTTTGTGAAATGACTGGAAACGCGTCATGTGCTATATATAATTCTCCTCTTTGAAGGTGATGTTGCCTGATAGGTGGCTGAATCGGGAGTTTGGGAGACCAAGAGGTTTCTCATGGGATTCCTGTGATGCTTCCTTAAGATTTTTACCTCCTTCCCAGCTTCACGTCTGTTCAGTTTGAAACATGGGGAAAAACAATTTCCACTTCTTTCCCGCCATATAAGGATTAACTGGATAATCCGTCCAGAGCAAAAGTAAGAATACTGACTTTTGTGGTGTCAGTTTTCCATACATATTAAATGAGCAAATGGAATTAAAAGTACAAGTTGGTGTTTGGAGATGGCGGAAGCCCCTCGGGGAGCTCCTAGTGCAGAAGTCACTTCCTACGCCTCCTTGCGGATTGGAAAAGTCAAGGGAGGCACCCTCCTCAAGGCCATGTTTTAACCTAAAGCCATGTCTAATAATGGATCATGTTTTATTTTTTTAGATACCATTTACCTATTGCTTGTGACCCTATGGGTGCCAGGGACACCGACCCCACTGAAAACCAGTGACCATTACCACGATGCACCTAACCAAGAGGATAAGGGAGATAGGTAACCTCCTGCAACCTGAAATGAAAACAGCTATTCGTCTCCTCCTAACACCAGTTTAAGGCCTAGCTCCCACCTCCAGAAAGCTTGTGGTGTTGTCAGATGCATGGAGTTTCAACAGAGAGACCGAGGGAGAATGGTCCGACGGCTACGCAGACCAGTGGGCACATCACCCTCTAGCTCCTCAGGTGGACCAAAAAAGGCGGAAACAAGATCAAAGGTTTTAACCCCCAACTGAAGAACTGCCTATGTATTTTACCTTTCCCTTCAAGGAACAATTTTCCACTAATATACTCTGCCCAAGCATGCAGAAGAGTAAGTGGATTTAAAATCTGCGTGCGTACACATGCGCACATATGTTCTGCAGGAATTGCACAAAAGGCCAAGAGAGAAGCAATCCATCTGGGTTTACGTTTATTGTTTCATTGTTTTCTTAAGTATTTTATTAATGCCCTGTGACTTGCTAAATGCAAATATATGAAAGGAAGGCACTCATATGAGAGGAAAAGTTTGGTTCAAATAAACTATGACTTCAATCTATCATTTATTGCATTTGAAAAAGCCATCTAAACCTTTTGAATTTTAATCCATTTTTACGGCCTCTTTATATTCTTCCAAAGTGCCTCCCTACTTCTGTAATATAATGAACTACCCACCTGATTCAAATCCTGTCATTGCCTAGTTAGGGGTGGAATTTGAGTTAGCCGACCAGCTTGGATAGAATAATAGCAGCTGTTGTAAATTCAAATGCATTTTTATAGGAAAAGATACAAACTTCACACAGGATACTTTATTATGCTGTTTATTGTGCACCTGGGGACTGAGTGTCCTTACCTGCCCACCCTGGTCAGAAAGAGAAGAAAATGTCCATGAATCAATCTGTGTGAAAGAGGCATTTGATTTGTAACTTGGTTGGGGAGGGCCAGCTATTTGTAAAATTAGCTCAGTCTGAACAATGTGCTAAAAGGCTAGCTGAAACAGAGCCATCCCTTAATTGGGCAGCCCCAAATCCCCAAAGCAAAAGCCTTTTACTTTTCCCATGTTGCGTGGGAAAGTGAGACAGAGGGGCCACCAGCGGTACGGGACAGGGTGACACTGTTAGCACCAAATCTAATGGCCAAGTGGGAGGCTGAGGTTGGTTCCAATAACAGAATTTTGGAGAGTCTCTTAAAGAGATCACAGTAGCGTTTCCTGAAGGAAAAATACAAGATCAATGTGTCTCACACACTTTTAGAGATTATTTTAAGAATATGTTGAAAGCTAAAGCCTGTGCCTTTCGAGAACACCCTGCAGAGGGTCCTGACCCAGGTTAAGCTGCGTGAAAGGCGACAGTCACTCCTGACGCGCCCGTAGAGCCCCTCTACCCTCATTTTAAGTACAGCCCAGAAACTCTTACTGCAAGGAGCACTAATGACCCCAAATATACATCCTCCTATCTTCTGAAGAATCCTCACCATAACCATGCAATGGGTATTATTACCCCCACCTCCGAAGGGTGCAAACAGGCTGAGAGAGAGCGATTCTGTATTGGTTCTGGATGCACAGCTGGCAAATGACCGAAAACCTACCCCAGAGGCCACGGTGGGGCAGCGTCCTGCCCCTCAATCCAGTTAACAAAATAATAGCCCTAAGCGCATGGAAGCCCTAGGCCTCTGACCCTGCTGGGGCTGAGACCTCCCCGGAAGGGTGCACGCCGGCCCCTGCACAGTCCGTGGAGATGCAGTGCTGGGCCTCAAACCCCTCCCGATCAAGTTTTTACAGCATGATTTAATACCTGTTCTCACTCTCTCGGCCATAAATTTAAAAGGGAATGGGAAGATACAGTTTGCATAAGCATTTGGGGATAAAGAAATATTTGGTTATCCGTTATTTTGAACAAATAACCAAATCCATTCTTCACATTCTATTTACATATGGTCCAGAAATAACTGAAGGCAACTGTCCAGATTTAGTAATTCATCCCCTGGAAAGATTTTTGTTAGTTTTGTTTTTATTAACCAGTTTGGCACTCTCTACAGCCTAAATTTATAGCATGATTTTTATGCCTCCTCATTCAGTTTGGATTGTGTAAGCCTACAACCTGAAAATGAAACAAGTATATAAGTAATTTATGGGAGCAAAGAGAAGTAGCCAAGAGGTGGTGTGAGTTACGGGTGAGGTGCTGGGCAGAAATCCTGTGGCCAGGCTTGCTAATGACACAGCCTTGGCAAAGGGGCAAGCTCGGATGTATGTGTGTGTACAAGTGTGTGTTTTAATTAGGCTCCTTGAGTGTGCAGCAACAGGCAGAATTTACATCGGAAATGGAATTTACAGGAAAAATACATAGAGGAATAAGGATCCACGGGCAATCCCCCCCAACAGGTAGACAAGGAGGCCCCTGGAGAAATGGGATGCAGTTCAGGACACTCAGCATTCTCCTGGCATCCATATGCCCCGTTTGCCTTTGCACCTGCCCCTCCTCTCAGGTCTCTGACTGCAAGCCGACGGAGTCAAGGTCTAAATTCCAAGGGTGCCAATCCGCTCAGCTTCTCAGGAGAGCCTTGCTCACCAGGCTCCTTCAGAAACGACAACAAATGGACCAGGAGTCTACTAGACTGTCAGCGAGGCCCTGCCCCGCCACCCCACACCTGGGACCATGTTCCCTCGAACCCCCTTCTCTGTAGGTTCCAGGAGAGAGTGGAGGCGAGAGCAAGCACCTCAAAACACTAACCAGAGAGTTACCATATGACCCAGCAACTTCCTTCCTAGGTATGCACCCCAAAGAACTGCCAACAGGAACTCAACAATTAGCCTGTATGGCAGAGGTTGTTGCAGAATTACTCACAGTAGCCAAACGGTGGAAACAAGCCGAGTGTCCACCATGCGTGACTGGATAAGGAAAATGTGGACCATCCGTACAATGGAGTGGTCTCCTGTGATGGTAAGAAATGAAGTGTTGACAAATACTATGGATGGATGAACTTGGAAACCGTACGCTAAGGCAGAAGCCAGACACCAAAGGTCACATGTTGTCGGACTCCACAACTGGCAAATTCATAGAAACAGGAGTTGATTGGGGGGTGACCAGGGGCAGAAGGAGGAATGGGAGTCACTGCATCACAGTTAGTTAGCTTCTGTTTGGGGTGAAACAAGAGGTTTTGGGAACAGACAGAAGTGATGGTTGTACAACAGTGTGTGAATGTAGTAAATGCTGCTGAGGTATACCCTAATAATAGTTAAAATGGCAAAAGGTACATTCTATTATGTCACCACGAGAGGAACTTGGATGGGATCGGATGATGGATGGTAGGCAGAAGACATCCCTGCTGGGTGGTGTTACCGTCACATACGGGACAGAGGGCTGCAGAGGCAAGGGGGTGGGGTGGGCCAGATGACCAGCAGAGCCCTGCAAAGTCCCTGGTGGGGGACCCCCTAGGCCACTGTCCTTACAGAGGTGCCCGAGTTCCCACAAACCCCCACATGGGCTCCAGTCCTGCAGCCGCCCAGCCTCCTGCCATCCCCCACTGGCTCGGCCCAGCTGCGTGCCCGGGGGTGACACTCCCTCTGACCCTTCCTTCCCGGTCCCTCCCTGAGCTGGGTAAGCGCCAGCACCCTGTTTGACTGCTGACTCCCAGAACTTGCAGAGGGCCTCTTGTCCCGGCCTGTGGACAGACCCACTTCCTGGTCCTATTCAGTTTTCCTCCACGGGCAATGGCCGGGTTCTTCCTCACTGACAGGGGGCTGCAGGGGGGGTGGTAACATCCACCACCGTCTGAGGAGCTCTTCAGGGTAGAACGCATTTTCCACATCTCATCTCATCTCCGCCACTGACTGCCAGGTGTGTTCTTACTTTAGGAAGAGGAAGCGGACACAGAATTACTAAGTGGTAGTGGCAGGGGGCCAGGCTTGCCTGCCCTGCCCTGGGATGTCCACTCATTTCTCTAGCAACACCAGGCTATGCAGACCTTCTCGGTGACCTGCACAGGCGGCCCTGTGCACTCCCCCATTTCCACGCTCAGCTTTCCTTAGCATTCAAATATGCGCCAAACCCCCCAGAAGCCTGCGAAGTTAGGCCGTGTTTACAAGTGGTTATTATTGAGCTCATTAGTGTTACCCTATCTGTCTTTCACTGTTGTTATTGATTTTCGGACTCACCCATCACAGAGCATCTGGGCACAAACCCAAGACAGATGCTTAATTAAACTCTGAGCTTCCCCACTCTTGCTCTCTCTCTCTCTCTCTCTCTCTCTCACACACACACACACACACACACACTCACACACACACAGGGGTCCCTGGATAACAGATCGGATGGATGCCAGGGTGGTCAGATGGCCCTGGGATCGTGGATGGTGAAAGTGGCCAAACTCCGATAGGTACCTCCAACTTTGAGCGTTCACTGCTGGCCAGACACGTTCTAATGCACCTGCAGCATTCCGGCACCAGAGTGAGGCCAGGCCCCCACAGCAGCTGCACATCGCAACTCACTGGACCTGCAGAGACACACAGCTTCGCCAGAGAGGGAAGGTCTTTGTTCCAGAACAGAGTTACTGGTTTTTTGGTCAGACTGACTGGTGCATTAATCCCAGTTCCATGGTGCCCCTGAGTACAAAAGTCATTGTTTAAGCTGAAAGGCCGTTGGGCAAGGCTGACACTTTGCCACGCTCCATGGGTCTCCCAAAGCCTGCATTCAGACGCAGAACTCGAGGGCAGCCGCATGGCACTGTGCCCAATTTCTGTCCATATGTGGCGACAAACTTTCCACTCTTCCCCATGGAAAGACTGGATATCGATCCACCTTTCCCAGGGCTGTAAATTTCACTCAGGGTCAAGCTTCTGACTAGAGTAGTGCTGTTAACCAAGGACCCACCCCAGGGGACATTAGGCAATGACTGGATATATTTTGGGGATGTCGGAACTGGAAGGGGTTGCTGGTTGGCAGAGGCCTGGGATGCGAACCATCCCACAGTGCCCAGGATGGCCCCACCACAATGAATCATCCAACCAAAACATCAGCAGAAACTCAGCACTAGAGACCTCCTACTGCATACTTATTGTTCTAAAGACTTCTAAAGTTTAAAATAATTACGTTTTACACGTCTTCATCCATTTGGGCTACTATTACAAAATACAAAAGACTGAGTGGCTTATATACAACACACATTGATTTCTCAGCTCTGGAGGCTGCAAGTCCAAGGTCCAGGTTACAGGTGATTTGGTGTCTGGTCAGAGATGGCCACCCTTTTGCTGTGTCCTCACGTAACAGAAGGGACAAGGGAGCTCTCCGGGGTCTCCTCTGTAAGGCATTGATCGCATCCATGAGGGCTCCACCCTCATGACCTAATCACCTCCCAAAGGTGATTTCCAAATATCATCACACTGAGGATTAGGTTTCAACACAAGAATTTGGGAGTGTGCACACACACTCAGGCCATAGTACCATATTACACGTTGATCATTTTCACTTGTACCTTCAAACCAATCTGTTTATCAGCACAGATATAATCTCCAATATATTTAAAGATCTTTTTAATTTACATGAAGCTTTTAAGTATTTTCTTCCTTGTTTGAACACTGGGAATCTATTCAGTGTTTGTGCAGAAGTGCATTCCCAGAGGGCCACCTGGTAGACAGAATATACTTTTTCCCCCAATTAAAGAGGACCGAGTCCCCTCCCTTCAGGAGTGTGAAAGCACATTTGCATGTGGAAATCACACGTCCATGGGAGGACATCTGGCCTCACAGGAAGTAGACAGTAAGAGCCATCGGCACCTAGAAATCCTGATGGACTGAGTCAGACTTCCCCGAGATGGTTTGAACCCTCAGGGAAAAGTCAGGGCCAGCAGGGCATGAGGAGAAGGGGACCATGAACGGCCCAGAAGGTTTTGCTAAGCAAACCGAACTCAGATCAAGAGAACACAGTGGTACAGGATTCCTACTGGGAACACCGGAACTACATGTGCAAAGTGGGCTGGGAACAAGATTACAATTTGCCGTGAATACCAGGCTTAGGCTACTACGGAAGATTTTTGACCAACAGATCTACAAACTGAAAGAACTGTTTTCATAAAGCTAATCAGTCACTTTGATGAAACTAGAGCAGATATCAGGCCAATAATCAGGAGATATTGTGGGACACCCAGAGCCGAGAAAAGGGCCTTGATTAGGGCGAGATTTTGAGTCTGAGTGGTGAGTAAACGCGAGTTGTTCTTGTTGTTATCATGAAGGAGAGATCACCAAAGGTAGACATGGAACAAGGGAGGGGTGAAGGACTGGGAAAAGCCCTTTGGGGGAGAAAGCAGGGGATTCGATCTCCATTGTTTCTGAACTTTCAGTAATTCCTCGACTCAATAAACCTGCTGCTGCTGCTTCCATCACTTTATTGAGACTGTTCATAATGTAGAAGTCACACTGACCTCATCACTGGCCAATTGAGTTATTTTTCAACCATTATCCTACTTGATTTACACATAGATTCTCAGCTACTTGAATGTTTTCATTTTTTAATGCACCCTCAATGTGCATTGTCTTTAATTTGTTTTAATGCAAATAGTTTTAAGCACATTCAGGCAGTGTGTTAAGCTTAAGGGGTAAGAGGAACAGGATTCCTTCTCTCCATAAACTTATAGTCCAGTGGGAAACAGCTATTAAAGTAATTATGCATATATCCCTGGCATAAATGTAACTGTGGTAAGTGCTACCAAAAAAAAAAAAAAAAAAAAAGAAAAAAGAAAGAGAGAAAGAGGTGCACTAGGAGTTCATCATATGGAACCTCCCTTATCCTGGAATAAAGAAAAAAAAAACTCCCTGAAGAAATATTTTGGCTGGGACTTGAAGGGCCTATAGGAGTTTACTAGATTAGGGAAGGCCTAGTAGGACACCCAGAGGAAGCCAGGAAGGGAAGGAGTCTGGTGTGTCCCCGTTCCCTTGGGATGACCAAGGGAGAGTGACAGGTAGCGTGGAAGGGTTGGTCACGTTAGACCATGCCCCCCACAATCAAGGTTTTGAATCCAGGGTCACAACGGGCCACTGACAACATCATCAGGTCTGCATTTTTACAATACGTTCTTTAGTGCTATGTGGATGGTGGGCTGGCAGGTGGGTAAGGGTGTGTGGGATAAGACAAATTTGTAAGCTGTTGCAAGAGCTCCTCCCCGAGTCACGGTGATGGCAAGGGGAGGGCCGGGGGGTTTATCTGAGAAAGAGGGAGAGGCCTTGGTTAGTGACCAAATGTGAAGGGGTCCCAGAGAGGGGTCCTGGGAGGGGGAAGAAGATTCAGTTTGGACCCAAGGAAGCTGAGCCGTCCTGCAGATGAGCTCAGAATCGGTGTGGGGCAGGAAACGTTCTTGCCCTGCTTTCTGCAAGCTCTTTCCCTCCTCCCTCTCTGAATATCCCTCCCCAGGCTCCCCCTGGGCCTCCTTCCCCCTCTGACTTCCTCACCCAGCAGCATGCCCACACCCCCCACCTGAGGCCCCTCTCCTGCTGTTCTCTTCCCTCACTAGGGTCACCACCCTCTCTCACCTGTCTGCAGTTCTGCCCAAAGGCCCAGGCCCCAAATCTACATCTTCCTCACGTTCACCAGCAGCTCAGACCCACAGTACAACTATCCACCTGCTGCCTTCTCTCCAGGGTCTTGCTGGCTCCTTAGGCTTGACAAACATAAACCTGAGCTTATTCGCTTCCGTGAGGGGAAAAAAAAAAAAAAGGAAAAGAGGTAAAAGGGCCTTCCTCCTCTGTCTCCAACCTCTCTTAATGGCAGTACCCTCCACTCGATGCCCAGCCCCAAAATATGGGATCCATCCTCCTTTGCTCCCCAAAACTAGTCATTCGTGAAAACACATCAGTTCCCTCTGAGACCCCAGCCTGCCCGGTCCTCTGCCCTCCCCTCCCCATCCAGGCCCCTGTCACCTCGCTGACCTCGGGGACTGCAACCCCAGCAAATCCTGCGCATCGCACCAGGGATGTTACTTTAGCGCACGGAACTGACCGCACCGCCGTCTGGCTACCAAACCTCTGCCGGCCCCGAGGAGAGGGCACGCCCCCGAGCCTGGCCATCCAGCGGCTCTTTCTGTCCCTCCAGCATGTCTGTCTCACTGCAGCCCCTCCGCCTCCTGCCGCTTGCGGCCTGGGACCTCCCTGCCTGCACCCACGCTGCTCCCTCCGCTAAACAGCTGTCCCCCAAAAAGGCCTGGCGTGCCTCCTGGGGCCTCCCTGCTCCCGCCAGGTGAGCTGTGCATTCCTTCCTCTCGGCTCCCACAGCAGTCTTCACAGCCTTGTTGTCACATGCATCACGGCGTTGTGGAACTTACTGCTGGACTCTCTCTATTTACTGAAGTCCCCAGTCCCTGCTGTGAATCCTTAGGACGGGAGAAGCCAAGGTTCTTGGTCAGGTGAGTTCACCTGTTCTGAATCCTGGCTGCACGGTGCCGCCAGCTGGCACACACCTTAGACACCCCCCTGCCTGGGCACCATCGGCAGATGGGGCGCGCAAGGGGGCAGGACCCAACCCTGAGAGGGCCCTCCAGGGCAGGATGCTGTGCAGCTCAAGCTGAGAGCAGGAGAAGCGGGGAGGTCACAGGCAGAGAAACTGGGAGAATGTGAGAGCGGGAAAGAAGCAGGAAGACACCCCCACGCTCCCACCCTCACATACTGGGCGGCAGGCTAGTTCAGTCCATGGGCTGGGCGGTGCCGCCAGGCGAGCTGGCTGGAGATCCTGCTACGTGTCTGAGGGACTGGAGGTCGCCTAGATGTGCTCAAACCAGATGGAGAAACGAGGTAAAAGGACCCTACGTGGTGAGCAAGGACAGGAACGTGAGAGGGGACATTAATTCTCCTCCCACATAACCCTCCTCCCAGGATCTACACGCAGGAAGGTGTCATGTGTGTTAAGCATGGTCCCCACCTAACGCACAAGAGGCAGTGTTTCCACTCCGAGTCCTTCAGGTGCTGATAGGAAACTCGAAGTACTTCAGGCTAAGTCCACCACCAACAGAGCCAAGGAGGCACCAGCCAGGTCAGCCACTCACGTCAAGGGTCCCCGTTGAGCAGCAAAGCTGCTCACGGTGCCAGGTGACCTCACTTTGTCCTGGGGAGCGCTTCCCAGTGATTCTCTCTGCCAAAGCAAACAGCTCCGTGTGTGGGTAAACACTGGTCTCTGCCTCCCTGTGGCGGCAACGGCTCGGCATCCCCGTGGGGGACCGCCAGCCCCACCGTCCACAGAGAAACTAGCCCCGGAGACACTCGCCATCCTCACCCGTGGGACACGTGAGTGTGTGTGAGCAGAGGATGACATTTGGGAGAGAACAAAATAGCACAACATGTAGGAAGTTGCGAGAGAAGATTATTTAATCCTCTTCCGAAATGCTGGCTGGGCTCCAAGAGCAGTAGGCAGAAGACCAGTTTAGAAAAGTGAAAGCCAATCTGAATAATGATGAGAGAGCTTGTGTCAGGAACCGGCCCAGCAAACTCATTTATAGTCTCGAAAATGAGGGAATAATTGAATCTTCCTGTGGAAATGAACATGGTGCAGAAAAAGAGATCAAATTGGCTTTCTCTCCCCAAGTCCTAGAACTCCTGTTTCTGCCCGACGTGGTAGGTGAACAATTACATAATCCAAGGAAAATCTCCTTACTTCCTGGCCTGACAAAACACGTTGGATTCCATTCTGCAGAGCACATTCCATTTAAACTAGTTCCAGGTTGTGCGGTCTGCACCCCATTTTTTTAAGTCCTAAAATAATGCTGCATCTGAAGTCACATTCCAGAGATCTATTCTTTCACCAAAAGCATAAAGAGTAAGTTGCCTGTCTTATAATTGTCTCTCTGGTGGTGAGAAGGTGAAGGAAGAAGCCCAAACACCTGTGCCCAGGTGAGCTCGCCTCGCCCACGAGCACACCCCCGCCCTTCTGCCTCGTCTGGAAATGGCACAACTGGGAGGAACATGGTGATGTGGGTCTGGCCACGAACCCCAATAATTTGGCTGGTTTCACTGTCAGAGTAGGTCTCTCCTCCCCTTCTCTACAGCTTTACCCCAAAATACTGTTTTACAACAAAAATAGCTCACTTGTCTCAACACGCCCATAATGAACAGACAGGCGCTATGTAAATAAAATATACAGAAGTTATTTGTGACCAGAAAAAAAAAACCCAAAACCTCAAAAATCATCTAACTGAAAATAAGAAGAGCACAGGATCAGGCTTTCTAGATCTGGACACTTGTTGTCACATCAATTTTCTACGAAGCCGAGCTTTGCTCCTGGGGTTAACATCGTGGCGGTAAGAATCCTACTGCTCACTCCACAGCAGGCAGTGCCAAGGACAGTTCCCTTACGGGATGGGAACACTTACTAACTGCACTTTGTGGGGAGTAGAGGAGGCACAGAGAAGGTACTTGTTTTCATCATGATCACACAGCTTGTGAACGTGGGAACTGGGATAGTTCAGAACTGGGAAAGGAAGCTAGGCAGCCCAAGGCCACGGACCACGCACTTAGCTGCCACGCTGTGTGGATATTCATTAGTACTTCATGAGCCAGAAACTGCACTGGACATTTTAAAGACATACTCACCTAATGTGTGCACTCGCTACAACCTCCTAAGGTGGATACTTCAACCCCAATTTACAGATGGGGCAAATGAGGAATAATGGGATTTTGGGTGAGCACCAAGGAGAACCTGAGAGTATCTGGTCTTACGGGGCAGTTTAGCACCATCATGAAAAACACAGGTTGTGAGAACAGACTGACTGGGTTTAACTATTTTTCCACATTTACTACCTACTGATCTTTTCCAGGCTTCAACTTCCGCATCTGAACTATGTGGGTTATAATAGCACCTCTCTCCTAGGGATTAAATGAGGTAATGCATAGTAGATGATGAGCACATATTCTAAAGCATACTGATTACAGGTGATGAGCCCATGCTCTACAGCAGACCCCACACCAGGTGACGGGCACATGCTCTACAGCAGACCCCACACCAGGTGACGGGCACATGCTCTACAGCAGACCCCACACCAGGTGATGGGCACATGCTCTACAGCAGACCCCACACCAGGTGATGGGCACATGCTCTACAGCAGACCCCCACCAGTGAGGAGCCCATGCTCTATAGCACACTCCACAACAGGTGATGGACACATACTCTTACTATATACTCTGTACCAGATCATGAGCACCTAACCTATACCATACTCACCACCTGGTAACAGGCATATACTCTACAGAATACACTGTACCAGGTGATGTGATAGGTTTGGAAATGGAAAAAAAGATGGTACCCTGCCCTTGCAGAGCATGGTCTAGTGAGGAAGAAAGATTTTGACATAAGTGTATCATTGCGTTGAATACCATAAAGAAAGACTCAGAGCACTGTGAGGGTCTATGGCAGGGTAATGTATGCTAGCCTGGAGGATCAGCAAAGGCTTTCCTGAGGAAGTGACACATGAGCAGAGACTAGACAGCCGGGCAGGAGTTAATGAGAATAAGAAGTGCAGGAGCTTTCCCTGCGGGGGTCAGAACCAGCACAGCTCCTTGCAGCCAGGGAGCTCTGCAGAGGACACTTTGGGACATCAGGGTAACCACTCCCCTGGGGGGTGGAGGCAAAGGGCATGCAAGCTGTGCTGAGGATTTTTCTCCTCATCTACAAATGTGGGAAATGACTCATGTTTTAAGCAAGTTGTAATTGTTTCCCTGCACAGAATGGAAGGGATGAAAGAACAAAGGGCTTAGATAGCCCAGTGAAAAATGAGACTAAATTGGAGAGACATTCTGGATAATTGTTGTTACCAAAGCCCACAGAACTCTGGGTAGAGCTTATATTTAGCTGAAAACCACCTAATGACAAGAAAAATACTAAGGGGCTTCCTTTCCCATTCATCCCTCTCTTCGGAGCTTCAAACATGGATTTCATGTCTATCTGAAGGTCAGTCTGTAATGTCTAAGCTCTACCAGTCATGGTAGCTCCACTTGTCACCTTAATGAGCTGCGTTGTGCCTGATTTAGTTTACAGCTATGAAGTGTTCATTTTTCCTCTTGGAGTTTCCCGTTTTGGCTGCCTTTAGTTGCTGCTTACAGGATATACATGCTCGCTATGCTTGCCATTTCTTTTCTCAAACACCTGTTGTTAACAGCCCCAGGTATGGTGGATGTCTTCACTTCCCACCACTGCCACTGGCCTGGGCACAGGCTGTCAGACAGACGCCGGGGAGGAAAAAAACCTTCCACACCATAATGACTTCCATTTTCTCATCTTCCCTTCATTAATCACTTATTCTGCCTTTCAGAAAACACGTGTTTGTTGACCCCAACAGAGAAATAACTTCCTAAGCTTTAATATATATATTCTAAAGGTTTCTCTCCACACACCTCCCCTGAAATCATTCTCCACATTGATTCCCCATCCAGCAACCTCCTCCACAGACATTTCCAGAACAAATGAATACACACAGCCTTTTTTTTCCTTTTCTTTTTTTTTTTTTTGGCCTAGACAGAGCACAGAACCCTAAAATAGAAGAAAATATATTCAATACAGAACGTCAAATCCAAGATATATAACTTATAATGTAAGGCTGGACACTAAATGGAGAAGTAATTTTGCCATAAGCAGAAATGATGAGTATCTTTCCCAAATGGAAAGGCCCCGACAGCGAGACTATAAAAATCACATTACTATTGTTACATATTCATGTGACTAGAAATGCATCAATAAATAGACATGCGAGAGGCCATAGATTCTGTACATATGGAGACCATATGCCTCAGGTTTTCTGGGAAAGAAATATTATGTCCTGTGTACCCATATGTACAGTCATCCTGGCTGGCCATGTGTCCCAAATTTTGGCTGGAAAAAACATGACCACCATGGCTTTCTTACACAGTTACTGCAAACCGTAAGCAATGTAAGGAGTGATGTGCGTAGCCACAGTTGCTCTGGCAGGGGGTTACTGACAGAAAGCGAGGCATCAGAAGCAACTCTAGGGTAGAAGGTGAAAAGATAGAGTCTTTCATAATTATTGCAGGATGCAGAAGAGCCAAGAGTATATTTTATAAACTCTTCAACTATAGCAGTACAGAAAAGAAACAATTAGAAGCAGTCATAGGCATTTTGCAGGAAAATGTTTAGTAACATGCATTTTCAAATACATATGCACTGGAGGGAAGACTCACCCTGGCACTGTGGGATTAGCAGTTAAAGAAGAGAACTAGCTGGAGCATTAGAAGTGCATGAAGATTTTCACGGCTGAACACAGAGCTGGGGGTGGGGGCGGTGGAGCATAGGCAGCATGAGGTCACAGACCGGCAATTCCAGCCAAGGGGGGGCATTTCCCTGGTTGGTTACTCTGGAGATGGAAGATGGCTCATGAAGGCCAGAATTATTGTTGGCTTATCTGAATATGATTTGTTTGATACCATGTAGAGTTACGCTTAAATTAACCATTTTGTAAAGTACAGATGATTCTTCCTGGATAATACCTTTGTAAGGAATTGTAGTTAAGATTTAGCATCTGGAGTTATATTCTGTGGCTTCGAGACCCAGTTTGCACGGTCACAGACTGTTACTTGAGTGCTTTAAGTTTTAGTTTTTTCATCCATAAAATGAAACATAATTCTAGCAGCTGCCTGTGCCCGGACCCTGCCGCCAGCTCCTGGGGACAATCTCTCAGCCCCCCTGTGGATCTACTGCCTCATCAAAGTGTCTTTGTTTCCCTGGGAGGCAGGGGCAGTTTCTTGGCAGGGTCTGGCACAAGGCAGTCTGACAGTGTGATTTAAGGAGAGGGCTTTGTCTCATTGATATTGGCTCAACCTTGAAGGGCTGGAGACTCAGAGCAGCAACATGGGCTGTTGGTCAGGCCTATGTGATCAAGCCCAGTAAAAACTCCACTGACACCCCAGCCGAGGGCAGCTTCCCTGGTTGGCAATATCCTGTGCACACTGCCGTCGTTCCTTACTGGGAGAGGCTGGCGCGGTCTGTGAGAAGACCAGAGGCTCTGCACTTGGGACTTGCCTGGACTCGCCCATTATGCCTCCTCCCTTTTTCTGAACTAAACCAGAACCATAAGTGTAACAGATTTCAGTGAGTCTGTGAACCTAGAGGACCCTCTTGACTATACCCAAAGCTGCAATCAGAATCAGAAGGGACTGGTCCCCAACTTTACACCATCCCCTTCATTTGTTGTGAGGATTAAGTGAGACAGTCCATACGAAGTGCTGAGGATGGTGCCTGCCACCCAGTAGTGCGTAACCATTTCTGGGTTTGTTTTGTTGTTCTTCTCTAAATTCTGGACTGGGCAATGTGCACGCATTATTCAAGAAAGCTGTCTTCTCGAGGCCAGACCTACGTAGCACATCTGATTCTGATCCCCATTCTCCCCAAACAGACCTATTCCAGGAGCCCCCCAACACCACAAAGAAGAGAGCCTTACCGTTCCCCTACACTTTCAACCATGACCCACTTGGATTTTTAGGTATTGGCATTCCTTATAAGATTTCTCTTGAAGAAAGCATTCCAGAGGTAAAAATTACTATAAGAACCATTCTTCTAAGTGACAGACTCCTGCCCAGAGTGGACCAACGTGATTTTGAACAACCAAATTCTGTAATCTAGTGCTGATGTGTATAGACGAAAAGACCTTTCAAGAACGGAGACCTTTCATAAACAACCAGATAGGATTTTACGTCCCATAGCTTAAACTGCTTTTGAGGGAAATAAGCCAATGCCGGTACGTGAATCTGGCTCCAGATCCAAAACACCTTGCTGCAATTGGATGATGACCCAAGGATTGGAGGACAGCCTAAACTACCCTGATGGTCTGGACAGCCTGTCTCTCCTGCCAATTCCCTGTAGAGAGTACAAACGCATTTTAATGTGAAAGTAGTGAAATGAAATGTCGCCATGAAATCTGCTTAATCACCAAACCCAGGACATTACAGACCAAATAAAAAATTACTTTATTACCCTCCCTCCCAAGTCCTCGATGATCAAGAATCACACACACACACATACACACACCACCCACCATGTCTGTGATAAAAAGCACAGTGTGAGGTGCCATTTGGCACAGGTTCTTCAGCGTCATCAGGAAACTTCAGGTGGGGGGTAATCCATGCATCATTCTAGGCAGAGACTTTTCTTACTGCAAATTCAGGATGTGCTATAAAAATCCCTCTGACCGGAGCTGACCCAGCTGACCTGTAGACAGCTTCCACCAGATATAGCATTTTGCAGTTGTCTTCAGAAAAACACGTAAGTGCCGCAGGAAGGGCACAGCTGTGTGAAGTTTTAGCTGGATCAAAAGAAATGCTAGTGGTGAAACCTCTGCAATGAGGGGGAAAATGTTTCATAAAGACTAGGCTTTGAACAATTTCAGGTAGAAAAAACTGCTACGTCTGTAATCAGAATACCAGCCACAAGCAAAAAACTCTGTAGTTAATTATTTTTGAGAAATGCCCCATTGTGCATCATCCTCTTGGAAGGCCATGATGCATGCAGAGTCCAGAATCCTATGTGTGAGTTTTTGGGTCCAACCATGGACAATTCCAAAGGTTTTACCTGGCAGACCTCACAGGGGAGGGGTGTCAATGCACTGGCAGGAGTCCCTGGCAGGAGTCACCTGTCAAGGACTCTGCCCCCAAGGCCAGCCAAGCTCATGTGTGCATCTGCATTCCTAACCCAGGTCCCTCCTTTCAGAGCCTCTTTATTGGGGTCTTTAAGAGAAGCCATCAACATCTGGGAGACCTCCTGCTAGGGGGTCAGGAGAGGAAGACTCAAAGACACTTTCTCCACCAGACTCAGCCATGAGGACCCTTCTACTCTCAGTGTTCCCCCTCCTCTCCCCAGCAGGTCCAAGTCCTCAAAACTGCCAAGGCCTTTGTTTGAGTCTCCTCAGCAATGAGATCTGACGGATCTGAACCCTACATCTGTGCTGACCCACCGGACCCTTTGCCAGTGTGCTGTTCCACGGGGGAAACGGAGCAGGAACAAGTCGCACCATCTCTGGTTTGGTGTCTTGCTTGGGCCATTGCAGTAAGTGAGTAGAGGCTGGACTGTTACTTTCATTTTGGCTTGTTGTCTTAATTAGCTGGCAGCTCAGCTCTCTCCAACTCTGCTGAGCCCCTGGTACTGCATATTACAGTATTAGAGGCTCTAAGAAATCCCATAGTAAAGAAAAATATCTAACTGGGCATTTTACGAGCCTATTTGTATGGAGAACTTTTGTTATGTGGCACCTACCAATAACATTCCTTGTGAAATGTGTAATTTTAATATATACTCAAAGATAAGTAAATGACTATCCCATGAATTGCTGCAGACCAGCATAGGCCACACAGAGACACTCAGAACAACGAACAAAAATACATATCAAAACAGTAACTGTCTAACACACCCCTGGCTATGTAGTTTATAAGTAATTCAATTTGAAAGGATGAGTTTCAACACCAGGACACACTAAAGTTAACTATCCTTGTATATTACTATAATCAGCTCTATCCTTGAGTATATCATTAAAAAACTATATAGTTAATTACAAAGTATGGATTAATGCTTGTTGACAAATGCTTGAGTGGTTTGTCTAAAGCCCTGAATCAAAATATCCCTTTAGATTCTAGAGTAGATCTAAAAAGTTCTAGGGTAACTAGTAGTGTAGTTGGTGATCAGGTCAGATAACCAGGCCAGCTGCCCCATACTGAATGCAGAGTCATCGGAAACTCTTTCCGGTGGATATGCTTCTCCTTGCAATTATACATTGAAGCCCTAAGAGGAAACCGATAATAAGCAACAAGATGAGCCACCCTCTGACACTCAGGCCAGTGTCCACCAACCGACTCCTGAGTGCTCACTGCTGCGTGAAGTGCGGGAAGTGTTTTAAGTGTAAGTGGCAGACCATCTCAGGACAGAATGTGAAGTCCTAGTGCATACAGAGCATTCGTACATGAGATTCAAAACACATGAACAGGAAGAAGACCATAAAGGGCCAAGTGAATGGCCCAGACACGAGTTGGAGTTCAAGAAGACAGATGTCATCATGAACTGGAACATGTTTCAAAAACAGTTTTGTGCCTTCAAGTCTACGGAGAGTGGGAACCCCAGGAGATCACAGCAGGAGGACATCCATGTATTTAGCCCTGAAACTCCTCAAAATCAACATCCCAGTATGGCGCAACAGAAAGTGGTGCTGGGGAGAATCACCATCTTTCAGAAAACATCCAGATGCCAGGTCCCCACACCACAGAGCTGAGAGCAATAGGAATAGGTGGAAAGCGTATCATTAAAATGACAGCATAAGAGATTTAGTAGCAGCCACATAAAATGCAAGATAAAAGTTTATTGAGACTATTAAACTTCATGGTGAGAAGGGAAAAGGAGTTGGAATGAGAGTTTATAAGAAGGGAAGTGAAGGAAGGCACATGTGCTCACTGGCTAAGACGGGGCTGACGGAGGAATGCTGACAAAGTCTCCCTCTTCCATGTTGGAATATGAAGTAACTGGTGATTTATTAAAGAATGATGTGGCGTAATGAGTAAGCACGGTATTTGGGCTAGCTACAATTTACAGTGGACAACCTGCTAACTTTGGTATCCAGTACCTGTGGAGGGTCCACCCCAGAAAAGGTGGGTGGTGGGTGTTGACACAGGAGAGAAGGTGTGTGCATAAAAATGTTTTCACAGAACACTCCTGCTATAATCTTTGCTGAATTGGTAATTCCTCTTAGTTTATGAAATTCCTCAGAACACAAGGTTCCTGTTGGTCACAGACATAAGCGTGTTCTCCAAAGCATTCTCTACAATTAAGTTACATTACAAATGCAAATACTCCTGGGAAGCCAGAGAATAAAATGTGCTCAGTCCACAAACTCGGTAATGTCAGCCCCAGCTTTAGTCCTCAAAATGCTGAGGACAGTTGGGACTTCTCTCCACCTGCTCCTTTCTAATACAAGTCAGTGCTCTCCCCCACCTCCTTCCCAGGAATTTGGGGGACAATGCCACAGCAGTAGCTATGAAGGGTTTGAGTTCCTCAGAGAAATTTTTTGCAGTCAAGGAAAAGACAAAAACACTCCTCAATATCCTTTCAGTGTAATGAACACCCTGAGCAGCAGTGAATTGATTTGAGAGCGTGTTTGCATATTTGTGCACCCCAGCAAGGGCGTCTGGCCCTCAGCAGGCACTTCCGACAGCCTGAAATGGCAGGGTTACCCCCTACGGAAACCTGGCACTCACAGTTTCCCAGAAAGCTCAACTGTAGACTCCCGAGCAGATACTGACTAACAAGACTTTGCCACCACCTATCGGAGGGTTGCCTCTTTCGAACACAGGGCTGCCCTGGGAGGCAGCATAATGGGCTGCAGAGGAAGGCTGAATTGGATTTGAATCCCAGTGCTGACACTTAGTAAATATCCAAGCTTGGGAAATTTACCTCAAGCTCCCCACTAGAGTAGACACAAAACATGTTTTTCAGAGTTGTTCTGAACACGAAATGAGATATTCATTTCATGAATGAGAACATTCATTCATATTCCTTGAACCCTGTTTATTGACTACCTCCCACATGACAGGAGTGATTTTAGACACTGGAGATGCACAGGGGTTCAAGGTTGGAGTTAATCTGGAACCTCCGCTCCCCTGGACTTCTGTCTCTGTGTTGGGGGTCTCCTGCAGGAGGACACTCTGGGCCTATCCCTGATCCCTCCCTCGTTTTCCTCCAACAGGGACCAGGCAGCTTACCTGGTGTATGAGCTAGAAAGGAGAAGCTGTCCTGGGCTCAGGGTTTTGTCTCTGTGCTCCTGGGGAAAACTCAGTACCTATAGGGGAGCTACAGGGACGAGCCTACAGATGGGGAGCAAGTGAATTGGGAGGGGTCCCACATTCTCCACTTGCACTGGATCTGTTAAATGCCGATATTTGATCCGTCTGCTTGGGAAGAAGTATGATGGATTATCATGTTCAAAACCCCAACCTAGGTTGGGTCTCCATACTCACAGAAAGCTGGCCTCAGCACGAGTAGCAAATAGACCCAAATTTCAGAAAGTGAGGAAGAAAATAAGCAAGCAAGAGGTGAAATGAACATGAATGTTTCAGATGGCGAGAAGTCCCATGATGAAAATAAAACCAGGACAGAGAGTGATGGGGATAAGGGCTACCATTTTAGACGAGAACAAAGGACCTGCCCCACAGAGGCACTGGTCCAGTATAGGTCTCACTGGGTGAAAGCCAAGTGTCCGTCTGTCCACATCCTTTCTGGATTCTCTTGGGGAGAATCTGCATTCCTGTCTTCCCTAGCCTCCAGAGGCCACCCACATTCCTTGGCTCGTGGCCCCTTCTTCCATCTTCAAGAAGCCAGTAGCAGCGGGTTGAGTCCTTCTCATGCTGCATCATCCTGACCTCTTCCGCCTCCCTTTCCCACTTTGAAGGACCCTCGTGATTACACTGGTCTCACCCAGATAATCCAGGATAATGTCATCTCAAAAGCCTTACCCTAATCACATCAGCAAAATCCCTTTGGCCATGTAAAATAACATAGTCACAGGTCCCTGGAATTAGGACATGGACATTTTGAGGGGACAATTCTCCCTATCACTCATGGCCCTGTGGAACTTCACATTCATGGGAAATCTGCTACCCAATGTTTCCAGGCCAACGCAGCCCAGCTGATGTTTCTTTAACCTTGTTGTTACCACAAGAGGAGGCCTGGCCCTTTGGTAGCAGTGTCACTGCCAGAGGAGGGCATGCATGGGTTTCCTCTTAGGACCAGCAGGGAGAGTGGTGGTGCTTGTTGAACTCTTAGGGGTTATCTCACATTTTTGGATTCTAATTAACATTCATGACTGAAACTTGCATGGTTAATTCATTACATAAAATATTTACTCCTTGAGGTTCTCTTTTTACTTTGTCATTATGCATAAACTATGCTATTGCAGATGTCTTAGTAAATCAGTCATAATTCTGTAGGTTGAGCCATAGTAACAACCGTCACCCTCTCTGTGGCCCTGGCGGTAGGCACTGGAGCACTTATGTTATACAGTTGTGTCAGCCCTGCTCTCTCTAACTTCACAATCAACAAATGAAGTTTCCAGACTGAAAATAATCATTATTTGGCCCCAAAAGTCAGTGATGGGACTAACAAAGCACAAATCAATCAAGTCCATGTTTTGACTGGGACTCTGAAATGAGGAGGGAGAAATACCCAGATGGTATTAGCTAAGGCGAAAGTCTCCACTGAACCAGAAAAGCTAGGGGTTCTTATCCCTTCAGAGACTGTGCTTTTGTATGTGAATGTGGCCATCAGGGTAAGCCAAGAAGTCCAGCACAAAGTTGAGAACACAGGATGCAGTCAGAGCCTTTGGGCAGCAGAAGGGCTGTGAGTGAGCTGGGAAGTGAGCCCCGAGCAAGGCTGGTCAGAGGGCAGGGGCAGAAGACATGAGGCAGAGGAGGGGTGAGGAGCCAGGAGACCAAGGCGGACCACTTCCTCTGACACTTTGAGTAATGTAAAGGACATTCAAACTGGGCCCTCAGAGGAGAGGAGTGTGTTCAGCTCCCAGATACCATCCACTAACTTTGGTTAATTTAACTTTTTCACAATCCTATATTACAATTACTGGTATGGAGTGTGAGCACCTCCCTGTCTGTCCCATATTCCCTGAGGGCTGGAAAGGGAAGTGCCACCCAGGTGGTATTTTCATAAGTAAGAGTCTGTTCTGCTCTAGACCTTTGAAATAGAGTCATGGAACATGCTACAAGGAGCAGGTAGAGGTCTCACCTGGGCAACTGCCCAGGGTACAGTCAGACCAACAACTATGCTGAGAATTACAACAGGGCCCTGGTGAGGCTGCACTACCCACTACTTCCAGACAGCATGAGTGCACCTTGCCAGCCACTGAGGATTTGGCCACCCAGCTCCCCGGGCTCCTTGATGTGGAACCTGCCTGTGTGGAGCACACCTCTCTTCTCCAGCACCTCCTGCCACAGAAGTATCTTGTCAAAGGATACATAGGAGGATCTGAAGACAGCCTCCAGTTCACCAAAGAACAGAGCAAGGTAGTGAGACAAAACCTTGTGGTCTTCTTTCAAACATATTATTACCACTCAACTGTGTCAAAAGCTAGACATCCTCCCTGTGTCCGTGTGTGTGCAGTAAAATAGGAATTGTCCCTATCAGCCTGTCCCTATCTTGCTTCAGCAAGAACTGAGGGCCGGTATGCTGGATTTCACTGTTTGGATGCCGACTGGATTAGAAAACCTCTAAGGCAAGGTTTACGAAACCACCACAGGTGGCTGGTGCCATCAGACCAGCCCACGGATGGTTCCTTCTGGCTCATGCAGCCACTCCGACTCAATAGTAGCAGCTGGGTTTGCCTATATAACAAAACAATAATTACAAAAATAGCAAAAAAAAAATTAAGAAATCAGCCACTACTAAAAAGTATTGTGTGTGTGTGTGTGTGTGTGTGTGTGTGTGTGTGTGTGTGTGTGTGTGTGGTGGGTTCTGAAGCTTGATGCACTCAAACTTGACACACCCAACAGGTTGAGGTAATGCCCCAGATGCCCAGGAAGGAGATCAAATGCCATACAGAGAGTGTGGTCCCTGCCTTCAGGGGCTTCCACACCTCCCACCTCACCAACTGAATAATATTCTATTCATTAATGAGATGAGATGACTATAAATTCACATTCATCCAACATTCAACTGGTAAATATACCAACAACATGCTTATTAAAATTATTTGTCTCCATTTGTGTCAGGATGCATTAAAATTGTATTAATCTCCCCAGTATTATTTTTCAGAATCTATCCTAAGAAAGGACATGTCATTGCTACCAAGACACAGACCATTTCTTGCCCCCTTAATGCTGCCCCATCCCACAGAATGTACACCTGTTCTCCAAGACCCAGAGTGGATCTCCCTCTTCTCTGAAGCCTTCTCAGACCAGCCAGATAGCCTTTCCTCTGAACTGTGACAACATGGATTCTGGAGTATGTCCTAGCCTTCCTTTCATGTGATTAGATCTTACCATGCCTCTGGGAGTATAAACTTCTCAGTGGCAAGAAGAAAACATATCCAACCATAGAACCTACCATAACATTTTACCAAGAACAGCTGCTATGAACTGAATGTTTGTCCCCCCCCCAAATCTATATGTTGAAGCCCTACCCGCCCCCCCAATGTGGTGACATTAGGAGACAGGACCTCTGAGAGGGGATGGGATTGTTACCCTTATTAGAAGAAACCAAACAGCTTCTCTCCCACTCCTGGCCTCCATGCACCACCCCTGCACCCAGGGGCCTTGGGAGGCCACAGCAAGAAGGCAACCATGTGCAAGGCAGGAAGAGGGCCCTCACCAGAGCCCAGCCACACTGGCACCTCATCTCAACTTCCAGACTCTCAAACAGTGAGCAATTCCTGAAGCTTAAGCCACACGGCCTATGGTATTTTGTCATAGCAGCCCAAGCCGACTAAGAGAGTAGAGCTCAAAGTATAGTTGTTAGTTAACCAAATTAAGAGGAATCTACGGCCATTAGCAGCTGTATATGATTACTAGCAATACCAGGATGGAACAGGAGAGACTGGAGTTCAATATTAGGTCTGCAATTCACCAGTGTGACCTGGGCAAGTGAACCCCTTAATGCCATATCTACATAAAGCAAATAATAACATCTATGTAAGGGTAGCTTCAAAGATCACATAGATACTAACATTTTTGGAGAGGCTACTAGTTACCTAATCAATATGTATTCTCCTTACTGGCAAAATTCCAATTTTGTTCACTATAACAAGACACTCAGTTCTAGCTAGTGAGACATAAGCAGAGGTTTGGTAGGTATTTCTGGTATTTCCCTCCACCTCCTCCCAAGAGAAGTAAGAAGCAAAGTCGTTAGCTCAGGGTGAATAGTGGGACAAGGCGTCAGAGGTTTGAGGAGAAAGTGGGGCTCTGAGGGAAAGCCGTATGTTGAGCGTGGTAACACACACAGGCAGGGGTCTGGAACTCCAGTGACCTCACAGAGTCGACGTACCAGGTGTGAGCAGTGAACTTCTAGACTTCTTGTTCACGTGAGAAAAACGTGGAACTCTCATTTAACCCTTAACTTTCCATTGCACGTAGCCCAGTGAAACACCTAACTTACACCACCATGAAGTTATCAGTACAGAGCCCACGTGTGCCCCATCCGGAACAGTAAGTGCTCCATAAATGTTTGGTTGTGGGGGTCTTTAATACGGTCAACATTGGCTGCTCCGGAAAAGCAGCATTATCACGGTTCTAAACAAAGGCAAATCACTTAATGAAAATTTGATGAGTCTGAGAATTTACCCTAATTAAAAGCAATAAGCTAACCTGTTACTATTTAGTGCAAGCTGACAAAGACACAGGACTCCTGGTCGAAGACGAAGGACTTTATTGTTCTCGGCTAGAGCAGTAACCGGAGCTTCCTGTTCTCATCAGTTCCCCATCCCCCACGTCCCATACAGATGACAGCTGGCCTAGACAAATCCTGCAAATAGTGTCTGCTTTACAGGGAGGAAACCCAAGGCCCAGTACTTCTTGAACAAACAGCAAACACTCCAACAAGCTGCAAACAAGCCAGTCACGCATCCTCTGGGGAGGAAGCACTGAACTTCACCTCCTAGATGACTAGCTCTAGAAATGGAGACAGATAAGTCTTGCAGCCTGGCACACTCAGCAAGAATGTGCAGAACACTCGGGGCTCTTGGCCAACTGCCTCCTCCAACACTCTCTCAAAAGTAAATTATTTTAATATTATCACATTAGATATTCCAGAAACCTCTAGATATTGAGGCATGTCCAGCCAAACTGCAATTATGGGGTTTGTTTAGTGAACTAAGCTCAGAAGTGCAGCAATGTTAGGATATTGGCAAAAGATTTACATTCCTTCAAGACGCTGTCAGAGTTATCACCAACTATCTTGCTGCTCACTGACGCCTAGAACCAGCTCTACTCCTGACTTTGAATTATCTGTACCATTCACTAAGCTGTATTACAGCCAAATGCTTGCCTTTCTGAAAAAACTAAGGCACTTTGCTGAGTCAGGGCATGCCAAATGTGTCATTCAATGCCCATGAGGTGCAACTTCTTTCTGGTTGTTTATTAATATTTTTAAGAAAAGTACAAAATGCTAAATGAAATTAGAGCCAATATAAAATGTCAGTAAGGCTTAGAAATAAAACACACTGTCAGTTTTCAAACTTAGAGCCAAGCCCAGTAGAATTCAGAGTGCTGACTCATAAGAGAAATCCTATGGTTTTTTTCCCTTTATTTATTTCTGTTTTATTTAATTTCAAGTTAGATAACATAATGTATTATTAATTTGGAGGTAGAATTTAGTGATTCATCAGTTGCACATAACACACAGTGCTCGTTATACCACATGCTCTCCTTAATGCCCATCACCCAGTTACCCCATCCCTCCACCGACCTCCCCTCTAGCGACCCTCACTTTGTTTCCTATGGTTAAGAGTCTCTTAGGGTTTGCCTCCCTCTCTGTTTTTATCCTATTTTTCCCTCCCTTCCCCTATGTTCATCTGTTTTGTTTATTAAATTACACATATGAGTGAAGTCATATGGTATTTGTCTTTCTCTAACTTATTTCACTTAGCATAGTATCCTCTAGTTCCATCCACGATGCTGCAAATGGCAAAATTTCATTGTTTTTGATGGCTGAGTAGTATTCCATTGTGTGTGTGTGTGTGTGTGTGTGTGTGTGTATACATACCACATTTTACATATACACACACACACATACACACACCACATCTTCTTTATCCATTCATGACAATGGACACTTGGGCTCTTTCCATAATTTGGCTATTATGGACATTGCTGCTATAAACAGGTGCAGGTGCAGGTGCCCCTTCTGATCCCTACATTTGTATCGTTGGGGTAAATACCTAGTGGTACAATTGCTAGGTTGTAGGGTAGCTCTATTTTTAACTTTTGAGGAACCTCCATACGGTTTTCCAGAGTGGTTGCACCAGCTTGCATTCCCACCAACAGTGTAGGAAGGTTCCCCTTTCTCCACATCCTCGCCAACATCTGTTGTTTCCTGAATTGTTCCTCAATTGTCACCATTCTGAATGGTGTTGCTGCCTGTTCTCCTCTAGGATTTTGATGGATTCCTATCTCACATTTAGGTCTTTCATCCATTTTGAATTTATTTTTGTGTATGCTGTAAGAAAGTGGTCCAGTTTCATTCTTCTGCATGTGGCTAATTTTCCCAACACCATTTGTTGAAGAGACTGTCTTTTTTCCATCAGATATTCTTTCCTGTTTTGTTGAAGATTAGTTGACCATATTGTTGAGGGTCCATTTCTGGGTTCAATATTTAAGAATATTTCCCAGGTGGCTCAGATGGTTAAGTGTCTGCCTTCGGCTCAGGTCATGATCCCAGGGTCCTGGGATCGAGTCCTGCATCGGGCTCCCTGCTCCTTGGGAGCCTGCTTCTCCCTCTGCTTCTCTCTCTCTCTCTCTCTCTCTCTCTCTCTCCCCCTCTCTCTCTCCCTCTGTCTCTCATGAAAAAATAAATAAAATCTTTAAAAAAAAAAGAATATTTCCCAAGCCCTATGGAAAAGATTGAGCAGTTCTCATAGATAGAGATAAATGAGCCATGATGAAGCTCTGTCTTCCACTCTTGAACATACTTTGTACATCAAAAATAAGTTATCTTGTTTATGACTAGCATAAATATGTAAAAATGTGTGGTAACATATAAAATGAAAAGACAATAGCAATTTGGAGCAAGATTTAAAGGAATACCATCACAGAAATACAGTGGTGGGTGGTTGAGCCAGAGTTCAACCAGAAACAAAAGCAGGAGGATGTTAATAACAAAGAATCGACTTACACACTTACGGAGACCAGCTGAGAAGGCTGAAGCCCATAGGACAGGCAGTCGGGAAGGGAAATCACAAACAGGCTGGATCTCATGAGCATGAGCTGAAGCTTTTAGTCCACCAGCAGACAGGTGGCAAGAAAACATCAGGGCAGGCTGGAAGCCCACAAGCACACCCTGAGCCTGGAATCTTCGACTCCAGGAAGAACCTAGCTCCTCTATAAAGGGCTTCCATCTGAGTAGGTCAGCTCACCCAGGATAATCTCCCTTTTGATGAACTCAAAACTAATTGATGAAAGACTCTAACTACACCTGCAAACCCCTTCACAGCAGCACCAAGTAGCATTTGACTGATTAGCTGGAAGAAGGCATGAGTGTGCTACAAAAGAGCCGCAGCCTCCCTCACAGCCCACGCTAACTGGGAACACACTAGATCAGCAATTCTGGGGTGTGCTGTTCAGCTCAGCCAAGCGGACACGCCTCAGCTCCATCACAGCATGGAAGCCCAGGCTGAAATCCTAGCTCTGCACTACCTGGGTGGATTTGGAAGCTACTTGGCTTCAGACACTTCATCCATAAACTGGCATAATGACACAAGGCTTTCAGAGTTGTTTGTGAGGATTAGAGTTATTTTATGAATAACTTTATCTCAGTGTATGGGTAACCATCAAAAATGCTCCATAAGGCATCACTAATATTGTGTGTGTGTGTGTGTGTGTGTGTGTGTGTATGCGCACAACTGCCTGTGATTCTAAAAAAGTATCTCCCTTTTTTAACTTCCAACTAGTTGTCTTGTTCATCTTCTGGGATAGCTCTTGGACATCCAAGAATTAGCATGCCCAGAACACTTCATAAAGATACTTAAATTTCAACATGAAAAGCCCTTCCAGATATATTTCCTCAACATTTTAATTATACCCGTGTTCTATTATCCATCCATAACCTGATCCACTTCATACAGTTGCCTCCATTTAGGTTTTGCTGACACTTTCATCTCTACTCAGCCCCTCCAAAGAGAAGCTCAGCTCTTTGTACACTTTCACTTACAGAGTTCAAACAGAAAAATCCAGGCAAATCATGAGTTTTTCCGAGATTCACCTTCCAGTCAGAATGTCTACCTGAATAAGCAACTTACTAAAACGAGATACTTTTACTCACTGCTTCTTTTGCAAATTTTCTAAAGAATGATTCTCAATGTAAAACAAAAAAGTTCTACCATTTGTATGCCACATAGTAGTGGTGACTTTTTTCTGAACAAAAATCTATATTCATAATTGGACAATAATTTGGTTTTATTTCTGTACTTATGTTAAAATTTGTTAAATGTATAATATTAAATCATAGTCATTTAAAAATACAATAGAATGACACAAACTACTTCAAACTTTAGTATTTCACAGCCTGCTTTTAATGGAACACTTACAACATATTTATGCAGGGGTTGTCTTATAGCTTGGACATACAAATTGTGTGAAATTCAGCAAAGACACAAGCTCAACATACAGTTATAAAAATCTAATGCGCTCTAAGAGAACAACAGAACATAATCTCTGACCTCGAGGAACTTAATAAGATATATATACAAATGAAATAGTCAAAGAGATAAACAATGTTTAAAAAGGGAAAGGGTAGAAAGATGTTGGGTCTCTGTAATTAGCCTCATGGGTAAAGTTACTAAGGTATTGATCATAAGTCAGCTGGGTCCTCCAGTTCCAGAAATTCTTCTCAATACTACAGAGATACCTTTTCATGGGATAACAGAAAGTTTAGTGAAGAAAAAAAAGTCATACTATTAAATTAACCACTCACTATGTACTCACAGTTAACATTAGCCCCAACATTCCGGCAAATCACAACAAATATATAGGCATGAACTAGCAAGGCTCAGGAGTCAGAGAGACTTGGGTTTAAAATCAGCCCTGGGGCGCCTGGGTGGCTCAGATGGTTGATCATCTGCCTTCGGCTTGGGTCATGATCTCCATGTCCTGAGATCGAGCCCCACATCAGGCTCCCAGCTCAGTGGGAAGTCTGCTTCTCCCTCTCTTTCTGCCTCTCTCCCTGCTTGTGCTCTCTCTGTCTCTCTCTCTCTCAAATGAATAAATAAAATCTTAGAAAAAAAATAGCACTGCTTTGGGCTCGTGGCTTCGCTTCTTTACATCTCAGAAAAACATATTTAATAAACATGCCTCTGTCACATGGATTGCATGAAAATACAGTATATTTCAAGCGCCTGGTGCTTAGTGGGTGTGCTGTCCTTCCATGTGGCAGAGGAGAAGCCAGGAGCCATGTTTCTCTGTAGAAGGTTCCTGAGAAGAAGCAGAGAGTGATAGTGAGGCAGGCCAGTGTTCCTGGGGCTGATGGTGGCCACACACATGGGCAGCCACAGGTTGATTAAGGCTTCTTGGGCTTCCTTGAGCCCACCAGGCCACTGCAGTGGTAATCAGTTGGTGGGAAGTCCCCAGGATCTTCCTGGCAAAGTTGTGAAAAGCAGCCACCTTGGTGCTTCTGGCTGAGGTCTTCAGGGACTACTTCCCAACCTTTTGGATATACACTTACTGCCCTTAACTGCCTGATCCTTCCCACATTTGTGTAAACAGAAATCCTATACTAAATGCCCATGTATTAAATGGCTCTATTTTCCTGTCCAAGTCCAGGCTGACACTGTAGGCATTTGGCAAATTGGCGCCTTGCCTCCATTCTGCATCTCCATGAAGCACCGGCCCAGATCTTAGGAGGGAAATGCTAGGATAATGCCTCTTATCCTGGCCTTCCTCCAGATCTCCTTCTTTACCATTTTATCACTAAAGGACTCGTCCCCTTGCTTCCTCCGAGCTGCTCCATGCTAGTCCATTCCAGGTTAATTGCCTGAACTGATGTGCTCATTCTAGAGAGCTGTCCATTATGAACTGCTCAGTTTATCACTTTAATTAAAGACCTTCCATGTAAACCAACCATAATTATTCACCTGTAATTCTCCTGTTTTCTGCTATTTCAATATTTTAAATAATTCCTAGTATAAATCCATGCAATCCCCGAAGTGCAGGAGAAACCTCAGGAAACCGGCTTTTGTCAAGTGTGGTTCACGGGCTTCTTCCCGTAGATATTAATTCTCAGGACCAACCTGTGAAACAGGTACTATTCCCACTTCACAGTTGAGAAAATTAAAACTTCATGCGGGGGAATGTGGTGGAGAAGGGGAGTCCTAGGCTCACTTTATCCCAAGGATACACCTAGAAAACACCCACATCAGTGTAAATAACCCAGAACATGACCTAACAACTGGCCGAACAGACTCTTTACAGCTAACCGTAGAGAAAAGGCCACATCAAAGAGGGTAGGAAGGGTGGAGACAGTCAGGAGTCCTGCAGAGCTGGAGGAGTGGAGCAGAGAGTGTGGAGAAGAGAGAAGAACAGAACCCCATCCCAGGCACCCCAAGCACACCAGGCATGGGGGAGCTGCACTGGGAAGATGAATCCCCATAACATTTGGCTTTGAAAACGAGAAGGGCCTAACTTCAAGAATTCTTACAATCAGTGGAGCTTAACACCCCGAACTTTAAAATCACTGACTGGGCTTGGCTCTGGGAGAGCCGGGAGGGCAACAGGAAGCTGAGGCCCCACCCTTAAAGAAATAGCACAACAGACTGCCCCACTGAGATACAGCATAGAAGCAGCAGTTTGAAAAATGCCTGGGGGTAGACAGGAGGGAGTTTTGTTTATTAATCTCAGGGCATGCCCTGGAGGGGCAGGGATCTTTGGGAGACTTCTCCAAGAACCAAAGAGCTGGCAGGCACCATTTCCCTCCCTTGCCCCCCAGCTTAGATATATGGACACCTGCAGGAACCAGTGCAACACGAACACTCTTCACTTAGCTTCCTAACAGCAACCCCACCCCCACGTTCTCCTGCGGATCCATCCTCCCGCAGACCCATACTTGGCAAGAGTCCATCCAACTCAGCACCACAAGTGTGGCAGTGTGCAAGCAGCCCCAACAGGGGCCAGCATCACCCCAAAGTTACTCCTGCTTGGGGGAGAGGGGACAATAACCACATATACCCATCCAACTGTAGCCCCAGCAGTGCACTGGGGGCAGATAGCTAGTCTGACTACAGGCCCCAGCAACCAACAAAGGCTCCTTAGGGGACAACACCCAGAAAGCACCCTATGGTTTGGTGCTACTGGTTCTACTGCATCTCTGGCAAATACCTTCTCTGACCCAGCTCAAGCCCAAAGCAGCCCAAGACTGGCCTCCTAACAACACAGGAACCAAGCCCTGCCCACAACACACAAAGAGAGCCATTGTAGACAGCTGAACTGAAGGCAAATGTGACTCAGCCACAATAGCAGGGCAAATGCAATACACATAGGAGACACCTCTGAAGTGCTAGGTTCTGGTGAACAGAGGATATTGCACTATAGGGCACTACAGGTCTTCTTCATTAAGCCACTACTTTCCAGAGCAGGAGACATAGGTGGCTTTCCTAACACATAGAAACAGATACAGAGAGACAAAATAAAGAGACAGAGGACTATGTCCCAAATGAAAGAACAGGACAAAAATCACAGCAAGAGAGCTAAATGAAACAGAAAAAAGTATTATGTCTGATAGAGAATTTAAATTAATGGTGAGAAACATACCCACTGGACTGGAGAAAAGAGTGGAGGACCACAGTGAGACCCTCAACAAAGAGATACAAAACATAGAAAAGAACCAATCATAGATGAAGAACTCAATAACTGAAATTAAACATACACTACAGGGAATAAATAATAGACAAGAAGAAGCAGAAGAATGGATCAGTGACCTGGAGGACCAAAAGTGGAAAGCAATCAAGCAGAACAGGAAAAAGAAAAAAGACTAATAAAAATAAAAATAGATTAAGGGAACTCAGTGACATTAAGCATAATAACATTTGTATTATAAGGATCCCAGAAAGAGAAGAGAGAGAAAAGGAGGTAGAAAATTTATTTGAGGAAATAATAGTTGAAAACTTCCTGAATCTGGTGAAAGAAACAGAAATCCAGATCTAGGAGGCACAGAAAGCCCCCAACAAAATATGCCCAAGGAGGTCCATACCAAGACACATAGTAATTAAAATGGCAAAAAGTAGTGATAAACAATTTTAATAGCAGCAAAAGAAAGCCATTACATACACGGGAAACCCCATGAGGCTATCAACTGATTTTTCAACAGAAACTTTGCAGGCTAGAAGAGAATGGCATGATACAAAGTGCTGAAAGAAAAAAAAAAAATCTACAACCAAGAATATTGTATCCAGCAAGGCTATGATTCAGAATAGACGGAGAGATCAAGAGTTTCCCAGACAAATAAAGTTAAAGCAATACATCACCACTAAACCAGGCTTTACAAAAAAAGGTTAAAGAGGGCTCTTTCAGTGCAAGGAAAGACCATAAGCAAGAGTAAGAATAGTAGGAAGCACAAAAGCAGTAAAAATTAAGTATATTATAAAAATCACTCAAGGGATTCACAAAACAAAAGGATGTAAAGCATGACACCATATACCTAAAATGTGGGGGGGGGAGGAGTAAAAAATTAGTGCTTTAAGAATGGATTCAAACTTAAGCAACCATCAACTTAATATAGACTGCTATATGTACACGATGTTATATATAAACCTAATGGTAACCACAAATCAAAAACTGGTAATAGATATGCAAAAAATTAAAGAGAAAGGAATCCAAGTAGATCACTAAAGATTGCCAGAAAACCATGAGAAAAGACAGCAAGAGAAGAAAGGAACAGAGAAGAACTACAAAAACAACCATAAAACAAGTAACAAAATGGCAAGACACAGGGTGACAGAACGGATAAAAAAAGCAAGACATATCTGTATGCTGCCGACTTACAAGAGACACTTCAGACCTAAAGACACAGATTGAAAGTGAAGGGATAAAAAAGCATTTATCATGCAAATGGAAGTGAAAAGAAAGCTGACAAAATACCAGACAAAATGGACTTTAAAACAAAGACTGTAATAAGAGACAAAGAAGGACATTATATAATAATACTGGGAACAATCCAACAAGAAGATATAACAATTGTAAATATTTATGCACCCAACATGGGAGCACCCAAATACATATATAAAGCAGCTAAAAACAAACATAAAGGAAGTAATCAACAGTAATACAATAATAGTAGGGGTTTTTAACACCCCACTTTCATCAAAGGATAGATCACCCAAACAGAAAATCAAAGAGGAAACGGTGACCTTCAATAACACATTGGACTAGATGGATCTCACAGATCTATTCAGGACATTCCATCTTAAAACAGCAGATTACACCTTCTTCTCAAGTGCACATGGAACATTCTCCAGAAGAGATCACATGTTAAGTCACAGAATCTCAACAAATTAAAAAATAATGAAGTCATACCATTCATCTTTTATACCCACAATGCTATGAAACTAGAAATCAACTACAGGAAAAAATCTGGAAAGAACATAAATATATGGAGGGTAAATAACATGCTACTAAACAATGAATGAGTCAACCAAGAAATCAATGAGGAATTCAAAAAATCATGAAGACAAATAAAAATAAAAACATAATAGCTGTGTTTGGGATGCAAAACATCTTTGGGATGTTACAAAAGCTTTTTAAGAGGGAAGTTCAGAGCAATACATGCTTACCTCAAAAAGCAAGAAAAATCTCAAATAAACAACCTAAACTTACACCTAAAGGAGATAGAAAAAAAACAAAACCTAAAACCAGCAGAAGGAAGGAAATAATAAAGATTAGAACAGATATATAGATTGATATAGAAACTAAAAATACAATAAAACAGATCAATGAAACCAGGAGCTGGTTCTTTGAAAAGATCAATAAAATCAATAAACCTTTAGCCAGATTCATTAAAAGAGTGAGAAAGAAAGGACTCAAATAAACAAAATCAGATGATAGAGGAGAACTAACACACAATACCATAAAAATACAAAAGATTATAAGAGAATATTATGAAAAATTATATGCCAGCAAATTGCACAACCTGGAAGAAATGGATAAATTTCTAGAAACATAACCTCTAAAAACTGAATCCAGAAGAAATAGAAAATTTGAACTGTCCAATTACCAGCAATAAAAGTAAATCAGTAATCAAAAAGCTAAAAACTAAAAGACAACCTACTGAATGGGAGAAAATATTTGCAAATGACATTTCCTAAAAAGGGTTAGTATCTAAAATATACAAAGAACGCGGAGCACTGGGTGTTATGCACAGACAATGAATCATGGAACACTACATCAAAAACTAATGATGTAATGTATGGTGATTAACATAACAATAAAAAATTATTAAAAAATAAATAAATAAAATAAAATATACAAAGAACTTATAAAACTCAACATAAAAAAACCCAAGCAAACAAATAATCCAACTAAAAATTGGGCAGAAGACATGAGCAGATATTTCTTCAAAGAAGACATACAGATGGACACCAGACAACAAAAAGATGCTCGACATCACTCATCATCAGGGAAATGCAAATCAAAACCACAATAAGATATCACCTCACACCTGTCAGAATGGTAAAATCAAAAACACAAGAAATAAGTGTTGGCAAGGATGTGGAGAAAAAGGAACACTTGTGGTCTGTTGGTGAGAATGCAAATTGGTTCAGCCAACTTGGAAAACAGTATGAAAAAAAAATTGAAAGTAGAATTACCATATGATCTAGTAATTCCACTACTGGGTATTTGCCCAAAGAATACAAAAACACTAATTTGAAAAGATATATGCACCCTATGTTTATTGCAGCATTATTTACAATAGCCAAAGTAGGCAAGCAACCCAAGTGTCCATCAAATGATGAATGGATAAAGAAGATGTGGTGTAAATATATATATAAAATAGAATTTTACTCAGCCATAAAAAAAGAATGAAATCTTGCCATTTGCAACAACATAGGTGGATCTAGAGGGTATAATGCTAAGTTAAATAAATCAGTCAGAGAAAGACAAATACTCATACATGGAATTTAAGAAATAAAACAAATTGGGTGCCTGGGTGGCTCAGTCGTTAAGCATCTGCCTTCGGCTCAGGTCATGGTCCCAGGGTCCTGGGATCGAGCCCCACATCGGGCTCCCTGCTCCACGGGAAGCCTGCTTCTCCCTCTCCCACTCCCCCTGCTTGTGTTCCTGCTCTTGATATCTCTGTCTCTGTCAAATAAATAAATAAAATCTTAAAAAAAGAAGAAATAAAGAAATAAAACTAACAAAGGGGAAAAAAAAAAGAAACAAACCAAAAAACAGATTCTTAATTATAAAGAACAAACTATTGGGGGCGCCTGGGTGGCTCAGTCGTTAAGCGACTGCCTTCAGCTCAGGTCATGATCCCAGGGTCCTGGGATCGAGCCCCGCATCGGGCTCCTTGCTCGGCGGGAAGCCTGCTTCTCCCTCTCTCACTCCCCCTGCTTGTGTTCCCTCTCTCACTGTGTCTCTCTCTGTGAAATAAATCAATAAGCCTTAAAAAATAAAGAAAGAAAAATAAAGAACACACTGTTGGTTACCAAAGAGGAGGTGGGTGGGGGATGGGTGAATAGGTGATGGGGATGAAGAGTACGCTTATCACGAGCACTGAGTAACGTACAGAATTATTAAATCACTCTATTGTACACCTGAAACTAATATAACACTGTATATTAACCATACTGAAATTAAAATATTTTTTAAAACTTGATGAGTTTAAGTAACTAACAAATGGCAGTGCCACCATCTGAGCCTGGTTTCTGACTTCCATTCTCTTGAGAGTGTAGCAACGTTTCTCCCTCAGGCTGATGCACACTACGATGACTACCTAAAAAGACCACCATTATCTCATGCTGGCAAGGATGTGGAGCAGCCTGACTCCCACACACTGCTGGTGGGAGCGGACAGTGGTTCCACCACTTTGGAAAACTATTTGGCAGTTTCTTATAAAGTTAAACATAGGGGTGGCTGGGTGGCTCAGTCGGCTAAACCTCTGACTCTTGATTTCAGCTCAGGTCATGATCTCAGGGTTGTGGGATCAAGCCCTGAGTCAGTCTCCACACTTAGCGTGGAGGGTGCTTAAGATTCTCTCTTTCTCCCTCTGCCCCTCTCCCTGCTCAAGCTCTCTCTCTCTCTCTCGAATGAATGAATGAATGAATGAGATCTTAAAAAATAAATAAAGTTAAACATACACTTACTATCCAGGCTCAACAATTCCATTTCTTGGCATCCACTCAAAAAAAGGGAAAACATATGTCCAAAAAAAGACTCACACATGAACGTTCATAGCCCCAAATTATTTTTATTCACCATAGCCCCAAACTGATAACAACCCAAAAGTCCATCAACATGTGAATGGATAAACAAATTGTATTTTCATACAATGGCATACAATTTGCTGATTTTTTTTTTAAGATTTTATTTATTTGACAGAGAGAGACACAGCAGAAGAGGGAACACAAGCAGAGGGAGTGGGAGAGGGAGAAGCAGGCTTCCCGGGGAGCCCGATTCGGGGCTTGATCCCAGGACCCTGGGATCATGACCTGAGCCGAAGGCATATGCCCAAAGACTGAGCCCCCCAGGCGCCCCTGATTTTTTTTTAAAAGAGTATGCTGTTGACACAGACAAGACAGATGAATCTGACAGACAATTTTAGGCAAAGCCATATACAAAAGAGTGCATCCTCTCTGTTCCATTTACGTGAAGGTTTACAATTATGCAAACTGAGCTATTGTGATAAAAATGTAAGTGGTTGCTTCGGGTGGGGAATTGGCTGGAAAGAAACATGAGAGAATTTTCTGGGGTTTTGAAAATATTTTATATTTTGATAGGGTGGTTTCCAAAATTCCTCAAACTTATATTTTAAAACCTGTATTTTATTACCACAAATTATACTTTTAATAAGAAATAAAAATTGCAGTAGCATTTTTGTATTTTGAAAGTTTGGCTAATGACCTTTAACTTGCCACATCTTGACTTAAAATTTAAAAATCACACACAGAAAACATTTATAAGCCCCAAATAAGTGACCTTATTGGTATTTATAGTTTCTGTTCTCACTCTCCTAACTGCATTTTTTTGTTCTGGCCGCTAGACATATAAGTAGGAAAATTTATTAATGTCCCAATTTATGGAGAGGCTGAGTCTATATTAATATGATACATCAATTATTTATAGATCACATATTATATACAATACAGCTATATAAAATTTCTTCTTATGAAATGATGCTATTAATCCACAGTCAGTAGGGCATGTCATTTCAATAATAGTACACATTATTTCCTTTAATTTATATAAAGTTGTGAGTAGACAAGCATGCTGCATGCATGGCAAGTAGGAATGCATTCAGCAAAGCATGCAACAAAGGTGTTAATGCATATTGACTCTTCTTTCTGCCTTGGGGTAATTAGGCACAAATGATAGTTCACTTTAATGTCTAGTTACGTTTTTTTCTTACACTTTTAGTTTCTCAGAACGTGGTCTATATCAATATAATCGATCTTCCCTGACAGCCCATACCTCTCAATCACTACATACAAAGACAGAGATGAATTTGTCTCTCACACATGTTGGATGACTTTGAATCCTGCTCTCACACATGGGCAGTGCTCCCTTGACTTGTTAAATGTCAGCAGGTATCAGTAGGTGTTAAATTGTATTACCTTACAAGTATTAGTATTAATATGATGCATTAGCTCTATCTACTTGTGATAGCATATTCCTTTCCTTTTTTTTAAAGATTTTATTTATTTATTTGAGAGAGAGAGAGAGCAGGAGTCAGGGATGGGGAGAGGCAGAGGGAGAAGCAGACTCCCCAGTGAGCAGGGAGCCCGACGCGGGACTCAGTCCCAGGACCCTGGGATCATGACCTGAGCCAAAGGCAAATGCTTAACTGACTGAGCCAACCAGGTGCCCCAGTATATTCCTCTTTTGACGAGGATTATATATGCTAAAATTTTATTGAGAATTATTGTATCTGTTTGGATGTATATATGGCCTAGGTTTTTCTTTGGTAAAAGTACTTTTTATGACCGTGTTTTAGCATCTGAATTATAAGATATCTGAATTTCACCAAGCCTCCTCAGGCTATGAGCATAATAATATCACATTTTCTTTAATATCCAGAATTATCTAACCCTTGGCCCCTATCAATATAATTTCCTCCATCAAAGTATTTCACTTATTTCTGGGCATCCTCAGGAAATACCCTGGCATTCTAAAGAGCAAGTCTCTGAGGTCCTCACTCATATCTGTTTCAGAAAAGCCACATGAGGATGACCTGCGCCAGGGGCACTTCTTCCAGTATCTTCTTCGAGAATGTTGCCTGCCTGGCACTTGTCCTCCAGCACTCCCCAAACTCCCTAGTTGTCCTGGTGCCCCTCACAGAACTGGGGAGAATGTCCTTTCCCCAGTAAGCTGGTGGCCAGGCTACCCACCTCACAAAGCCCCGCATGACAGCAGCCTGTTAGCCTCTGTGGGCAACCCCTCTTTCCATGGGGGTCAGACTTTGAGGCAGGGAAGCTCCATAAGACAAACTGAGTAGGTTTCTGGACCTGACTTTCACACCGTGACCTATAATTACTAAAGAAGAGAGAGATTTATTCTTTATAGAGTCTCCAGCACACAAGACAGAGAGAAGTTTCGAGCTGGGAGTTCCCCCCAACTACCATGGTCTATGGAATTCCATGCAAGAACGTGAGATCATGGTCTTTGGGTTACCATGACCTTTTGGTCCAGACTGAGGGCAGGGATCCAGTTAAAGATCCCTTCAAGCAGGGATCAAAGTCTGTACAGTTAGAACCTTAGCAACAAGGCCTGGTTCGGGAGTCAGCTGGGTAGGCTGGATCTCTCACGCTCCTTGGCCTGGCTGTCAATGCCCTTACGGTAGGAGACAAAGTAGTACAAGAGTCTGGCATCATGGGCATCAGGGGCATCATGCCAGCTCCTGACTTGCTGGCTTCCAGGAAGGGTCTGTCACTAAGTGTGCAGCATCGTCGATTTGTACAAAGCTTAACATGCCATTGAAGAGGAAACCCAGCACGGTGAGCCACACATATACATGGCAAGAAGCTCTGCATGCTCAGCAAGCCAGCGCCTGTCCTCCAGGTGTGCCAAGCCTGGGCTGCTGGCTCCCAGCTCCCTCCTCCCCCCTCGCCCTGCCGGCCAAGTGCCGTGGGAGTGGAGAGCTGCGTGTGCTCCTCGGGGCTCCTGGGTCTGCAGAGTTCAGCCATGGGTCCTGAGTCTCCATCTCCTCCCTTGTCCTCCCAGCCTCAGGATGGTAGCGGCTTCCTGCTATTGTTAATATCTGGGATGCCCTACCATCTCCTGGTTCGCTAGTAGCATCTCCAGTCCTTAAGTAACAGGTTAATCCCACTCAGTCCCGTCTGTTGTAAATGCTTGAAATGGTGTCTTGTTTGGAAAATGAATTTCTTAAGGTGGTTTCCTGGTTATGACCTCCCCCACTCCTGTTTGCTTAGGTAAAAAATGACATGAAAAATAACCAACGTTTTAAAAATGTTCTAAACAATTGCTTTAGCTGGTCATAATTAAATATTTGACTTCGGAAAGCTTTCCAGTGAATTTATCAAGTCTGTACTCTTATACATTATGCTTGTAACTTTTATTTTCCTTGTGTTGCTAATTCATGAATATCTGCATTTCCTATCCTATCAATTTTAAAACATTGTATTTCTTATGATGTCATCTATTTATCAAATTAATTAGCCCATTGATGAGAACCACGCTCTCCCTTTTTATTAACTACTATGATCCTTTTTTAGTCATAATTTTATTTGCCATTTTATTATTTAGTCTCCTAAAGCGTTATCAGTTTCATTAATATTTCCTAAAATAAATGCCTTTGGCTCATCAGTTCTGTTTATTTCTTGTTATTCACTTCTGCTATTACCTGATTTATTTCTCTTTGTTTATTTTTAGCAAATGCAAGTATTTGAGGTCACATAGTTTCCTAAGTACTATTTTGGTGGCATTCATTTAGTAGTGACATGTGATATTTATATTTGTATGATATTTAATGCTCTATTACTATATTTTTGATCTCTTACATGATGGGGCATTGTTTGAAGTTCTTTTTTGTTCCATAGAATTGAATACCTTGAAATTTCATCATTATGCATTTCTTATCCTGCTTTATATAATGAGCTTTGCCTTTTGTTAATTCATCTTCCTTCTCAAATGTCTAATCTGTTGGGGTCTCTGTGGGATCTTCGGTGGCAACGCTTGCTTGCAAACGTTCAAGGTCTCCAGGTGTTGGAAATAGCACAGGAAGAGTCCATTTGGTCAAGCACTGGACTCACCAATCCCACTTCCCCACCAATGTTTTAGAAACAAGAGCAAAAGTTACTCTCCTTTTACTTATTTTTTTAAAACTACTCTCATTTAATATATTGTCCTCTTTTTCTTGTTCTTATACACACGTCTTTATGCTTCTTGTTTTAATTTACTTGATAATTATGTTCTCAGGGTTGCTGAGGTCTGCTCAGAAGTAAACCTCTTTGAAACACCCTTGTTCTCAGGTTGTTTCCAACCCAGTGTCCATTGTTTTCTTCCTGGTTATGTTTTCCTTCATTTTCTCATTAAAGTTTTTTTAGCAATGATTCCATCGGGGGTGGTGGTGTGGGTGTGGGGGAACTGAAGCAGTCAACAACGCACACTCCCTTCTATCCTAGAGCAGGCAGTTGCCGGGGAAGGCAGAGGACAAACACCCAGCATGTCCGCAAGGGTGAAAGGCTGCAGAGGTTACACAGGGTGGGAGGGCACCCACTGCAGGGACGTGACTAGAGCGAGGGGCTGGACAGCATGTGGTAAAGTCCTGAAGGAGGGAAAGGTTTCTACGGCCAGCCTCCATGTCCTCTGGAATCAGGCTGTCTGGCAGCTGAGTCCCTTCCTCCCTGGCCCTTTCATTTCTCTTCTGTGGAGCATTTGTGCCGCAAAGCTGTGACTTGCATTGGCTCACAGTGTGACTTCGATACTGCTGGACCCCACTCTCTGGGCAGCGCCTCTGCCCTTCACAGGCTCCAGGCATCAGCGTCTCCGGGACAGACAAGCCCCACACATGTTCTAGAGCATCAAGTGTATACTTTGCAGGTAGCGTTTCTTTTCCATCAGTCAGTACTTCCTTTCGGACAGGAGGGGCAGGCAGCCCTTAGTGGGTACCACATTCAAAGCAGGGTTGCCAGTGCGCCTCTGAGTTCCTGTACGCCGGCTCTTGCCCTTCCAGGCTGCACAAATTTGCTACCCTGTGCTGGTCTAATTCCACTTCTTGATTTTCCCCTTCTCTTCTCATCCTCAACAATGCCACCGGAAAGCCATCGGGTGAGGCCGAGGGAGGCTCACAGCCCCATGGGGAGAAGGGACAGGGGAGGAGGGAAACTTAGAGGCTCAGAGTGGTGCATGGGAGCCTGAGAGGGCCGGAGGGCTGGATGGGGTACAGCACAGGGGTCAGGACCCCATGGGTGGGCAGGGTGCCCACAGAGGAGGGTGGCCAGCTCGCAGGGTGGGAGCCTGGGCAGGGAGACGGCTTCCGTGCTCGAGGGAGGCAGTGATGGGAGAACGATGACGCACGGGGACACTGCCCAACAAGGAAAGACATTCAGGGGGATGAAGACAGATTGCTCATTATCAGAGAAGAGATTTACACATACGACAATGAAGAAAACTGTGTCAGACCCAGACTGGAGGAATCAGTGCAACTGGAAGGTAGGTAGATAAACAGAATAGATAGATAAGCAGTTATACAAAAACTTACAATATAAATCCGTGTGTGTGTGTTCACAGGCACACATCCCTACCTCTGCCCACTAGGAGGGCTTGGGAGGGGTTCTGCCGCAATAGCAACAAACACACCTTGTGCCCAGCACTTGGTTTCTAAACACACCATTCCCCTCTCAGGAGAGCAAGCACTGGACGCAGTGGCTGGAGCAGGAAAAGTACAAGATATGCCTGGACCATATTGTTGTGCCAGAAAGGAAGGCTATGCTCAAAGAAGGAAGATGGAAGAATATCCGGGCACCCACAAGGGCGATGAAGAGGCTCCTTCCGGCCAGATCCAGGACAAAGCAGGCATCAAAATAAGTGACAGTAATGAATTAGAACTTGCTGAGTAAATGGGAAATCATGATTCCATACCCACCAGTAAAATATATGAATAGGTTGAAGTTGGATGAGAAAGGGGTTACTTAAATAATGTAACCTATTGAAGGGGAGAAGAGTAGTTTTTCCGCAGAGAAACCGGGCAGATCATGCTTTCACCAAGTGATCCAAGTGAACACCATGAGAAATGGGGCACTGGAAATCGTACACAGCCTCAGAGGATGTGTTGAGAACACAGCAGCATTTCAGGGGCGTCCCTGCCGAAGACACATAACCTGAATCTCATCATGACAAAAAGGCAGGCAATCCCAAATTGAGGAGTACTCTTTCAAATAACTGCCCTGTGACCTTAAAAAGTGTCAAGGGCATAAAAAGCAAAGAAAGTCTGAAGGACCATTCCAGTTTGAAGGAGCCTAAAGACAAAGGACAGCTACACGCAACATGTGATTCTGGATGGGACCATTTTCCCACAAGGGCATTGTTAGGACAACTGGTGACACTTGGATGGAGCAGTGATAACATATCGATATTATTTCCTGATTGTGAGGATTGCATTATATAGGAAATACACCTAAAATATCCATGAGTGATGGGGCATCAGGTTGGCAACTGATTCTCCAACAGGTCAGGAAAATAAAAGATCTTTGTGCTGTATTTCCAACTTCTTTATAAATTTAAGATTGTTGCAAACTTTTTTAAGTAAAACAAAAAATAAAACAAAAATAAACTGTTTTGCTTTTCGAAATGTGTTGGCTGTTTTGGAAACACATTTTTTTGTTCTGGCTTTTATTATCTAGCCCTCTCTGCCTGCCATCCTCCCAGAATTGTTTGTGTCCCCAGTTCTATGGACTCTAAAGTGTTTCCAAGTTATTCAATCCTCTTGGAAATTGAAGTAAAATTTCTTGTCAATCTAAATCTCTCAGCCCAAGATCTCCTGAAGATTATTTTTTCTCTGAGACAAAAACAAAGATTTCTGACTACCAAAAAGAGTTCCTTATGCTCAGCATAAAACGTCCTGCAGATAATTTGTGTCAAGGTTGCTGAAAAGTTATTTGAAAAAGAAATTAGTAATTGTCTTTTTCTTATTATACACTTTCTGCTAACCCTCTCCTTCATCTGGATAGCAGACATGCTGGGTACAATATTCTACTTGTCACTATGGTTTAATAGAAATCCAGAAAGACACCACAAAAAGCAATGTATCTTATTGATCATACTGAAGACATTTATGACAGTATGGCCACCGTGTCAAGGTTTATTCCATGAATGCTAAAATAAATGAGTTTGTCTTACTTCCAGGCATCTGAAATCCTCTGTAATAAAGGCCTATTTACTTGAGCTGCATCAATAATCTAAAATAATAAAAATAGGGCAGGAAAGACCAGCAACCCTACAGTTTTTCATTTCATGTGGAGGTTGCCTTATTTGATGCACACTATGCTTGCCTCATGCTAGTTGACTATTGTAGGGATGCACGTGAATACACTTCATGCTCTCAGCATCCACCCACTATATTATATACACACACTTAGTTCACTGCCATGTAAAAAACAGGATTACTAGAAAAGCATTCTTAATTAGTACATCATTCACATAGCAAGATCCAGGCTGACGAGTTAATGGTTGGTAAATATTCCCCTCTTATTTTAATTCTCCCATCTCTCCTGGTTACCTTACCCTTGGCATGGTCATGGCCAACCATCTTCATGGCCACAGAGTCAATGTTTTCTTCCTGCATGGTGCCTTTCTGAATGTTAAGGATATGCATTGAATGAGTGTTGTCAACTTTTGAAGAAAAACCAGCTTATTCCATCTTACATTTTGCATGTTGTAAAATAAAATATTCTGAATGCTGAGAAGTGGCTATCATCCTCAGATTACCAATTATCTGAAATTACAATTTAACACACTAAATGTTTCTAATGTAATTAATTTGGTCTTTATGTGTACAACAAGATATGTTGAATACCTACTGGTCCACGCCAGGAACCAGGCTAGGCAGTGGAGAAACATAGGTAAATAAAGTAGAATTCCATCCTAATGAGTTCACAGTCTAATAGTAACAGCAAATGAGCCCAGAGATCACAGCAGATGTGCAAAAACTTGCATAGGTCCAGTGAGGGTGCAGAAGAAGAAAAATCAGCCCTGAAAATGAGAAGCAACCCCTGGGCCCGTGTCTTACAGGAGTTTGTCTGGCCAAATGAGGACAGGAAACGGGAGGGGAAACACACAGGCCCAGAGAGGGGCTGACAGTGGGGAAGGGGGCAAGGGTCGGGGCCTGAGGTTGTCAGAAAAAGCAACGTCTGGCAGCCCCTCACTTGCCATGTCAAAGAGCACTGACTTAGGTAGGAAATGTGGTCACTTTTTTTTTTAAAGGATTTTATTTATTTATTTGAGAGAGAGAGAGAGAGAACGAGCAGGGTGGAGGGGCAGAGGGAGAGAGAGAGAGAGAGAAGCAGACTCCCTGCTAAGAAAGGAGCCCAACGCAGGGCTCCATCCCAGGACCCTGGGATCATGACCTGAGCCAAAGGCAGACGCTTAACCGACTGAGCCACCCAGGTGCCCCAGTGTGGTCAATTTTAGGATGTAAAACTATCCACAAAGTCTCCTGGATGGTAAAAACTTCAGCACACGGCCTTAAATTAGCCACAAAGTAAGCATTTGCTCAAGGATCTTTATGAATCCCGCTAACTTGATCAACGAGTGCTGGCAACAGAGACTCCATCTTGTTCTCCCCTCTGGCACACGGAAGGCACCACATTAGATGACTATGCTGTGACCTCACCGTGCCCCTCACTCCATAAAAGGGGGGGGCTAAGGTCTGCATGGGGGCAGAGAATCGGGGCAGGTGTGCAGTGCCCTGGATCATCACCCCCTCCGCCAGCCTGATTTTCCCTGCCAGTACGTTACCCTGCATAAAACTGTATAAATGGTATGAAATGGCTTACTCTGTTTTTCAGTATTAAAGTGTCTTATCAGTCTGGGGGATACATTACGGATCCTCCTCCACCTTCTAACACTTGACGTGAAAGATACATTATAAATCCAACAGCAGTCTGATCTGATTTCTTATTCTCTATGGAACCGGCCAACCAATCAACAATTGGACTTGATAGGTTTAGCTCTTTTTGGTTCCTGCTGTCAAAGACAGCCAGCAGAGAACCTAAAAGGAACCTTATCATCACAAAATCTCACCAATTTAGGGAATCTGGGGGAAGCATTTAATAATAATAGGAATTCTTAAAAGCCCAGAATTTTTATTTTTAATGCTCTCAGGTATATCCATTGACCAAAACCAGACTAGCAATGGGTAACCCAGTGGACACACTAAGAAATTATGGAATACAACTATATAAAAACATCCTATAATTGGTACATGGTCCCATCTCTTTCCTCTTTCCTGCCAAACTCCTGCAAGGATAACCCTTGTGTGTGGCCCTCGTACCTGTCCTCCCACTTAATGCTCAAGTCTACCCTCACTCTTATGTGGGAAGACAAGGAAAAGAAATGCACTGTGGTAGGGAAAGCACTGAGCACTATGGGAACACAGGAGAGACACCTAGCCCAGCAAGGGAGGGATGGGCCAGAGGGTAGTCAGAGGAGCTTCCAAGGGGAAGTGAGAGAAGTTTCCCAGAGAAAACGCTGTCACTCCAGGGACAGGAATGTCTACACCGAGATCTGAAAGGTAAGGAGTGGCTGTGTAAAGGGAGTGTTGGAGGAGGGTGAGGAAGAAGGTAGAAGTGTACCTCCAGGCACCTTCACCATCGAACCCCACCCATCTTTTCCAGCCTCACTTTACCCTTATTCTCTCTATGCCTTGTACGAGGCTACAATTACACACAACCAAGTGTGTAGTCATCATATTTGCTCAACAAGCAAACACCAAGTGTCTAAGTGCCTGGGATTACATGGCCAGATATGGTCACTACCAACAGAGTTCATTGTCTAGTGAGGGAGTGTGCTTATTTCACCTAATAAGTCACCTTCATTGTGCACATGAAAGGATGCAATGATGACTTTCCAGTACGTGGGGCCATGACCCAAGAATACTAGAACAGATTTAAAGAACTAAAGAGTACAAGTTTGGGAGAAGTGGAATTTGAGATACCTGTAATCATTTAATTGAAAACATCCAGTTGGCAATTGAAAATGAAGTTTCAGGGGGAGCAGTCCGCCATGAGGATGGTAGTATAGCATGGTGATGGTACATCACGGTGGCAGGACAGCAGGTTGGCCGGATAGGACACTGGTCCACAGTATGGTAGCAGGATGGTCTGGTGGCTAAGCACCCAACCGTCGGCACCAGACGGAACTGAGTTCGAATCCAAGGTGAACCACCTCTCAGCTCTGTGATCCTGGCCGCCTACCCTCTCCCAGCCTCAGCTATGAAATGGGAATGAGCATGAAAGCTACCGTCAAGAGATCGGGTGAGAATAAAATAATGACGGGCACTGTTATTTGGGGGACATGTTGTTACCATTATGTATGGGGTGACTCAAAATCAACTTACTTTTAGCAGCATTTGGAAATAATCTGTCTCCCTTAAATTTGGGCATTCTTCCTAACAGCTGAAGAGAGTTATATAACCCCACCTGTTCCTTTTGATGTTGGCTGCTGGGAGATTGAGTTAAGTGTAATATTTGGTCACGGTAAGCCGGAATACAGAACATTAGCACAGGTACTATTTACTTCCTCTGCTTTCCATATTGGTTTGATTTTGTATTTTAACGGTTTTCCTCTAATATCTCTTGATACCAAATTGCCTCAAATCTTTTTTTGGAAAAAAATGTAATGTAAATATAAATAAATAATATTCACTGAAGGAAAATAACTTTGTGATATAAAAAATGCAAAATGTTTCAGCAATGCCTATTTGAAAGAATGCAAACCAAACTGAATTCCTTATTCTAAAAGTGGTGCCCTAGCTATCCATCACAAACGTACTTCTCTAGGCTTGCACGAGTCCACACTCACCTGCAAATCCTCCCACCTGCTAGCGCCACCTTCTTGGCCCCTCAGAGACTCTCCTTTCCTGGCACACTTCCCTCATCCCTGTTCTCCATCTACACCTGCTTCTCGGTGATGTCCTGGTCTGTGGCTTTAAGTACCATTTCCTCAGCTAGGACTCTCAAATCGGAATCGCCAAGCTTCCTCCCTGAGATCTGGATTCATATATCCCTCTGCATCCTTAACATTTCCACTTGAGAGGCTAAGAATTGTTCTAAATTCAGCGCAGCTAAAACTCAACTACTGATTGTCACCTTAGGCCCCCTCCAACCCCTGCCAGATCTGCTTCTCCCATGGGCTGAGGTCTTTTCCTCTGCACTATTCCCACCTGCTCCACGCTGCCATCATCGTTCACCTGGACAGCTGCGAGAGCATGGTCGACGTCCGAGCCCCTCGGTGGTTCACAGCGTCCTCTGGTTACTGTTTCCCTCACAAACAGAGTAACATCTAAACCTGCAATGGTTTCCACCACAAAAAGAATAAAAGCCAAGCCTCTTGCTGGGATCTTCGAGGTCCTGTACAAGGGAGACATCACAAGCCCCTGACTTTGTCCCTCCCATCCACCTCCTTCCTCCTTCTTAGACTCCCACCAGCTTTCCCCTGCTTCCCTTCTGTTTCTCTGCTGGGCTCCTTTCTGTCTCTGGACATTTTGGCTAGAATGTCCCCTCCTGGGCCACCTTGCTGCCTCCTCTCATCACATGGATCTCAGCTCAAATGTTTACCCACTCGGAGAGCCCCCCGTCCCTGCCCGGCAACCTCCCCCGTTACTGTCTGAGCCATTACCTGACAGCTCCAAGCACCACTTCCTACTGTGAAGAGGTCACAAGGTGTCTGTCTACTGCAAAGCTGAAGATGTGGGGAAGGAGATGTTCTCTCTCCCGTCTACCAGGAGCTGGAGCATTCACCCATGACCTAAGCAGAGTCCACCCAGAATCCTGACCTGTGAGGGACTGCCCGTGGCTGAAGGGCCAGAGGTTGGGGGTGATGGATTCGAAAGTCGAGCAGCAGCATGCTCCCAGCCTCAGCAGTGCAGTGCAGACAGGTCAGAGGGGAGGCGCACGTTTATACGATAGGGCCTTGGCTGTGCCTTGCCTCTCCTTGCTCCCGACCAAACCTTCCGGTGGATTCCAGAAGCAGCCAGACACACTTACAAAATTCCTTTTTTGTTTCAGCTGACCACTTTGTGCTGTTTCTTACTAAGAACTCTGATTAGCTTCTACTTACCATTATCTAAAATTACCTTATTTTTTATTATTATTACCTTATTTATGTATTTTCTACATGTTTTCTATCCATCTTCCCCTCTAAAATGTAGAGCCACGGCAGAAAAATGTGTCTTCTTAAGAAAAAGAAAGAAAGAAAGAAAATTTGTATTCTTCACCAGTGTGACCCCAATACATAGTAGGTTCTCAATAAATATTTGTCAACTGATTGGGTGAAATGAGTCTAGGGCTCTTATGATCAGAAATACTTTGTATTTTATACGCTCCCTTATAGCCCCAAAGATACTCCTATAGATTTAAATTCTAAAGAAAGTTAGATCAAAAAAAAAGTTTTGAAAGGATTTTGAGATGGTAAAGAAACTGATGCCAAGACCAAACGCCACATATCTCTGATTCATCCATTTGAATTCAGGCCAGAAGGATCTAAAAGGAACTACAAATCTGGTAGCTGCAAAGTTATCTAATATCTTATAAGTACCAACCATTCAGCAGCCACAGGCACATAAGACATGATCAGCCAGGCTCCAGGACAAGGCTCTGTCTACAATGTCCCTTCCTGGGGCAAAGACGCAAGGCCACTATCACAATCCCGTACACTTTGTTCCCAGTCACCGCGACACACTGGGTAGCGTCTGCGGAAGATCAGGACGGGCACTGACAGGGAGCCACCCATGTGTCCAATGACTGAAGGTGCCCAGCACAGGGCTTCCATGTGCCTCTTTCTCCTGGCTTTTGTAGCACCTTCCATCTTGGTGCATACCCAGAAGACCAGGAGGTTTAGAGCTGTACCCATTCTTCAGGATGCTTCAATCAGATGAAATAAAGTATTCTGCCTCCAGTAGACTAACTGGAAATGGGAATAATAGAGAGAAATTCAGTAATAGAGAGAAACTCAAGGCGACCCAATTGGGGACAATATTCAACTCTTTTACCAGAACTACAGAGAACCAATTAGACAGCACAGAGCCAGACACACGGTCAGTATTAATAAAAAGCTACTTGAGGAAATGAAGAAAAACACCAGAGCTCATCTACCTCTCCCTTCTTTTGGGGTCCTTAAGTTATTTTAGGTCACGGTTTCCTCTGAGAGACCCTAATGAATGCTATAGGCCCTCGTCCTGGCAAGTGCCCGTCTGATGACCTGTGTATTTCGCACAGTATCAGTGCCTCCACGGTAGAGGAAGCAAATTCTTGGAGACCCTAGAAGTCCTCAGACCTGGTTCCAGAACCCATAGCCCAGATTTAATCAACATTAAAAGTCTCTGAAGGAGGGCACAATGCAGGCGGGTGGTAGGGAATGACGAGTCTAAGATTTAGAAAATGAAGGAGAGAGAATCACAGCAGCCCTGGGGTCAGGAAATACTATCTCCACTCCTCCATCTGCCCAGCCGCCTCACTTCCCTGCATGCCTCTTCTTCCAGAGCTGGTATGAATGATTCCAAGAGCCCTTTCCAAATCCCAATCCAATGACACTTATAGTGCTCACGGAAACTTTCCTCTCTGTCAACCCATCATCAAGTTGACAAAGTTCTCTAGGAACAACAACAGAAAAAATGTTGCTAAAGTTTCTTACCCTTTTAGGAAAAAAAAAATAACATTTCCAAAATAAGGTGTTCTCTTAAACAGATATGTGCCTGTCTCAGTAGATCGCTGCAATTGTCGCTTGAGAACAAATGTAAAAGAATCAATCAAGGAGCTTCATAAATATTCCAGGCTCCTGCCTCCCACCACCTCCATAAAGCTCTGAAAAGCACTCGTTATGACAGTGAACCCCAGCGTGCATCTGTCTTCTTACGTTGGGGAGGTAACTGCAGAGCCACCAATTGTGCTTCCGGGAAGTAAGTGGTGGCGGCAAGGTCAACAACAAATTCTGGATTCAGAGTATTCTAACCTAGAAACTTGGTTTAGGTTCCAACACAGAGCTCACGGGCACGTGGGATAAATCAAAGCAGTGGTTTGGCCTCCAGTGCTGATGAGGTCTCACAAATTCTGTGCAGGAGCCATGAGCGTTAACTTCGAAGAGTATATTGTCTCCTTGCCCCGAGAAGGGACGCCCCAAGTGCTACTTTCCACGGAGACTAAAATCCTGGATGGGGCACCTGGCTGGCTCAGTTGGGGGAGCGTGTGACTCTTGATCTCGGGGTTGGGAGTTCAAGCCCCACGTTGGGTGTAGACATGACTTAAAAATAAAATCTTTATTAAAAAATTTAAAAATAATAAAAAAAGTAAAATCGTGCAGATTCCCTTATCCTTGGAAAATCTGCACTGACAGTTTTAGGCAGCAGGACAGTTCATACATGGTAAGTGCGAATATACTTTATATTCAGATTTAAGAATCTGTCTTTTCATCTGGAAACTTTTGAGGAACCAGAAAGCTGAAATCCATTGTTTTATAAGTAAAAAAAAAAGTCACTGCCAATTCTCCTCATGTCATGGTTTTCTTCTTCCTGGTGGGCATTCTGTTCAGACCAAGGGGGTAAGGATTTCATCTCCAGGAGGCTTCCCGCTCCAGCTTTGTGGTTCCTCCCCTCCATAGCTCCTGTCTCACTGCAGGGCCAACGAGTAGCACAGCTCCCTCTTTCAATCACTAGATTTTATTTCTTAGGGAGAGGTCTCATGGAGCTGCTTACTCACAAAACAACCCCTGGTTTCAGGGCTATTAAGGAGTTTCCATTAAAAGAAATAGGCCAAGGCGGGCGTCATTTCTCAGGACGAAGACAGGCACTGTCATGTGAGGCAGCCACAGTGGAGCAGGTGAGCAGTTGGAGGGGTGACCATCCTGTGGGGGCTGCCTTTGCAGCAGAAATCACCATCACATTCAAGGCCAAGGTCAGGGCACACTGACTAGGGATGCCCTGCACCCTGGTCCTGTCTCATTGGTGCAAATCAAGCAGGTTCCTCCCTCACCCTGGGAGGCTCTGAGGCTCAACTAACGTAATGATGATCCTTCGGACAACATGGATTTGGTGCAATGGGGTCAGCCCTGTGTTGCGCACTGGAGACCCAGAAACCAGCTAGATGCTGCATTCCAGTAGAAAGAGGTAGATGATAAAGATGGAAGCAAATGAAACACATGAGCACACCAGCTCACAATCAGCTCAACAAGACTAGGGGTTCTTAGAGTGTCACAGGGGTGGGGGCACTCCTCTAGACTGGGTGCCCAGGGCTCATCTCCCTGGGTGCTGGTCATAAACCGAGGGGTCTCCTTCCTCTTCAAGGCCGAGTAGTACTTCACTGTATGTATACACAACATTCTCTTTATCCATTCATCCGCCATGATACTTAGGTTGTTCCCGTATCTTAGCTTGTGAATAGTGCTACGGTGAACATGGGAGTGCTAATAGCTCCTCAATATCCTGATTTCAATTCCTTTGGGGGAATACCCAGATGTGGGCCTACTGGATCCTATGGTAGTTCTAGTTGTAATTTTTTGAGGAAGCATGATTCCACTTATATGAGGTATCTAAAACAGAATCAAAGAGTAGATTGGTAGTGGCCAGGGGCTGAGGGGAGTGGGGACTGGGGAGTCCTAGTCAATTGGCATGAAGTTTCAGTTAAGATTGATGAATGAGCCTAGAAACACCCTAACCATCATGGTGCCTGTAGTCAACAATATTGTATTAAAAATCTGTTAAGGGTGCACCTGGGTGGCTCAGTCGTTAAGCGTCTGCTTTCTGCTCAGGTCATGATCCCAGGGTCCTGGGATTGAGCTCCACATCAGGCTCCCTGCTTGGTGGGAAGACTGCTTCTCCCTCTCCCACTCCCCCTGCTTTTGTCCCTGCTCTCTCTCTCTCTCTCTCTGTCAAATAAACAAAATCCTTTTAAAAAAATCTGTTAAGAGGGTAGATCCCATGTTGTGTCCTTATCATAATAAAATAAAATTTTAAAAAAGTAAGAAAGGAATTGACAACTAATTCACACAAAGGTGCTCATACTGGTAATGGCAAAGCAATTTACCACTTAGATGCATTTGTATTAATACTAAGAAAGGATTCTCGAATGATATAAACACAGGATTTCGGGCATGGGCTGTAGCTTCCTGGCCTTCCTCAAAACACCCTATAAAAACATTTCTCTTCTGCCATCAGAGGCTGTCCCAGCACCAAGACTCATTTAAGCTATCATTATCCTTGCTTACATAAAGCCCCAGTTACGTTGCCTCTAAAAGGCTATTTATCCAAAGCTACCATCAGATTGACTTTTAAGTAAGTCAGCTAGCCAGCTGGTCAGCAACATGTAATGACCACCTCCTCTTTGATGCCCAAGTTGCCAGGCACTGTTCTTGACAAGTGCAAATATGGAACCCACCCAAGTTCACGGTGAAGCAGCACAGTGAGATCATTGCATGCTGTACCTGCATTCTGTGAACAAAACGCACCTTCCACGCAATGCAACATGTCCAACTAATGTGTTTGTCTTTCTTCTACTAGCAATTATAAGGAAGTAAAATAAGTTAGAAGGCAGAGGGCTGGGGTCAGACTTCATACTCTCCGAGGATAATAAAAGGTGGTAAATCCTGAACTAAACACAGTCAATGGCAGGGAGCTGCTCAAAATTTATTCTACTCCAGATTAGTGACGATTAAATCATACCCGTGGTCTACTTTAAAATACAGTGCTTTTCAGTACTGCATATGTTTGAAACATTCATTTTTCTCCTTTGGCTTGAAACAAAGAATACGCTTCCTTCATTTTTTCAACAATACTTCTTAAATTTTTCTTCTCCACAGCTGAGAAGGAGCTTTCTTGCCTGAAATAAAACTTCTGCATCCATAAAACAAGTAAATTTATTCTTAAACTATATTGCATGAGAATGTGCATGATTTTTCAAACTAGCAACTTTCCATGAATTTAACAAGGGCACTGGATCTTTCCATGAATTTAACAAGGGCACTGGAACTTTCCATGAATTTAACAAGGGCACTGGATCTTTCCATGAATTTAACAAGGGCACTGGATCTTTCCATGAATTTAACAAGGGCACTGGATCTTTCCATGAATTTAACAAGAACTGCAAGAGCCATCTGCATAGATAAAGCTGAGAGATGATTGAGTGTAAAGCAAACTAAGATAGTGGGGTACAGCCCTTCTTCCTGGGCTCCTCCTTCATCCCCTCCCAGTTTCTTCCAACTCCCCATCATCGGTGCGGGCCGACGCTATCCTGTGACTGAGGGCAGCAGATGCTGAGCAAGGGTGTTGGTGCTGCCTCTGTGGGCTCCTCACTTGGAGCCCCGACATCTTGCCCAAGACCTCCCCTCCAAGACTGAGTTCTCCTTGTGATGCTACCACTGGGCGGGAGAGCCTCTGCCCCCAGCACAGTTCCAAATGTAGGTTCTTGGTCCTAATTAATGGAATCGAGTCCACTTCCATTTGATACATATGAAATAAAGGGACTAGAATCCTCCAAAGGTCTTTGTGCCATCAATTAAAACAACTCATGACTGCTAAGAGCACTTCAGGTAGGTATGTCTGTAAGAGATACGTGACATGCCCTTCCATGTGATGCCTTGGGAACATTCAGCTCTGAAACGTGGGCCTTGGATGCTCCATTGCTTTTCCTCCTTTCCCAGGACTCCCATATCCCACCTCCGAAGCTGCACATTCGGTGATCCACCCCCACTCCACAGTATTGAATTCAGCCCCAATTTATGGCAATAAGGACAGTCAGTGATACTCCCTCTACATCAGAACACCGTGGAGATCTCTATAGTGCTTGCTTTATATATTTAAGTTAATATATAGTAAAATTAGATGGCTATCCTCCTTTAGGATATGAGCTTAGTCATTCTCAACAAATCTTTGTTGGCTTTTTTTTCTAATTTTAATTTTTTTTATTATTATGTTATGTTAGTCACCATACATTACATCATTGGTTTTTGATGTAGTGTTCCATGATTCATTGTTTGTGTATAACACCCAGTGCTCCACGCAGAACGTGCCCTCTTTAATACCCATCACCAGGCTAGCCCTTCCCCTGAACGGCCCTGAAGACAGACCCCTGCAGGCGAGGATCCGGCTGGAAGAGCGTGAACCATGTGATCGTCCTCGGATCATCTCAAACATTTCCTACAACCAACAGCACACACTCGGGAAAAAAAAAATGTGAGGTGATAAATGAAGAGTTGTGAGGAGATTTCTCATGGAAAACTGGACAGCTATATTTCTGAGATGCTCTGACTCTAATCCTTCTTAAAGACAGGAAGGTGAGGAGATGATTTATTCAAATAACTTCCCACGGTAATACATATAAGCCATATCAAAGATGAGCGTTCTACTTGTTCAGGGCCCTACAAAAAAGATTCTGCATGCCTTTCTTCCGAGCTTCCGAACATTTAACCACCCGCCCTGGTTCTACCTGTAATAGTGAGAGCAGCGATGTGACGGTCGTGGTGGCTGTCATGGTGGCCGTAGCCGTGAAAGTAATTGTAATAGTTCCACTTTTAATTTGCAAGAGTTTCTGAACGTTTTGAAGGTCACAGACCTTGTTGAGGATCTTTGAAAGCCACAGATGTCCTCCTCAGCGTGGTGGACAGGTGTACATACATATTTTGATTAAATAAATACAAACAAATATTCATAACCTGATGATAAAATATACAGAATAATTATTATGGGTTGAAGTGAGAGGTCAAAATTCAGCGGTTGAAGCCCTAAACCCCAGTCCCTTGGAATGTGACCTTATTTGGAGACAGGGTCTTCACAGGGGTAAGCAAGTTAAAGTGAGGATGTTAGGAGGAATCCTAATCCAATATGACTAGTGTCTTTATGGAAAATGTAAGTTTGGACACAGGGACATACGTTGAGGAAAGACAATGGGAAGAGTCGGAACGAGAAGATGGCCTCCCACAAGCTAAGGAGAGGGGCCTGGGACAGACCCCTTCCCTCACAGCCTCAGAGGGAGCCAGTCCACCAGAACCTTGCTTTTGGACATCTGGCCTCCAGAACTGGAAGACAATAAAATTCTGTTGTGTAAGCTGCCCTGCCAATAGTACTATGTTAGGGTAGGCTTGGCAAACGAATACTATAATTTTGTGAGATTCCTTCATGTTGATATGTGTACCTATAGTTCATTTCACTGCTGTCTGAACATACCGGAATTTATTTGTCCAATCTGTTGCTGGTGGAGTGTTTCCAGAGCTCTCCAGTATTGAGTGATGCTGTTATAAACATGGTGATACATGCCTCTCTGTGCAAGCACAAGGTTTCTCTAGGATGCTTGGAACGAGAATTGCTGGATCAAAAGATGCATGCTTCTTCTATGCAGATTGTTTGGAAAGTGTATGTACCAATTTACATACCTATCACCAGCGTGGAAAGGGAATCTTCTGCTGCTCCAACTTGCCAAAACTGGATATCATCATTCATTTTTACCTATTTGCTGGGCGTGAAATTGTATCCCATTGCAGAGGTAGGGAGATAGAGTCACTGATTGATACCCATTTACTATTACCAGCATCATTATTTATGTCTTGTATTGATTTTTCAACTTGTAAAAAACCATAAAATATGATTTGATGTTAATATCTTATGCCCCAATGACATGAGCATAGTTCCTAAGTAGAGAACTTGTTAGTAGCCTTTCCAACATTGTTCATTCCCAGTGACCCCCCAAAATATTTGTTTCCGTGTACAATTATATGTTCAGAGTGGTCTCAATGACAAGAGGCAGACAAGAGCCGGAGATCCTGTGGAAACCAGCACTGCCCTTGTCTTTCTAGGTCCACGTAGTGAGCATCGAGTCACCTTTACGGCTGTAATTTTTGGTTATTTTCTGGGAGAGTCTTCATTAATGGTAAAATATCATCTCTTGGCCACCAGAAATCTCATCTTTTGGGGGGAAAATGTCATTGTTTGGATATAGTCATCTCATAACCACCTCTTGAGGTAAGAAGAAAAATTGCTCTTAGATCCATAAGGGAGAAAAGCGCACAGATAGGATTTAATTTCCCAAGTGTCAACCTACAGGTCAGTGGTAGTATTTAAAATAGAGACTGAGCGTTCAACACCCCATTGCCGCCCCATCCATTAAATGATGCCAGTTCCCTTGGTAAGCATTAGCCTTCAGCTCTTGCTCAGAAAAAGCGGAGCTTTTATACACTTCATCTAGTCTTCTTGACATGAGCTTTAACTGGTAGAATCAATATTTGAAAGCTGAAAGAAGTTTTAGGAATCACCTTCATCCAATCTCTCCCACCTTAAATATTTCAAAAAACAAAACAGAGAAAATGGCATTCTTAAAACCAAACACCTATTTAGCTATAAAACAAAAATAAGAATCCTGGGGGCACCTGGGTGGCTCAGTCGGTGAAGCGTCTGCCTTTGGCTCAGGTCATGATCCCAGGGTCCTGGGATCGAGCCCCACATTGGGCTCCCTGCTCAGCAAGGAGTCTGCTTCTCCCTCTCCCTCTGCCTGCCACTCTTAAAAATCTTAAAAAAAAAAAAGAATCCTGGATCTCTGGAGTCCCAGAACTGGGCTCCCTCCACAGGGCATCTATACAATTCTCACTGTGTGCTGGGCTGCGCGACATTTTGCAGTTAACACCTATAAGAGAACACTTTGGTTCTCTGGATGGCTCTGCAGACCTGAATAAATAGCAGTTAGTTATGGAGACTGGACATTCCAGGATTCCTCTCCAGACAAGAAATACTACATGACCAAAGAATTTTTTCTTCTGTTTAAGCAAAGAAATCTGAGTTTGTATTACTGATATGAATAAAGCAATGTGCAAAATCACAAAGCTCAGAAAAAAAAAATGAACATGGTGATGCTATGCCAGTTGCATATCAAAACTTTAAAAAAGATGTCACATAGAGAAAATAAGGAGATATTATCTATTGGGCACTTCCTAGGTGGGCATCATACTGGTCACTTTATAGGCCTTGTCTTACTTCTCATAAGACAAGGTGGGCATCATACTGGTCACTTTATAGACCTTGTCTTACTTCTCATAAGACAAGGTGGGCATCATATTGGTCATTTTATAGACCTTGTCTTACTATTTTTTCTTTTCAAATTTTTATTTAAATTCTAGCTAGTTAACATACAGTGCTATGTTGGCTTCAGGAGTAGAGTTCAGTGATTCATCCCTTACATACAATAGCCAGTGCTCATCGCAAGTGCCCTCCTGAATACCCATCACCATTTATCCCACCCCCCACCCACCTCCCTCCATCAACACTCAGCTGTTCTCATGAGTCTCATACGGTTTGTTTCCTTCCCTCTTTTCTCTTTTTCCCTCCTTCCCATATGTTCCTCTGTTTTGTTTCTTAAATTCCACATATGAGTGAGATCCTATGATAATTGTCTTTCTCTGACTGGCTTATTTTGCTCAGTATAATACTGTCTAATTCCATCCATGTCATTGCAAATGGTAAGATTTCATTCTTTTTGATGGCTGAGTAATATTCCTGTGTGTGTGTGTGTGTGTGTGTGTGTGTGTGTGCGCGCGCGCACGCACGTGTGCACACACACACACACCACATCTTCTTCATCCATTCATCCGTCGATGGACATTTCGGCTCTTTCCATAGTTTGGCTATTGTTGATAATGCTGCTATAAACATTGGGATACATGTATCCATTCAAATCTATATTTTTGTATCCTTTGGGTAAATATCATAAGGTCATATTAATATCCCCATTTAGCTTATGAAGTCACTGTGGCTTTGCAAACATAAGTAATCGGCCCAAATAAAGTAAATAACAATGTTGTTATTCAAACCCTATTATAATGCCCTATACATGCAACTATAATTTGGTGTAGTAAGGGTTTTTGGTTTTTGTTTTTGATGATAAAGTAGAAATTCAGTGTAAATATGAAGGAGACTAAATATAGATATCTATAAATGTATAATCACACCACCTCCAGAAAACTGCTTTTAAAATTCCCATCTACATTGCACTGATAGTACCCAAAGATGGCTGTTATCATTCCTTTTCTCCCTGAAAGTGCATACGCTCCACCTTCCTCTTGAATTTGGCCTCGTGATTCCTCAAGCACAAATGGAATGGGCAGAGGCAATGCAATGTCAGCTTTCAGTGTAGCCTTTAAAGATCTGACAGTTTCTGCCTTATCTCTGAGGAGAAGCCGGCCGCCATGGAAAAAGGCAAACTACCCCAGACCCCCTTGCTGCAGGAAGCCATAGCTAGCCCCATGGATTGGCTCCATGGAGGAAAACTGAAGTCCCAGGCCTGGGAGTGAAGCCTTCTTGGACCTACCAGCCAAGGTCCAAGGCTTAAACTGGTAGCCTTGATGCATGGGCTGAGAGCCATGGGAGAGTCTTCATTAATGGTAAAATATCATCTCTTGGCCACCAGAAATCTCATCTTTTGGGGGGAAAATGTCATTCCCCAGCCAAGCCCAACCTCCAGAGAAACAGAGCATTGTGAGGGAAACCTAGGAGCCGAGGAACCCCAAACCAACCACGAGCAAAGCCTAGTCAAGCTACAGAGTCATAAGAAATAATAGATTATTGCTGTTTCACAGCAAAAGATAAGTAGGACTTCATCCTCAGAGATATTGTCTGTATGCATGAAGGTGTGTTTTTATGTACATCCAAAACCTATTTTGTACTCTGCTTTGTCACTTAGAAACACTCTCCATTTTCACTAAATAGTCACGTTCTTCTGTAATGTGATTTTTTAACGGCTACACAGTATCTGCTTGTGTGGCTTCCGGTGGTTTGTGTGATGGTTCTTGTACTGCTGAGCAAGCAGGTGTCTTCTCCATTTTCACTAGTATACACGACGTTTTCACTAGTATACGCGACGTCTAGAGTGAGTGGGCCTGTGTACAAATCTGTGCCCACATCGTTCACTTACTTTGGATGAATTCTGGATATGGAATTAGAGCCTCCAAGGATTAAGTGTTTTCTTATGGTTCTGGCCAAACTATCTTGAACAAAACTCATCCCGATTCTCCCGGGACCAGCTATGGAAGAGGATGGTCATGTCTGTGCCCATAATCGCATGCCACCAGGTACTCTGGTTATCACTTATCGCACACCACCAGGTACTCTGGTTATCACTTATCGCACACCACCAGGTACTCTGGTTATCACTTATCGCACACCACCAGGTACTCTGGCTATCACTTGCTTCCCGTTTGGTAGACGAAAGACGGTCGGTCTCTCATTGTTTTAATGTGTCTTTCATTAACAGAGGGTCAGACCTTCCTTCCCAAGTGTGAGATGCCCATGCCCGGCACGCTCTGCTGCCCCAACCATGTGATAATGTCAAACACAATGTCTGACACTCAAGGGTAAATGGACAAGGCTACCAGGAAAAGTACATGATGGAAAGAATATTTTTAATACATGAATGACAGGAATAATTTTGTAGTAGGGCCTAAAGAGTCGTAATCAATTTTTCTGACAGAAGAATTTCACAATCCATTGATTTAAAATCACATGGATGGATGAGGACGTTTCTAGAGCATTTGTACCTGCCACTTATACTTGTTCCCTACATTTACAGAGAACTATAAATCACTTCTTGGGCAAGCCATTAATTGAGAAAATACATTTCAACCTGATAAAACTTCTAAAACCATTATTTTATACTATAAACTTTCAGCAGTAGGAACTAATTCTCAAATTCCTCTTCTACACAAGTTAATTTTTAATTAAATAAAATACTACTAGCCTTCAGCAGTCATAGGTGAAAAGTTTCATGTGAAACATTACTCTTGGTACTAAAGATAACCGAATATAATCAAACAAAAAGCAGAGCTGAGCAAACATTCCTTATAACGTGACAAGCTACACAAACAGTATTTTTCAAAATTACTTTATCGAAAATTTCCTTCAGCTTCATTTATTTGAAATACAATAAATAGAGAATAAAAAAATGAAAAAAATCTAAATACTTAAATTTGACTTAAAGTTTAGGAGAATACCACAAATACAACTTCAGAGTTATGCCGCATTTTCACATTATTATTAAAAAGAAAAGCAACAAAGTTTTTGCTAGCTTCTCTCCTACCTTTCTGTTTTTTTCTTGGACACTCCCCCGCCCATTAAATACCGCCCTGGGTTCTATTTCTTCCCTCCCGTTCATTGTGTGCGTGCTGTGTGCTCATTATTGGGCTGAGCTCCAGGCAGACGTCAGCTTTTACGGGTGTTGACTGGTTACAAGAGCTAGAGGTGAGTAGTAGTAGCCTCAGCTGACAAACGGGGAACCTCAAAGTTAAAGAGGTTAAGATACTTGCCCTAGTCACAAAAACATTCTCTCCCTGAGAATATTCTCTCAGTGTCATCAGCTCATTCTAATACCACCGTGATAGCAGAGAGCTCCCAGATCTGTATCTTTGGTCCCAAATTTCTTGTGTGCTGGAACCATCTAGCAAGCTTCTTGATCCACATCGCCACCTCCATGTCTCACAGGCAGCACTGCCCAAATGACACATCGGATCCACAACAGTGGTCTATCTTCCTGAGCCTGCTGCTCACTCCACACGCCCTCGTCCTGTAGGGGCTCCCAATCACCTCCAGCTCGGGGGTGAGCTCCGCTGGCCCGGCCGCGGCTCCAGGCACATGCCTCACACCGGCCCATTCCTCCGTGGCTTTTCCTTGGGGTCCGCAGCAGAGGCGCGCTGTCTTCCCACTCACCTTACTCCCCACCAGGAGCACTTCTCTCGTCACCTGTGACTTGGGCATGCATCATGTCAGAAAAGAATACGCCTAGAAACCTAGTCTGCCAACAATCCTTGATGCCAAGAAGCCAGAGACCCTCCTCGGACCTGTCGGGGCCGCTGAAGGACCTACTGCGTGGGCGGAACGGAGCAGCGCTTTGGGCCCCCCCCCCCCCCCCCCCCCCGCCACGCTCTTGCCTTTGCAGCGAGCGCCTGCTGCTGGATGGTGAACGCGCAGGCGGGGCGCCCAGCCAGCCCGCCCCCCAGCCCCGGAAACCGCAGAGGGTGAAGTCCTTCACCCCTATTCTGTGTTCTCACCAGTGAGCCGTTTCCGCAGACCTTTCACTGGCTGACCCCCGACGTCAGCACGAGGAGGGGAGAGAGCTGCCTGACTAGTGTGGCACCCGGCGCCCCGGGCCCCGCTGCTGCGCCGAGTCCTGCAGTGTCCCCGAAGCTAGCCGCTGACCTGTAGACGCTGCTTCATCACAGGAGAGGACCGAGGCTCAGGTTGGGTCTTTCTACGGAGGAGAGGGTTTGGGATTGGGGGAGCAGAATGCCCACGCCGCCTGCCGTCTGTCGCACACTGTACTCTGTGTAAGAGCGTGAGAGCCCATGTTGACCTGAGGGAGGCTGCAATTGCTTAGTGACTAATTATAACTGTAGGGGGCAGAGGGAGAGGAAAGTTCCAGAAGGCAGACGCTGGCCATTGGTGTCAGATCACCTGAGCGTCACACACACTCTGTCATTATCAACCATGTGACCTTCAGTTGTCTCATTTGTAAAAGTGGGAAGAGCGGTGCCTACTTTCCAGGGGTGCTGTGAGGACAAACCGCATGATCTGAACGCATCCACCCAGCGCCTGGCATGCAAACCACGGTGCCTTCTGTTCTCTTCTGCTAAGGCAATAATAAAGAGAATTCTAAAGTCGCTCGGTCATTCCAAAAAGGAGTTTTTGTAAAAAAAACAAAACAAAACAAACAAACTTCAAAAAGAACAGAGGGGCAGTTTTAACTCCCATATAATTTAAAGCAAACTGGCGGGAAAAAAGGAGTAAGCACATTTTTCAAAAGCATCAAACATGCCAGCAATGGGAGAATCATCTCTAGACCGTAGACTCTCATGCAGTTCTTAATTGTTCTAATAACTCACTTTTACAGAGAGATCAAGTTACCATTGAAGGAAATGATATCCTGTTAATGTCTTATTAATAACAATTACATTCTTCAGAAACTGATACAGAAGACAGAATTCAATTGGTTCAAAAAGATACAACTTCAACTGTATCATTTGTTTGGAAGTGTTCTGGTCACAAAATGTCCTTAATTACTGTTATTCTCTTCATTATTTGGGCCTGAAATTACAGTGCTGACATCCCTTTAGTGACAAAAGCACTTTTTCATAGCCAAAAAATGTTAGCTATGGCTTGTAAGTCTCTTTTGATTGGAACTCTGTTGGGTGCAGCTGCGGTATTTCTGAGTTAAGCTATGTTCATATGTTCTCCTTCTGGCTGGAACATTTCAGCCTCTGTTGTTTTGATTGCAATATTGTCCAGCAGGCTGGGCTTATGATTAATTCACATTATTAAGATGAATAACACTCCTTTCAGAAGGCAGTTGAAAATCCACAGCAGGAAAAGCTGAAACAGTGATTTGACTGCAGTTGCAGGAGGAGTGGAGGTTATGGACTTTCTCCCTCTATAGCTCAGGAATATTTAAGCAGGATGCACTTAACATCCTGTAGGCCACTACAGTTTCTTGAGGACCCTGTAAGTGGCCAGAAAGAGGAGTCCTAATGGCGGTGTTCCCAGGGGGAGCATGATGAATGCCCAGACACAATCAGTCACTGCTGCGATAAGCATCCTGGGGTCCCGGGAGGAAGTCAGAGGCAGGACTTTTGTAAAAACACATCGGGGATGTCTGGTTAGCCCACACTTACTTTAAAATACCACCTGCATTCTGTGTTAGGGGGTGGCTCCAGGAGATATCTAGCATTGCGCCAGAGTGGGCACCTGACCCAGGGTGAGCCAACGGGATTTTATTTTTACCTGAAGAGTTTGAATTGAAATTTAAAAAGCATCCATCTGGAGTGGATCGTGCCAGGTATTAACCACGTAAGCTCACATAGAGGTGGGAACACATCTTGCACTCAAAAGCCACTTGCTTATTGATGTTATAAACAGGCAAGAGCTAAAAGCTCACAGGGAAGCCAGTCTACAAAAACAGCATAAAGCAGATGGCACATGAGAAATGGACTTCTGGGGGAGAGAGGGCACAGAACACTTACCAACACCCCCAAGGCCTCCTGCCTACACCTGGGAGCTACAAGACTCTATTATATCACTACAATAGGTCCTCACCTACCTCCAAACCAGGACACCTGGAAAACCCCAAGTACCAAAGTCAAGGGCCACCACTGCCCATCCCACAAGCAGCACAGGGATAGGGCTGATTGCTATGGGGGGCAGGGAAGGGACACCTCTCCTACCATGACTCTAAAAGAACCTTCACAAATTCCTCTGGCAGCTTAGGGTATAACTGAACTAAGACCTGAATCACAAATCATTTTTTTTAGTTGGATGTTCTTGCTCTATCTTAAAATATAATTCTTTATCCAACTTGCTTATTCCACATAATGCAAAAATACAAAATTGGAATCAGAACATGTGGACTCAACTCCTAGCTTTATTACTTCCTGTCTGAGTATGGTGGAAATTATTTAATCTCCCTGAATCTATCTTTCCTCCTTTAAAAAGTAGAGATCATAGTAGTATCTGTCAACTATTTCTATTTTACCTCCTTTACAAAGCTTCTCTAATTGCCCAAGAAGGAATTTGTTGTGATGGAACCTGGTTTATATCTCTATAACAACAATGGACATTGTGACAGCTAACTTTATGTGTCACCTGGACTGGGCCATGAGGTGCAAAGACGCTTGGTCGAAACTTGATTCTGGGTGTGTCTGTGGGGCTGTTTCTGCATAAGATGCACATTTAAATCAGTACACTGTGTAAAGCAGATTGCCCTTCCACATGGGTGGGCCTCATCCAATCAGCTGAAGTTCTGAAAAGAGCAAAAAGGTGGGCTCTCTCTGGAGTAAGAGAGAACGCCTCCTGCCTGCATGCCTTCAAACTGAGAGACTGGTTTTTTCCTGCCCTCAGACTCAAACTGAAACAATGGCTATTCCTGAGTCTCGAACCTGTTGGACTCAGCTGCATCATCAGCTCGTCCGGGTCTCCAGGTTGCTGACGGCAGATCTTGGGATATCTCAGCCTCCATAATCATATGAGTCAATTCCTTGTAATAAATCTCCTTCTATATATATGCACGTCTTATTGGTTCTGTTTCTCTGGAGAACCCTAACTAACATAGACATATTATATTACAATTCTCTGCATATATTGGTTTTCTCCAGCATACTTTGAGACCTTCAGTTGCACAACACATGGTACAACATCGAGCAGAGAGTAAGGGCTCAATAAATATTGAGTGAAAGAATGTCTGCCTTTCAGACTGGCTTTGTGATTGTTGAGAGGCATAAATAAAATGTGTGAGTAATTGAAAATGGTACAACTCCATACAGAAATTAGATATTTCTCCATAGTCATCCCCAAACCCAATCTTACTATAGAAAATCAAATCGAACTAGGACTTGAGTGTTTCTAACCTCTCTGTTCTCCATGAACCGTGATTAACTCATAAATGTAATGAAGGATTGCCTCGTGTGTGTGCAGCATCGCTCTTGGCTCTGAGGACAAATGACATAGGCAGGTCCCAGAGCTTCTATTCTAGCGGAGGTGGGGCAAACTTTAAACAAGTAAATGCATAAACAAGCGAGATGATCACCACTAATGATGAAAATGGAGAGGAAAATCAAGCAGGGTCATCCTGGGGCAGGGGCTACATTAAATGGCACCACCTTCCCCGCTAGGAGATCTCCCCACTTTTGTGTTTTTCCAGTATTTTCTTTGCTCATTTTCAGTCTTTCCCACCTCAGAAAAGAGCTGTAAACAAACTCTGGATTCATTCAAATTAATTTTCTTAAAACAGAATTTTGATCACATCATTTTCTTGTTTAAAAAGTTGTGTTTTTTTCCCATTTCCTACAAAGTAATGTCCAAAGGACTTACTGGTGCCTAAGGCCTCTGGGGTCTGTTCTTAACCCATCCACAGCTTCCCATCTTGTTAATGCATGGATGTGCCTGCCCCTCCCCCGTTCATGAGCGTGCTGTGCCCCACCTCCACCCTGCCTTCATTAACTCCGCCCCCCTGAGAAGTCCCCTCTTAACGTCCTCTACCTTCATATGTGCACACAGTCCATCCATTAGACGGAGAAAGGGTCGGGGCACATGGTACCTGCTTAATAAATATTAGTTCCTTCCCTCCTAGCTAGAAGAAAATGCTTGCTCCCCTAAGTCTTACAGCGCTTGGTCCAAAACTCCCATCTGGCATTGATCTGGCTCTGCCTTGTGTTATCGTTCTTTAGAAACATGTCATATCTTCCATCTGGTTATTATTTCCTTAGGAGAACAAAGTGTCCCATTCAACTACATTTTTCCTATAGTCCAGTACAAAACAGCCTTCGAGAACTGTTTGCCAAGTGGGTGAGTTTGGGGAATAAACAAATGGCCCAGCAAGTAAAAAAGGAAGAAGCCCAAATTTTTCATAGTTTCTTCTTGAACTACTAATGTCATATTCACAGTCAGTCTGTGAATTCATCATTCTTTATGGACTTGGGTGATATGCAGTCACCACAGAAGTTCGGAAAGTGAGAGTAATTTCTTTTTTCCAAGAGTGACCGTTCTGGTGACAATTCAGAAAAGCATATGCTAGGTATAATGAACCATTTCCAACAATTAAAAAATAAGTAATTTTTAAGTTTTCTTTTACAGAAAATTCTAAGATTTTGAGTCTGGTGACTCTACTACACCATCATGGTGACACTTCCTGGCAGCAGGACACCCACAGACAGGCCCTCACAGGAGTGTCAGGTCTTGGAAATCCTGTTGGATATGTAGCCAGTGGATGGTCGGCACAACTGTGAGGCTGTCTTACACCACCCAGCCCCAGATGAGCCACTGGATGACCACAGCCACAGGAGAAACCCTCGGTGAGACCAGAAGACTGCTCAGTCCTCTGACTGTCCAGAGACCGTGACAAGTCAGTCATAACCTGAGGTATTAAGTGAATCTAGACTGATCCGATATCAAAAACTGGCAAGGAGTGACTGGGTGGTGTAGTCAGTTAAGCATCTGACTTTTGGTTTCGGTACAGGTTGTGATCTCAGGGTTGTGGGATCGAGCCCTGGCCTGGGCTCCATGCTGAATATGGAGTCTGTTTAAGACTCTCTCTCCCTCTCCCTTTACCCCTCCCCTCTGCACTCTCTCTCTCTCTCTGTCTCTCTAAAATAAATAAATCTTTAAAAAAATAAAAAGCAAATCTTTAAAAAGACTGGCAAACGAAAGTACATACTTATGCCTTAAATTAAAATATTTAGAATATGCATGCAAACATTTCCTTATGATTCCCCCATTTAACTATTTTTTTTTCAATTAACTATGTAAATGTTGGGTTACTTCAGATTGCAGTCTGCTTCTGTATGTGACATTATATTGCTCAGACTTGTTTCTGTCACGGGAGCCAGTCTACAACATGGAGAAATGGGTATTCCTACTCTTGGTCATCCTGAGGTGGGAAAAGGAAGTTGACCCTAGACAGGTACTGGGGAGGACCTGATTCTTTTTTCTGGAGGCTAAAGACTCTGGAAGCGGGGAGAGAGTTGCAGGAGCTGCTCCCGGGAGAAGGCCTCACCTTCTCCCTGGGGCCCTCACCGCAGGGAGCTGGGGAAGCAAGACCCAGACCAGAGCCCCTCCAGAGCAGCCTCCCAGGGAAGGGAAGATGAACACACATGGATGCCAGTTCTAAGAAGGCTCTTCACTCACTTTAATTTTTCTTTTCAGAATCTCAAGGCCCTTACTCGACCTCTCAGCTTCGGATGGAGCTGTCTGGGTCTGCAGGAACCAGGGCAGGAGCTCTGTGTGCACTGGAAGCGAGTCGGCCCAGGAAGAACCAGAGCTGGAGCAGAGCCATGTGATGCCCCAGGAGCTGCCGAGGGCAGAAACTGGGGGCTGCGGTCTGAATGTGTGCCCCCAAATTCATATGTTGGAATCCCAACCCCCAAAGGTGATGGTGTGAGGAGGCGGGGCCTTTGGGAGGTGAGTGGTCATGGGGATGGAGCCCTCCTGAGAGGATTAGTAGTATCCTTATAAAAGAGATGCCATGCAGCTCCCTAGTTCCTTCCCCTTGTGAGGGCACGAGAAGCAGGACCCAGAAGGGGACCCTCACCGGACCATGCCGGCCCCCTGTTCTCAGACTTCCGGCCTCCAGAACCATGAACACTAGATTTCCGCAGCTCTGGGTCACAGCCGCCCCGGATGGGCTGAGACTCTGGGCCACGTGCCGGGTGGATGTGAGCCCGTCGGGAGCGGGATGAGCTTCGGAGGCAAACAGAGTGAGCGCCCAGGGACCCTTGCTGGAAAAGGAAGGGAAGAAGAGCACAGAGAGCAGACAAAGGAATGAAGAGGTTCAGGTTACCCAAGTGACTGAGTGACAACAGGGACAGCTTAATGACACTGGAAGTTTTAGGACTTTAAGTTCCCAAGACAGGGGTATGTCGTACACACCCCACAGGGGTGCTTGGGAAGCACCAGGGTTAGTCAGGAGGCAGAAGGAGCGAGTGTTTACTGTGGTTTCCACAGGAAGGAATGGGCCAGGCAGGGAAGGCAAGTTTAGGACTGGAGAGTTTGGACAGTGTCGGCAGGCTCTGGGCTATGGGGGTGGTCTCCAGTTGTCCAGAACCTGGTCCTGGGGGCTGAGGGGGCAGAGGAAATACTGGCTGGGGTGTGAGAGGTCAAAGGTGTGTGGGATGTGGGATTCTCTAGGCATCAGGAGCCCTGCGAGGGGCGGTCTCTCCACGGCTAGCAAGGCCCCCACGATGTCAAAGCACCATAAAATACAGAAAACAAAAAACATGACTAATACAGCGTGAAAGTCTATCAAATGTGTCCTCAGAGTTTATTCACGTGATTATCTGGGTATGTGTGGATTTTCCTTTTCACTAACTGATATGACATAATACTTAAAAAAATGTTCATTCTCAAAACCAAAAGCGAAAAATAAAACATTTCCTGCTTCTGGTATGAGATGTCCTCAGGGAATGCCCTCCTGTTCTAAGTCTCTAAAAGTCACCGTGTCAATACCCTACTCAGATCTCTCACGTGACACCCCCGGAAGCGGAATTCCTTCGGGGAACACACCCCGGCCCTCCAGCCCCCAGCCCCACAACTTAGAAGGCCAAACCTTCCCATTTTATCTACACACAGCGTTAAAAAACCCTCACATTATCACTTAGTGTGTGCCAGGCACTCCACTAAGTGTTTGCGTGCGTGATCCTATTTAATCCTTCCAACGACAATCCCATTTTACACACTAGCAAGTTGAACATCACAGCTTAAGTAACCCGGCCCAGGTCAGGCATTTCGGAAGCGGTGGAGGAGGAAGTGAAGAGAGCCTGGGGCTCTCGGGGCCCTCTGGGCCTTTGTGCCTTACGGCTTCCCTCAGGGGCGTCCTTCCCCTCCCTCCTCATGTCACCCACAGTCCCCTCCGCCCGGTGAAATGCTGGCAGCTTTCCTCCCGACTCTAGCCCCTGACCTCCCTTTCCTTAGAGCATTTACTTTTGAAAACTTGTCATTGTAAATTCTTCGTCTGCCCCTCTGAGAAGTAAGTCTTCCCCCAGCCACAGTCCAGGGATGTCTTTCTCAAACACATGGGAGCCCGCTCTTTGAAACGTGACCTCCAGGGAGAGAGGCCGTGGTCTCCAGGCTCTGGGGGAGGCCAGGAGCCTACCTTCCAGAAAGTGCCGATTAGCAAGTGAAGATGGCCCGATTGCCTTGACCACCTTCCCCCAGAACCTTCCACCACTTAAAAGCCTTCCGTCTCTCTCCTCCACAGCACCAGTCTCCAAGTCTTCCTGGCCATTTTTAACAAGCTCTGCTGCCATTTCTCTCTCCCATAGAGCTCCCCACCAGCAGGGGCAGGAGGCCCTCCTTGTCATGGTCTCTCCACTGGAACTCTTCTCACTCCACGCTGAGATCACGTGCAGATCACGTGCTTCTGTGAGCGCATCCCCGTCCATCTGGGCACCTCCAGAGGCCAGGGTTTTGCCTGGCTCACCTCGGTATTCCTCCCGTACCTCCTCTGGGGTGGAGCACAGAGCATGCCACTCAGGAAGCGCTCCCGTAAGTGCTGGTGGAAATAACCAAATGAATCAAGCAAACAAATCTTTAAATGATGACTGATTTTAAATCAGAAGGCATGCAAAATAAGAGAAAAACATGCATTTTGTATGTATCACACCAGCAGTTTCCAAATTTTAGGATGAGGTTCCTTTCGGCTTCCCAAACCTCTGTTATCCGAATTTTCCCAGTTCTGCTCACCGTCTGCATTCTAGCCTGTGTCACCGTGATGTGCCACGTCATGATCCACAGACGCAACTCATTGTGATTTGACGCCCCGTGTAACACAGACAAATAATAACTGTATTAGTCAGACATTCATTACAGGCCAGGTGCTTCCCATCTCATTTAATGCAGCAGTCCTGTGAAGAATCTACTGTCATTACACAGATGACATTTTACAAATGACCAAAGTGAGACTCAGAACTAAGTCACATGCACAAGGTTACCCAGTGAAGGGGAGGAAGAGCCGAGACGCCAACATCAATGCTTCGACCATACCACCAGCCGGCCTGCCTCCACGCCCAAGGCCACTTGCAATCAAAGCCAAACTTGAAGAACTACTGGTGATTTCTCCCGCACGTGACAAATATTCCTCAACCTTAAAAGTTATCTGATCTCCATCACAATTTCCTCTCCATTCTTGTCCTATTTAGATCACTGTACCGAGACCTCAAAATAAACAGGTATCTTTAAAAAATTAATTTAAAGGGGCACCTGGGTGGCTCAGTCGTTAAGCGTCTGCCTTCAGCTCAGGTCATGGTCCCGGGGTCCTGGGATCGAGCCCCGCATCGGGGGGTTAATTAATTAATTAATTAATTAATTTTTAAAAATACCCTTTTCTAAAAACAGGGAGAAAATGTTTGGTGAGAACCTTTTCAATTTTATCACGTTGCCTATTCTCTGGTTTGTATACTCCCTCCTCTTCTCCGAAGGCATCAGTGTGCTCTCTGTCACACACGCGCATGCACAGACACACGCTCCCACACTTGCACACAGAGCTATCCCTCCTCCTTGTCATCACTGTGTGTCTTTTCCTTCATTAGCGCAGATGGCTCCGTATTTTCACTTTCTTGTCTCCTAAGAAGAAATAAGAAGCGCTACACCAAACAATGATAGGCAGACCACTCTAAACACCCCCACATAAACAGCAGTCATAATATGTATTTTAAGAAGCGCAGTCTCACAAAAATATGCCTCGTACAGTTCTCAGGTGCTCATTAAGCCTGGCAGCACCAGGCCGCTGTGTGATACGGTCGCACAAATGCAGTGCCACCCCCGGCGCGCAGGAGCCTGGGGCCCCCAGGAGTCACCGCTGCCCCCCTGCACCTGTCCAGACCCAGGCAGATGCGCCTGCGGCATCCACATCACACAGCAGAGACACCTCCTGCACGTCCGGCACAGAGAATAAAAACACAGCGCTGTCGGCTTCCATTTTAATAGAAGTCGAAGTAAAAGTTTAAAAAGTGTACCCCCCACCCTTCCGTCACAGAAGCACACACCACTCATCTGACTGGGAAGCATGGGCCCAACGCTGGGTAGTCAACAGGTCACAAAAGCCTTAGTTCCCCCTTTACCTTGGCTTTCGGCCTCACACCCACTCAGATTTCCAACGGTCCCTGCGGAAGGGCGGACGGACAGTTGGAGAGCTGAGGGCGGGACAGCGACTCACGCCCCTGCGGCAGGGGTTGTCTCCGTTTGGTAGACATGGACCCAGGAGGTGAGAAGCAAAGAACGTGGCCCCAATCACATCCACGGAACTCACGAGGTTAGGATTTGACTCTGGATTTGTTGAACTCCACAGTGTTCCTGATTTCCACTTCATCCTCCTAATTTTACATGTTTATAAAGTGCATTTTCTCAATGAAATGCAGATTTTTAAGTGACTTATTTCAATATACACAGCAGACAAAGGTAAAATGCAAAGGCCGGGGTGGGGGCGGTTGGGTAAAGACAGTTTCCTTTGAGGTCCAGAGCTCCTCAGTTTGGACCCTTAGTTGTAATCTTTCCCTCAGCAGGTCCTCTTCTGCCCCTGCTCCCAGCTGAGCGCCCTCCATGCCTGGCCTCAGTGGAAGCCCCTTCTCTTCCTCACGTCTGCCATCTTGCAGGACTGGGCAACCAAAAGCTAATGATGGTGGTTACTCATAAAATATGTGACCCAAATTATAAAGCCAAAATCCTTCACTTATAAAATGTCTTTGTCTTCTCCAAAACGCCTGCCCATTAGAGACGATGTTGCATTTATTCTTTCCAGGTTCTTTAGGGCCTTCTGATTGACACCAAGCAAAACCATGGTCAGAACCAAAAGGACAAGTCAAAGAATAAAATGGGGACATAGGATAATAAGGCTATAAATGCAAAGCCTCAGACTGTCCTTCACAATCCATGACATCTATTTGCTTTTCAAATATTAAATAGCAATTATATCCTTGACAACCTATATAAATATAGGAGTGTTAAACAACTTGCCAAGCTTGGTAAAACAGGCTGCAGTGTGTTCAGAAATAAAAGCCACTAACATGTTACTCACTGAACCAAGTCAGACTATGATGGCAGACTAATAATGAATTTCCATTCATTTATTCATTAAGTAAATTACATTTTTATTGGGTATTGATTGTGTGCCAGGTGCTGTGGTTTATCAGTGCTCTAGGAGGAAACATCCTGTGTGCCTTCACTTGTCAGCATCACCCTTCATCCAAGAGGACCAAACCCCCCAGCTGTACCCAGAAATAGATGTGGTGAACATCTCTCCGTGGGGGGCCGAACACCCTGCTTGCAGAATCAGCTTGTGCTGGGTTTTACAGTGGGATGCACTGGTGACTAAGAGAAGCATCTTTGGGAGCTTTAGAAAGCTAATAGCAGATATTAGGTTAGATGTGTTCCAATATTTTCACCTAAATTTCCATCTTTCTACAGCAAGGTGGCACAGTCCTGTTTTCAGGTCTCTTTTTTGAGAGTCCAAAGTTGATGCTAATGCCCTTGAAGGACATTTCCAACAAGAGAGCAGCAGGAGTGAGCCATGGTGCAGGGTTCATAACAAGCCCACTTGACTTGCCCATCACCTAAAACGACTTTGCAAATTGGTACATAATCACGATCAGCCCCAGGGTGACTCAAGGGCCATAATGGTCTTAATGAGATTTTGTAGTTCCTCCCAGTCATATCTGGAAGTGACAGCACAGCTCTGATGACGAGAACTAAGGACTCAGCTCTGCATCACTGGTTCCTTGCTCATAGCAGAGACTGCTTCTTGCTTTGCATCGGTTCTGACGTTACATAGAGTAGTTCTCTTCAAAGCAAGGAATAAGTGACTAGTAACTAGTGTAGCCTAATGTGTGGTAATCTAACGTATGAAGAAAAAGATATCAAAGCAAGTGATGGAAATATTTGCAATCACATTGTTCTCTTCTTGGCCTGACGCATGTATATCTTAAAACTCAAATCACACTTTCTCAATCCAGTTTTTACAGTTATACCTCGTTTTATTGCACTTCACTTCCTTGTGTTTTGCAGATACTGCCCTTTTTTTACAGACTGAAGGTTTGTGGCAGCCCCGCGTCAAGCAAGTCAATCAGCGCCATCTTTCTAACAGCATTTGCTTACCTCGTGTCTCTGTGTCAGTCTGGTAATTCTAGCAATATTCCAAACTTGTGTGTTATTATTATCTTTTGTTATGGTGATCTGTGATCACTGACCTCGGATGTTGCTATTGTAATTCTTTGGGGGCACCATGAACCACACCCACATAAGATGGAGAACTTAATGAATCTTGTGTGTGTTCTGACTTCTCTGTCAACCCATCGTTCCTCCTGCTCAGGCCTCCCTATTCCCTGAGACACAGCAATATTGAATTTAGGATAATCAGGAACTCTACAATGGCAGCTGAGTGTTCAAGTGAAAGGAAGAGTCCCACATCTCTCACTTTAAATCAAAGCTAGAAACAAGTAAGCTTAGTGAGGAAGGCATGTCAGAAGCTTAGCAGCCTAAAAGCGAGGCCTCTTGCACCAAAAGTAGCCAAGGTGTGAACACAAAGGAAAAGTTCTTGAAGGAAATTAAAAGTGCTACTCCAGTGAAAGAGAAACAGCCTTATTGCTGAGAGGGAGAAAGTTCGAAAGAAGATCAAACCAGCCACGACAATCCCTTAAGCCAAAGCCTAATCCAGGGAGAGGCCCTGACTCTCTTCAATTCTGTGAAGGCTGAGAGGTGAGGAAGCCACAGGAGAAAAGTTGGAAGCTAGCAGAGGTTGGTTCCTGAGGCTTAAAAAACTCTCCATAACACAAGAAAGTACAAGGTGAAGCAGCAAGTGCTGTTGTTGGAGCTGCCCCAAGTTCTCCTGAAGATCCAGCTGAGATCGTTACAAAAGGCGGCTACAGTGAACAACAGTTCTGCTGTGCCGATGAAACAGCCTTACGTTGGAAGAAGATGCCACCTAGGACTTCCTAGCTGAAGAGGAGAAGTCGATGCCTGGCTTCAAACTTCAAAGGACAGGCTGACTTGTTAGGGGTTAATGCAGCTGTGACTTTAACCTGAAGCCAAAGCTCATTTACCATTCCAAAAATTCTAGGGCCCCTAAGATATATGCTAGATCTACTCTGCCTGGGCTCTGTAAATGGGACAACAAAGCCTGGATGATGGCACATTTGGTTACAATATGGTTTACTGAATATTTTAAGCCCACTGTTGAGAACTACTGCTCAGAAAAAAAGATTCCTTTCAAAATTTTACTGCTCATTGACAATGCACCTGGTTACCTATTCGACAAGATTGATGTTTCCATGCCTGCTCACAAAGCATCCATTCGGAAACCCATTGATCAAGGAGTAATTTCGACTTTCAAGTCATTATTTAAGAAATACATTTCAGAAGGCTACAGCTGCCATGATGAGTCCTCTGATGGATCCGGGCAAAGTAAACAGAAAAATTTCTGGAAAGGATTCACCACTCTAGATGCCATTAAGAATATTTGTGATTGGGACACCTGGGTGGCTCAGTCAGTTAAGCATCTGACTCTTGACTTCGGCTCAGGGTCATGAGATCAAGCCCCACGCTGAGCGTGCAGCCTGCTTAAGATTCTCTCTCTCCCTCTCCCTCTGCCCCTCCCCCACCCAACTCTCGTGCTTTCTCTCTCTCCCTCTAAAAAATAAAAAAAAATTGTGATTCATGGGAAGAGATCAAAACATCAACATCAATAGGAGTTTGGAAGAAGTTGATTCCAACCCTCATGGATGACTTTGAGGGGTTCAAGACTTGAGTGGAGGAAGTAACTGCAGAAGTGGAAGCAGCAAGAGAACTAGAATTAGAAACGGAGCCTGAAGACAGGACTGAATTGCTGTAAGTTCATGATAAAACTTGAATGGGTGAGAACCTGCTTCATTTGGATGAGCAAAGAAAGTGATTTCTTGAGATGGAATCTACTCCTGGTGAAGATGCTGTGAAGATTGTTGAAATGACAACAAAGGCTTTAGAATATCCTTTAAACTTAGTTGATCCAGCAGCAGCAGGGTTTGAGAGGATTGATTCCAATTCTGAAAGAAGTACTATGGGTAAAACGCTATCAAACAGCATTACATGCTACAGAGAAGTTGTTCTTGAAAGGAAAGAGCTGATCAAAGCAGCAAACTTAATTGTTATTTTAAGAAATTACCACTGTCACCCAACCTTCATTAACTCCCACCCTGATCAGTCAGCAGTCATCAACATTGAGGCAAGACACTCCACCAGCAAAAACATTACAACCTGCTAAAAACTCAGATAATGGTTAGCAATTTTTAGCAATAAAGTATTTTTTTAAATTAAGACAGGTACATTGGTTTTTTGGACATAATGCTATTGCACACTTACTACAGTGTAAACATAAATTTATATGTACTGGAATGCCAAAGAATTCATTTAACTCATTTTATAATGATGCTTAACTTATTAAGGTGTTCTGGAACTGAACTGCAACATCTCCGAGGTGTGCCTGTATATTCGAGGGTTCATATAGGCTCACAATCCTTTGTTCAGAACTTCAGGTATGAGGGATTGGCATGAAAGGGCTGGTTTAGGAAGAGATTGTATGTAAGTCAGAGGTAGCAACCTCCACCCACTTTTTGTTCTTTCATGGTGTTTTTGAGAATTGCTAACTGACGCAGTAAATGAGATTATAGGTGTATCTATATTTACACATTACAAAGATTTTTAAAAATTTAAATAAAACCAAATTTTATATACATTAAAGTATAATCAGGAAATCACTTTTTAATACAAGTCTATGAATATGCAATGTCCTTACTAGGGAACACTAAAGATCTTAAAATGTAACATACATAGATGATGGATGATAGAGAGATAGATATGGATGGATAGTGGATGGTGGGTGGATGGGTGGTTGGGTAGATGTACGATGTAAGTATAGATAGAGATACAATACATACTGATGATGGCTTTAACTTCCTGCAAAATATTTCAAACCTATCCTTACATATCGCTTAGTCACTTAATATTTTGCCAATATTGGTTTCTTATCAGTTTTTTTTTAGTATTCTTTACCTTCTTTCCCTCCCTCTCCAACCACTCACCTGAGTTGAAGTTTATCATTCCCATGAATATCTTTTTTTATTATGTCATGTTAATCACCATAGATTACATCATTGGTTTTTGATGTAGTGTTCCATGATTCATTGTTTGCGTCTAACACCCAGTGCTCCATTCAGTACATGCCCTCTTTAATAGCCATCACCAGGCTCATTTTTAATACCTTAAATATACTTTCCGTAAATGCATATTTCCATAAAATATGTGGGAGTTGTTTTGGAAGGTGTTAAGCCTTATACAAACTGTATCATACAAAATGCTGTTTTTGAGATTTATCCACATTCATGCATGTACCTCTGGTTCATTCATTCAAACTGTATAGTATTAAAGTTTTATAAATAGGGCACCTGGGTGGCTCGGTCGTTGGGCGTCTGCCTTCGGCTCGGGTCATGATCCTGGGGTCCTGGGATCGAGTCCCGCGTCGGGCTCTCTGCTCGGCGGGGAGCCTGCTTCTCCCACTGCCTCTGCTTCTCCCCCTGCTTGTGCTCTCTCTCTCTGACAAATAAATAAATGAAATCTTTAAAAATAAATAAATAAATAAATAAAATAAAGTTTTATAAATATTCCACAACTTTAAAATTCATTGTCTTGTTGATGAACATAGAGGATTTTTCCAATTTCTTGCTATCACAAACAACGTTAAAACATTACATCTCTCTCCTTGTACACATGTGCACAAATCTCCCACTGATACACACTTAAAAATAAAATTGCTAGGTTGTCAAGTATGCCAATTTTCACCTTATTGGAGAATACAAATTTGTTTTCCAAAGTGACTGTACCAATGTTTACCTCCACCAGCAGGACAAATGAGTTTCTAGGCTCCACATTCTGACCAAAACTTGTAATTGTCAGATCTTTACATTTTTTTCCAGTTGAGGAGTGGGAAATCGTATCTCAGGTTTTAATGTGAACTTCTCTGATGGCTAGTGACGTGGATTGTTGTTCAGATGTTTAGTGCCCATCCATCCTTCCTGCCCTGAGACTTGTCTGTTCATATCCTGTGTCATTTTCCTAGAGAGTTTCTAGTCTTTAGCTTATTGCTTTCAAGGAATTTTAATATATTCTGGATATTAATCATCCACCACTTATATGTTTTACAAACATCTCTCAGTCCATGCTTTGTCTTTTCACTTGTTTATGAATGGAAATTTCCTTTACATATGGTCAATTTGATGTGCATTTTCTTCTGTGGTTTATGTTGTTTTTGTCTTTTTATTTAAAATCTCACCCTATGGGGTGCCTGGGTGGCTCAGTCATTAAGCATCTGCCTTCGGCTCAGGTCATGATCCCAGGGTCCTGGGATCGAGCCCCACATCAGGCTTCCTGCTCGGCGGGAGGCCTGCTTCTCCCTTTCCCACTCCCCCTGCTATGTTCCCTCTCTCACTGTGTCTCTGTCAGATAAATAAATAAAATCTTTAAAAATAAAATAAAATAAAATCCCACCCTATGCTGAGGTTAGATATTCTCTGTTTTCATTTCAAATTTGAAATTTTGTTTATGTCTTTAGTCTACCTAGAATATATTTTTGTGTATGGTGTGAAGTAGGGAGTCTAATTTTATTTTAATTTTTTTAAAAAGTTTTTACTTAAATTTGATTTAGTTAACATAAATACTGTATTAATAGTTTCGGAGGTAGAATTTAGTGATTCATCAGTTACATATAACACCCAGTGCTCATTACATCCAGTGCCCTCCTTAAAGCTCATCACCCAATTACCCCACCCCCCCAGCCCTCCAGCAAACCTCAGTTTGTTTCCTATAGTGGAGTCTCTTATGGTTTGCCTCCCTCTTGTTTTTATCTTATTTTATTTTTCCTTCCCTTCCCTTATGTTCATCTGTTTTGTTTCTTAAATTCCACATGTGAGTGAAATCATATGGTATTTGTCTTTCTCTGACTTATTTGGCTTAGCATAATACCCTCTAGTTCCATCCACATTGTTGCACATGGCAAGATTTCATTCTTTTTGATGGCTGAATAATATTCCCTTGATTGTATGGAATTCATCCATTCATCGGTTGATGGGCATCTGGGCTTTTTTCATATTTTGGCTATTGTGGACATTGTTGCTATAAACACTGGGGTGCATGTGCCCCTTCACATCACTATTTTTGTGTCCTTTGGATAAATACTTAGTAGTGCAATTGCTGGGTCGTGGGGTAGTTCTATTTTTAACTTTTTGAGGAACCTCCATATTGTTTTCCAGATTGGCTGTACCAGTTTGCATTCCCACCAACAGTGTAGAAGGGTTCCCCTTTCTCTGCATCCTCACCAACATCTATTTTTTCCTGAGTTGTTCATTTCAGCCATTCTGACTGGTGTCACATGGTATCTCATTGTAGTTTTGATTTGTATTTCACTGATGCCAAGTGCTGTTGAGCATTTTTTCCATGAGTCTGTTAGCCCTCTATACGTCTTCTTTGGAGAAATGTCTGTTCATGTCTTCTACCCATTTCTTGACTGGATTTTTTGGTTGTTGGGTGTTGAGTTTGATAAGTTCTTTATAGATTTTGGATATTAGTCCTTTATCTGATAAGACATTTGCAAATATCTTCTCCCATCCCATAGGTTGTCTTTTGGTTTTGTAGATTATTTCCTTCGCTGTGCAAAAGCTTCTTATCCTGATGAAGTCCCAATAGTTTTTAATTTTGTTTCCCTTGTCTCTGGAGACGTGTCTAGTGAAAAGCTGCTGCAGCCAAGGTAGAAGGGGTTGCTGCCTGTGTTCTCCTTTAGGATTTTGATGGATTCCTGTCTCACATTTAGGTTTTTCATCCATTTTGAATTTATTTTTGTGTATGGTATAAGAAAATTGTCCAGTTTTGAGCTCCACATGGGGCTCTCTCCTTCTCCCTCTGCCTGCTGCTCCCCCTGCTTGTGCTCTCTCTCTCTGTCAAATGATTAAATAAAATCTTTAAAAGAAAAGAAATGAAAATGGCCCAGTTTCATTTTTCTGCATGTAGATGCCCAGTTTTCCCCAACACCATTTGTTGAAGAGACTGTCTTTTTTCCATTGGACATTCTTTCCTGCTTTGTCAAAGATTAGGTGGCCATAGAGTTGAGGGTCCATTTCTCTTCCATTGATCTATGTCTGTTTTTGTGCCAGTACCATACTCTCAGGGTGATTACAGCTTTGTAATACAGCTTGAAGTCCAGAATTGTGATGCTTCCAGCTTTGGTTTTCTTTTTCAACATTACTTTGACCATTTGGGGTCTTCTCTGGTTCCATATAAATTTTAGAATTGTTTGTTCCAGCTCTGTGAAGAATGCCAGTGTTATTTTGATAGGGATTGCATTGAATGTGTAGACTGCTTTGGGTAGTATAGACATTTTAACAATATTTGTTCTTCCAGCCCATGAACATGGATTGTTTTTCCATTTCTTTGTGTCTTCCTTAATTTCTTTCATAAGTGTTCCATAGTTTTCAGAGTACGGATCTTTTACCTCTTTGGTTAGGTTTATATCTAGGTATCCTATGGTTTTTGCTGCAGTTGTGAGCAGGATCAATTCCTTGATTTCTCTTTCCGCTGCTTCAATGTTACTGTATAGAAGTGCAACAGACTTCTGTGCATTGATTTTATATCCTGCAACTTTGCTGAATTCCTGTACCAGTTCTAGCAATTTTTTGGTGGAGTCTTTCAGGTTTTCTACATAGTACATTATGTCATCTGTGAAGAATGAAAGTTTGACTTCTTCTTTGCCAATTTGGATGCAATTTTATTTCTTTTTGTTGTCTCATTGCTGAGACTAGGACTTCCAGGACTATGTTGAACAACAGCAGTGAGAGTAGACATCCCTGTCAAGTTCCTGACCTTAGGGGAAAACCTCTCAGTTTCTCCCCATTGAAGATGATATTCGCTGTGGGTCTTTCATATATGGCTTTTATGATGTTGAGGTATGTTCCCTCTATCCCCCCATTGTGGAGGGTTTTTATCAAGAAAGGATGTTGTATTTTGTCAAATACTTTTTCTGCATCTATTGAGAGGATCATATGATTCTTTTCCTTTCTTTTATTAATGTGGTGTATCATGTTGATTGATTTGTGGATGTTGAGCCACCTCTGCAGCCCAGGAATAAACCCCACTTGGTCATGGTGAATAATCCTTTTAATGTACGGTTGGATCATATTAGCTAGTATCTTAGAATTTTCGCATTCATGTTTATCAGGGATATTGGTCTGTAATTCTCCCTTTGAGTGGGATTTTTGTTTGGTTTTGGGATCAAGGTAATGCTAGCCTCATAGAATTAGTTTGGAAGTTTTCCTTCCATTTCTATTTTCTGGAACAGTTTCAGAAGAATAGGTATTACTTCTTCTTTAAATGTTTGGTAGAATTCCCCTGGGAAGCCATCTGAACCCTGGATTCTTGTTCCTTGGGAGATTTTTGATTACTGATTCAATTTCTTTGCTAGTTATGGGTCTGTTCAGGTTTTCTATTTCTTCCTATTTCAGTTTTGGTAGTTTACAAGTTTCTAGGAATTTATCCATTTCTTCCATATTGCCTAATTTGTTGACATATAATTATATTATTATAATTGTATTTCTTCAGTGTTGGTTGTGATCTCTCCTCTTTCATTCATGATTTTATTTATTGGGTCCTTTCTCCCAAATAGGGAGTCTAATTTTAATCTTTTGCATATGGTTCTCCAATGGTCCTAGCACCATTTTATGAAGAGTCCATCATTTCCCATTTGAACTACAATTCTACCGTGCCATAAATTGTTTCCATTATGCATGATTTTGTTTCTGGGTTCCCAACTTTGTGTGTTTGTAAATCAATATTCTACCCTTGAGCTAATTTCACACTGTTTTAATTACTATGGTTACAAAATAAGTCTTAAAAGTATGTCTGCTAGCTTCTTCCTCAAAATTGTCTTCTCCATTCTTAGTCCTACAGTTTTCCATATGGCTTTTTAATTGTCTTTTTAAGTGTAAAACATTTTTGCAATGAGGTTGCAATTAGATCGCATTCATAGATTAACTTATTGGGAACTGACATTGTTAGAGTAAGTCTTTCCCTCCACAAAAATGGTCTCTACTTATTTACATTTTCTTTAATGTCTTCTCAGAAAGTTTAATAATTTCTCCATAAAGGTCTTATATATCCTTTGTTGAGTTTGTTCCCAAGGGCCATAGAGTTGTTTATTTAGGTTTTGGGTGGATTTTTTGGCAAGTACAAATAATATCTTATTTAATTAAACTTTCTAATAATTGATTTTTAAAAGAAATTGATTTCTACACATGGATAATTTATGCAGAAGCTTGGATGAAGTCTCTAATTTTAATATTCTTTCAACGGGTTAGTTTGGGGTTTTGATGTAGAAAATCATATCATCTGCAAATAACAGTTCGAGTATTCCTTTCTAATCATTTTTTCCCTTTTCCAGGCTTCCTGCACTACCTCAGACTGCTATCCAAAACAGTTACACAAACATCACTAATGGGCAAAATTAAGGCATTTAGGAGTGCATACTTCAATTATTAAAGTATGGAGAAAAATAAGGATGTGATAACCTAAAAGTCAGGATAGTGGTTGTCTTTAGAGAAAAGAGAGAGCGTTTTTACTGGAAAGGCACCTGGGGACCTGTGGGGTGAGGGCAGTATTGGGGTGAGGGCAGAACTGCGCCACAACTCTCTTGTATGCAGGGTTTTGAATCATAGTTCATCAATCTGTACACTTTTTCTTCATACAGCTTTTCTATAAGTGTTATAATTTACAATTTTAAAAAGATTTTAAATTGTTTAAAAAGGAATTGGAGAACATTCTGTTTTCACATGCTCCAGAACAGTTGGCAAAATGTTGGTATTATCTGGTCCTTACTGAACATCAAGTGAAAAATCAGTTTTAAATTCTTTAAACTTAGCGAGGGTTTTTTTTAATATATGGGGTTTTGATTACTGAATCTCTTCTAACAATTTTATTTCATTCACATGTTCTATTTCTTATTAAATCAATTTTTGTTGTACTTTTCCTAAAAAGCATTAGGTTTCTCTGCTTTCCTTTGAATAAATTAGTTCATTATCTCCCCATATTTTCAATTTGTCATATCAGTACTTTTGTCCTTTGTTTCATTGTTAATATCATTTATATCTACACCGTTGGAAGGCGATTTTTATTTTCCACGTTGTACTTCATTTTATACTTTTTAAGCTTCTTACAAGAAGCATGCATTGCTTTTATATTCCATGACAATCTAACATGTCTATTTCAATTTGGGGAGGAAAAAATAAGGCCTGTAGGCATTCTTTCATAAGGTGAAGTGGCACTGGATAGGGGCAGCAGCCTCACCCTTGTGTCCTAATTAACTGTCCAGCATGTCACAAGTCGGGCTTGCTAACATGTACGTCAGTACAGGAAAATGGATGTCACACAGCCCTTTTTAAAATAAAAACAATGCTTGTATAGGGATGATTATCAGAGCAAATAGATTCGTCTTCACATGTGCACCTTGCCCTAGGGAAGCCCCAACCCTGTGTTGTCTCCAGTTTGGGAACAGAAGTGCATTTACACCAAATCCTTGCTCTCGTGGTCTCCCGACAACAGGTGTTTGTTTCCATGACCACTGGCTATTGGAATGAAATTTTTGTCAACATCCACAGAAAGGTCAGTTCCCTTAACAGGAAGAAAGTAGACCAAGTTATTTTCAGCAAACCCTAAAATTCTGAGATTAGAGGAATGCAATGTATTAGGGAAATTATCTCATTAGCTTTTCAAGCAGGAGTCATTTATCAATTACTTGACCTCATATTTGTCATGCCCCTTAGCTGCTTCTTAGCTTTTGTTCTAAATAGTAGTACCACATGATCTCAATTTATCTTTATCTTGTATCTTAAGCTACAGAGCGTAATAAGTGAAAAGGTCATCCGCGTAGGTTAGTTTTTAACTACCCATTTCTTTTTTACTTCTCAGAGACAGACAGGCTCTCCCAACTCCTAATCTCATCCTCCCTATGCCACATGGTCTGCAGAGCTGGTAGGCTAAGAGGTAATTCTGCAAATGACACTAGCAGTGATTTATCATTTGTAAGGTTCACAGATGGCTAAAAGAGGGCTTATCCCATTGTTTCCTAGGTGAAACACCTCCTAGAGGCTGACTCTGGCTGAGGAATTTCACGAAAGCTATATTCCCAAAACTGAAGCTATTAACTTCTCTGGACACACAGCTACAAAATGTGCTGTGAGCAGAGACTTGGGCACAATTTCCAGCGTTCATTTGCCTCTAAAAATAACTTGCCTGATCACATAAGCAAAGCACCATTTCTCTAATGGATATTAGCGGCTCAATTATTTGAGTCAAGTCAGGAGGACACGCATAATTGCACTCACTTCAATGAACTAACTCACTCAGGTTGGACATTTGTTGACGGCCTACCATGTGAAGGGTGACATCAGTTGGTTACTGTAATCTCTTTGGCAAACTTTAATGAAGAATGAAGCTTCATTAGTTCAACATGTCCTCTCTGAGGGCTTTATTTAGCACGCTATCTTGTTCAGCAAGATTCCCTTCTAAATGACATCCTAGAGGTCACCGTGAAAGTGAACCACAAAGTGAGAACCGAGACGCATCCACTCCTTCAATGCCCAGATGGTTACAGTAAACACTAACCTCGGCGCAATCTCAATGCTCCTAACTTTCTAAAATTGAACGTTTTCAGCTGCATCCTGCCTTCCTCATCCACACATTAATGTCTTCCTTTAGATGCGCTCACAGTTTAGCTGCTGAGGAGGAGGGAGAGTTTTGCGCCACAGCATTCAATACCATCTGCAGCTGGTTGCTATATATACTGGATTTCCGATCCCAGGATGGGCACAACCGACTTCCTTTCATATGGAACAAATTCTCTCAGATTCCAATACAGCAAGTGGAAAACAGTGTTATGAACCCATTTTTAATTCACAGGGAGTTTCAATTTCCTCACTGACAGGTGTCCGGGAACTTTAATTTGAGCTCTGAAATTTTAGGCGTATCTTCAAGTTAAACAGACACTGAAGGTTGAAAACAGGGCAATTACTGTTGAATCATAGACAAATTTTATTACAGACTGTGGTAGAGTAAATGTTGTGAAGACAGGTAATACTTTGTACCTGCTGTGTGCTCAGTAACTATCCGTCGTACTGGGTTTCATAACTGAGAAGGAGCCTGGAGAAAAGCAGTTCTCTCCACTCTATCACAGCCCTGGCCTGTGTGTTTCTCAGAATCGGACCCCGTCCTCTACTGGGGTGTCTAAGGGCATACACGAGCTGCACAAGGCATTTCTCCTCTCATCACCATGTGATTTGTCATCGTCCACACCACACCAGTGGGACAGTAAGAACACAGCTATCTACCTGAGGCTGAATTCCTGGTGGCTCTGATTTATGATTCAGAACTCTGAGGGAATATTCTCCCAGAAAATGAATGCTGTTAATGTTTCTGGCGGAAAGAGAGGGGAGAGGGAGTGTGCAGTACGAGCTGCATTATGTGTTTGTCATTGCGAGCCACTAAATCCACATCTAACTCTCTACCTCCCATCAAATTTACCCAGGGATGACATCCACCATGTTTCATTGTGCCTGTCTACACCGGATGCTTTGACTTCCATCACTCAGTTATTTCTCTGGAGAATTCCAGTCTGGGTTATACACAGCATGCAGATTCTCAATTGCCCAAAGAACAGTGTATATTCATTGTGGGATGGCTGAGCGAGGAGCATTAACCTCTTGGTAACAAGCGCCTGGCATGGTTTACTTCCCGCCTCCCCCACCCAACGAGACAGCACATTCCCCAGCAGGGGTGGCCCACCAGGGCCATCAGACTGTGCACAGGTCAGGAGACTCCTTGGCTCAGCCACAGCACAGACTCTCCCTCCTTTGAGATTACAGATCCCAAGAGATCCCCTGGCTAGGCTGTGCATGTTTTGAAGACAAGGAGGGGCAGGAATATCCCCTGCACATACAAAACGATGTCTCCCACGCGCTAGGAGCTTAGTGAGTGAGCATTTTGTGAATGAATGAATGAATGAATGAATGAATGAATGAATACCTCTGAGGTTCCTTCTGCTAGCAGCAGTTTCTCAGGGGAAATGTACAAATATCACCTGATGGATTCAGGGCAGATACGAGAAGGAAAAGCCTTCCTACCCTGAATGAATATTATTACATGGGAGTCTGACATCTGGTCATGACTTTCGAGAGGGACCTTGTATGTCTATTCAATGTGCACTTACTGAGTCTGATGAGGAAGAATAATGAACAAAAAGATGCACCAGCCCTGTCCCAGGGGGCAAATCATCTATTCCAAGCCTCTACTTCTCTTCTCTTAGGCCTTCTTAGGACGGCCTGCCCCATTGCTCCCTCACCCCCGATCTTCTTGACCATTACCCTCTCCACCCCCCTCACTCTATCCTTGAATGAAGAAAGAGTTCTGTCTTGTCCTCTGCTTTGGTTCCTGACCCTCTAGCGACATGGTCAGCTACGTGTGCTGTCTGGAGACTGGCCAGGGGTTCTCTAGGTGGGGTCCTCGGTCTCATCTGGGAGCCCATTAGAAATGCAGATTCAGGGCCCCACTCTAGGTGTTGTGAATCAGAAACTCTGGGGGTGAGGCCCAAAAATTGGAGTTTTATTCAGATGTGAGCTACAATGTGTGAACCCCCACTTTAATCAAATCCCCCAATACCCTCCTGAGGCCCTCCTGAGTGGGAACGTGATTCTGAACAAGGGCAGCTCCAGAGCCCAGGACAGGCCACTGGGAGGCTGTATGTCTTCGTGGGGGCTGCAGTGGGGGTGACAAGCATGGGCGACATGTGGTGGGCATTGACCAGCAAGAGGAAGGAGGGATGACAGAGAAAGGAGAAGACCCACTCATGGGTGGCGGGGACAGTGTGTCAGTCAGGGTCCCCCAGAGAAACAGAACCAACAGGAGATAGGCCTATTTGTGATTAATGTTAAGAAATGGCTCACTCCTCTGTGAGGGCTGGCCTGCCGAGGGGAAAGCCAGGCAGGGTCCGCGGATGTGCAGTCTTGAGGCCAAATTCCTTCTCCTCTGGGAACTCTCAGTTTTTACTCTTAAGTGATAGATGAGCCCCACAGAGATAATGGAGGGCAACCTCCTTTACTCGGAGTCAAATGACTGTAGGCATTAGCCACCTCTACATAATCCCTTCACGGCAGTGCCGAAGTTAGTGCTCCAGCCTGGCGGGTGAGAGGACCTACCACGGGCCCTGGAGACACACCTCGCTTGTAGGGGGATTTTCCAAGGACCACTACCAGATGAGACGGAGCCATCTAAGACTGCAATTCCCTGGGGACCAAAGTCCCAGCAGAGGCAGAAATCCTGCCGTTTTAGAGTAAGATCTCAGCGCAGAGATCACCCAGCTAGAGGGTAACGTCGGATACGATTTTGCTGCCCACACTTGTAACTGAGGTCAACAAAGAGTTACTGAGCAGCTACTAAAGACACAAAATTAGGCATCTTTTCCATTAGCAGCCAGATCTCACCTCACATCCTTTCCTGGCCCGAAGCCAGGCCTGGGTGAGCTGTGCGATCTGCTTTATCAGGTAGTGAATGTATCTTGTCATCTTGGTAACCAGAGAACCCAGATCCGGCCCCGCACTGAATGGGTGCACGTGTTTGGATCGCTGGTCATTGTTGAGGGGAAACAAGGTTTCCTACCTGTGGTTTAGAATGAGTGCCATAAAGTAGGAGCAAGAACTTGCCACTTAAATGTGACGTATTCGCTGGAGCTCAAGGAACACTGACACCTCCAAACACCCCAGGGCTCACACTGAAGTTTGAAACACGGAGTTTACATTCATCTGCTACACGATCCTCTCACTGCTTTTACAGAATCCAACACATTTTAAAGGACTGAAGGCAATCCTCAGTATTCCGTCCAAGTTTCAAGCCCATACAGAATATCAAGGGAACAATTTCCTCACCTGAGATTACATTACGCTCTCTGCCTCCGGAATGAAACTTTTACCCTTTTCCTATTACCGTGTGGAAGGTTTTCCATTTCGCTCCCCTGCCCCCCTCCCAATGAAACAAAGTTTTTGCCATCTGGGGACTTTTTCCTACGGAGAGCTTTGAGGATCTCTGTAAAAAACTAGTTATAAATGTACCATAATTATCTCCTTGTGAAAGAGAGAAGAGCCTACAATTTATGGTCGGGCATCACGCGGGCCTATTTTAGCTGCACACAGAGCGCGTAGTAAATAGAAACATCAGCTTAGCCATTTCAGAGGGCCGCTTCGGAAACAGATTTCTCTTGCATGACCACTCATTCCACTTGAGCAGAAAGAATAATAGGGCAAATTAGCGATTTAGTTGTGGAACAGTGGCCAACAGAATCTTATTACAGAAAGAAAGTATTGTGTTCTGGGAAAATGGGTGGCCAGGGTTTATAAATCTGTAAGAGATACCACTTAGTATCTCATTCCATGACAACTACAATTTCTTGTGCCCTAATCAAAGGCAAGAAATCAGTATGTATTGGAAAAGCACGAGAACCAGGGGCAACAGAGGACTACTGGGGTGTCGGCCAGATGTGAATAAAAGATCAAATAATTCCTATTGCAGGCTCCAGAGTCTAGTTACATCAGAATTTAACAGACTTCATGCAGCCACAAACTAAATTTCAGATTTTTAAATATTTTATTACATTACAGTGACATTAATAGAATTACACATAAAATGTACTCATAATTCCATGACTTCAACAAATCAAATTGCATATATTTGTCCATTTTTCCATCTAGTCCCTGTTACAAAAAATATATATATAATTTTTGCTGAGCTTAAAGCACACTGCAGCTAAGAAGTGCTTGACATTTTAAATCAATACACAATGTTTTTAACCCCACTGTTTTGACCCTGAGGATGTTTACTCTCTATTTATTAATAAAAACATTTTCCTCAGAATTATACCAATGATAAAGGCCATTAAACCAACACAACCCTTTGACGGGCTCTCTAGACCACGTAAGTGAACTGTGCACACTGTTCCCTCTTCATAGCGCCAAACCCTTTCCATGTACAGTCCGCAACAGAAATGTGACTCACTTTTTTTTTTTTTGGTGCCTATCAAATTTTACAAATTAACATTTTTGCCACTAAGCATTTCCTTAAGTACTCATTACTTCTTCCAGGTCTGCTGTTCTTACGTGAAGTTTTGGTGACCATCAGGCTTCTTTTGGGCTCACTGTTTGCACCAAGGCTAACTTTTCCTAAAAATGTATGCAACCAAAAACATCACTGCAGCTGAAATGGTAAGAGTCCAAACATCCTGCTTTATTTATATATACACTACATAATAAGACTTTTCTTTTGTTTTTCATAGGTATAACCATCCATGACTGACTAAAATCCCTTAAACAGATGTATCAGAGATCAGTCCACCAGCTCAGTTGATGTTTTAGGACCTGCCTCAGCTTCCCTTTAAAAACAACAGAGGTGGAGCCAAGTGGGATCAGACATACACTGTGCACCACCACCAGTCAGGGGAATGCTGGCCCGGGAGTCACATGTTTGTTTGGTTTTTTTTTGACAGTTATTTAGTCACAGGTGTTGGTACAACATGGAGAGGAATACTCAGCATGAGTTATTAAAACGGGTGGGGGGCTGGGTGGCTCAGTCGGTTAAGTGTCAGATTCTTGATTTTGGCTCAGGTCGTGATCTCAGGGTCATAAGATCAAGCCCCATGTCAGGCTCCATGCTCAGCATGGAGTCTGCTTAAGATTCTCTCTCCCTCTCCCTCTGCCCCTCCCACTCATGCTCTCTAAAATAAATAAAAAAATCTTTAAAAAAAAATTATCAAGAGAAGGCATATGTCTCCTAACAAGAGAAGGTCCTGTTTCTAAAAGAATAAAAGAATGGTGTCTGGGGCACCTGGGTGGCTCAGTTGGTTAAGTGGACAACTCTAGATTTCGGCTCAGGTCATGATCTCAAGGTCTTGGGGTCATGCCCCGCATCGGGCTCTGGGCTTAATGGGGAGTCTGCTTGACGATTTTCTCTCTCTCTCTCCCCCCCTCTGACCCTACCCCTGCTCACATGCACTCTCTAAAATAAATCAAAATAAGCCTTTAAAAAAAAATGGTGCCTGAATTGAGTGCCCATCAGAGATGCTGCCACATGGAAATACTACCCATGTTGTCTTTTTAATTGTGGTGAGAACACAACATGAGATCTACCCTCTTAACAAATGTTTAAGTATACGATATTGTGAAATGTAGACACCGTGTTGTACAGATCCCTCGAGTTTATTCATCTTGTATAACTAGAATTTTATGCCCAACGAACATCTGCCCCACTGCCCTCTCCCCCAGCCCCCGGGGGCTGCTCTGTTCTCTTCTTCTCTGAGCTTGACTATTTTAGACACTTCATGTAAGTGGAATCATCAGTATTTGTCCTTTTAGGACTGGCTTACTTCACGTAACATAATGTCTCCAACATTCATCCACGTATAGCAGGATTTCCTTCTGTTTTAAGGCTGAAAAATATTCCACTTTATGCATACACCACATTTTCTCTATCCATTCATCTGTCTATGGATAGATTGCATCCGTATCTTGGCTGTTGTAATGAACATGGGGGTGCAGAAACCTCTTTGAGATCTTGATTTCAATGCCTTTGCATATATGCCCAGAAGTGGGATTATGATAGCTCTGAATCATATGGTAGTTTTATTTTTAGTTTTTTGAGGACCCTCCATCATGTTTTCCCCAGTGGCTACACCATTTTATATTCCTGCGAATAGTGCAGAAGGGTTCCGGTTTCTCCGCAATTTTACCAACACTTGCTACATTCGGGTTTTTGATTTCAGCATCCTTCCAGGTGTGAGGTGATCCCTCACTGTGGCTTTGACTCGCATTTCCCTCAGGATTGGTGATCCTGACCACCTTTTCTTATACCTGTTGGCCATATGCCTATCAAGTCTTTTGCCCATTTTCAAAATCAAGTTATTTTTGCTATTGAGTTGTAGGATGCCTTATCGTCTCCTAAGAGCCTTATTTTGCTTTTCCCAAAGTAAGCGCCACAGAATACGCAGCAGTACGCAGTAACAGTTAGGCACGGGCTTCAAAGACATGTGAATCCTAGCTCTGTTACCAGACGTGCACCTCTGAGCATATAATCCCTCTGAACCTCAGCTCCTTGTCATACAATGTTGTTAGCACACTACCTACCCCGCAGGGGTTTTAAGGACTTTTTTTTTTTTTTTTTTTTAAGTAGCCTCCATGCCCAGTGTGGAGCTCAATGTGGGGCTCAAACTCATGACCCTGAGATTAAGACCTGAGCTGAGATTAAGAGTCAGGAGCTTAACCGATGAGCCACCCAGGCGCCCCGGGTTTTTAAGGATTTTAAAGACACAGGTAAAGCTTGTTACACAGTGCCTGGCACACAATAAGCTCTCAAGTTTTAAAAAAATGAAAGTCATTATTTCATGGTGAACAGCCAACAGCAAGCCAGTAAGAGATCATAGGTGTTTCATCTCAAGTGTATGGGTACTTTTCTGAATTAGACACATAAAAATAATGTACTTTTTATACCCATCTCACTGTGACTCAATCATTTGACTATATGTCAACCAGTTAGCAAACGTTTGCCTTCGGGGCAATCCCCAGAGTCCAGTTTATAACCCCCAAGAGGCCAGAAGGTAAATGAGAGGGTTAACTAAGGCCAGCTGTCCAGGCTGAGGCTGAACCAGTTCGGTAAGACTCTAAAATCTGCCGTTCCACAGATAAATCCGACCGTTTCGCATTTCTCAGAGCACATGCTCATCCCTGTGCATCATTTTCAGGAAAAAACATAATTTTATGTACACCTGAAATGATGGGTGTGTGAGCCTGAGTCCCTGCCTGAGTCCTCTTGTCTCTCCTGTTCGGCTGAAGGCAGGGCCCGTCGCTCTTTCTAGCTGTGCCCAGACCAGCCCTTTCCTCCCCGACCTTGCCTGCAGCCTGGTGGACCTTGCAGCCTTGATCACGGGAGAGGCACCTTCAGCTGCTCCTCCTTTCTCCAGGTGCCCTACTGTCCCCCTTTCTTTCCCTGTGCTTAATCCTACTGAGCTGTGCTCAGTGCAGGTAGCTTTCGGCCCCAGGGGCTTCTGCAGCCCATGTCTTGTTTAGTGGAAGCTCAAGGAAAATCCGGATGTTAGTCCATGAAGCCGCAGGAGACTACAAAAGACATCCTATGCTGAAGTTGATGTGATATTCCACATACGAAATGTACCCTAGTGTGTAGAACCCACACCTTCACACCCAGTTCTTTAAAGGCACATTCTTTACACTATGGGCATTAAAAACATTTTGCAGAATGATTTTCTCATGTGAGCATTTTCTTTCTGCAGCAGTTACTATCAGACTTATCAAAGGTTAATGACAATGAGACAACAGTCAGGTGACATATAAAAATCATCTTTAAGAAGGCTGGTCAGATCTTTGGTCTGATTTTAAATCAGGCAAGATTTTGCATCTGGAGTACTCCTGAAATAAAAATATGTCCCTTTTATTCTACAGCGGTGGTAGGTATGCTTTTCTGGGTGTAGCTCACGCTTGTTTCCTTTACCAACTGCATAATTAAGAGTTTGCACCTGTTACTTTGATTTAACTTGAACTGATTTAAGTCAGTGAGTCTCCATCCTCACTGTATTTAAGACATCCAGCATAATTCCTCTTGCTTTACAGTCAAAAGTCTTCCCTTCAGACAAAGGAGTACGATGAGTAAAGGCTTTTATCTTACATGTCTGAAAACAATGTCACTAGATACAATACTAAGATGGTCAGCCCCCTAAAAGGTTTATTATTTAGGTTGGGCATAATGTGTGAGCATTTATGATACACACTAATTTATCTTAACCCTTGAGAAATATCTGCCCTTCCCCCACTGTTAATTCCTACAGCCACGAAGCCAGGTCCAACGAGGTGGGCACCTGCAGTGGGTGGAGTGGGGGATCCACATGGTCCAGGCAGGGTGAGGAGGGCGCCTCACTTGAAGCAGCCTGGTGAGGGAGGGCGGGCCTAAGGAGGGTGATGAGGACATCCATGCAGAGAAGTGGCTGTAATATGGTTGGTTTTGATTTGGTTTGGGGCTTTTCTTACTGCTGTCCCGAGACAGTCTTGAGGCTAGAGGCAGGTCAGTCCCCTTCCTAAGAGGCTAAGTCCAAACTCCACCCAACTCCCTTACCAGAGGGGCTCCCCCTCTCTGGTGCCACTCTGCACCTCCCCCAATGGCCCCCGATGTAGGCACCTGAGAACCAGGGACAACCCCTGTCAGAGGATTATCCAAATCTGCCAACCCATAAGGAGCTTTCAAAACCTAGCTATCGATGCTGGGCTTTTCATTCATAAGATGCCCCCTCCAGTTCGTGTGCTGTCGCCCTGTCACCGGGCACAACTCCCCGCATGGCCCGGCCTCCCTCATATGCAGCTGCCTTTCATCTATCTGAGCATTGGTATGTCCCAGCATCAAAAGACTCTTGAAATCTTATAAAATGGTGGCCCCACTGTGATGTTTCCAGGCCCACATGGGGAGAGGAGGCTGCACATGCAGGAGTGGGGGCCACCGAGGCATGATGTGTTGGGGCCCTGGCAGGGTGCGACGGGTCTCCTCGTGGCACAGCATGCAATCACGGTGTGCCAAGGTGAGGAGGCGGCATCTGCAGAGCCAGAGGGGAGCAGTGGGGGAACGAGCTGTCTCCCCAGGTCCCTCCACTGTGAACACACTATTCTGTCCTCTGTAACAGCAAGTGCCTTGTGGCAACACACTCCGAGACTACGTCCCTATATTGTTCCTATTTTCACCCACGAATTTTCGCATCCATTGAGGATTCTTGCCTATAAGAATCTACTATGGTTTTGTCAAATGGTGAGGATGAAGTTTTTTGGGAAAACTAAAAATAACCTCAGAGGCTTTTGTGCCGGACTTGCAAACTATAGCCCGAGGCCAATCTCAGCCCGCTGCCCGTTTTAGTAAATAAAGGTTTCCGGAACACAGGCAGGCCCGTTTGCTTGTGCACCATCTGTAGACTTCGCACTGCGGGGACCCAGCTGAGGAGGTGCAACAGGCACCGCACGTCCCCCACAAAGGCTAAACGACACTCGGGCCCCTCAAAGAAAAAGGTCTGCCAACCCCTGTGTTTAGGAAAAGATTGCATTTATGAGACAGGTACAGAAAGTTCAATAAAGAAAAAGAAAAATAATTCTTATAAAAACTTGACCAAATCATCAAAATAAAAAAAAAATCAACAGAAAGACTGAAGAACAAAAGTGAGACAATATTCCAGAAGAAAAGACTAAGAAGATAGAAATAATCGGAAAATCAATCCAAAAAGCATGACAGTTGATTAAAGCTACAGAAAAAGAGAAAATACTTTTTTAAATCCAGAATTGAAGTAAAAAATTCTTTAAATGACCCATAATGAATGAAAAAGATTTACTCCAAGGCACAGTGTCTTGAAATTTTGAAATACCAAGCTAGAGAAGAGAAAGAGAACAGCTCTCATACAAAGGAAGAACAATCAAATGGCACGACCTCCATCAACAGCAGTGCTAGGATATGTGCACATGTTAAAGCTGTCTTCACGTTCTAAGAGAAAACATTTGTCATCCTACAGTGTCTACCCAATTAAACCATCCATCAGACGTCTTCAGGAATTCATGGATGCAAAACGTGTCTCCCACGTCACTTTTCTTAGAAAGCGGCAGGAGAATGTGCACCACAAAAAAAAAAAAAAAAAAAAAAAAAAAAAGATATAAATGAAGAAAGAGGAAGACAAGACTCCATAAAATAAGATTCCCACAGGAACTTCCCAAGATAACGCTGTCCAGCAGGGCTAAAAAGAAGTTTAAAGCAAACAGAGGCAGAACTCTGGAAATGAAATAGCCTGGGGAAAAATAGAATTCGTAGATTATTTGACATGATTGACTTAGAAAAAACTGACCAACATATGAAAGACTGAACTTCTTGGAAAATTTAAGTTTCACCAAAGCCATGCAAGAAAAAAGGGAGACAATTATGCATCCAAGAAAAATAAAAAGCTGTAAAAGAAAGAAGTGCCCTATTACTCTGACCCTGCAGGGAACGATGCCACAGTCATAATTAACAATCCATAACAACTACATAAAACTGCTATATTTGATATGATGCAAGAGAGAAGATGGCTGGAATAGAAAAGCTATTATTTTATCTATACCTTAAGTCAATAGATGTCCAAAACTGACAAATCCAGAAACAGCCACAGAAGAATATTACTTAGAAATACGGGGGCAAACCTGAGAAGAAACAGCTTTAAACAGCTGACGTTATCTTAGACCCACGAGAGGACAGGTGGGGGCAGGGCTGGGTCTTCTGGCACCATTTGGCGATGTGTGGTGCGCACACCGTGCTCTGATAAGATGCTCACAAATGCCAGGACGCCGTGAATGCCCTTCCTCGCCTGCACTCACCCTTCGCCAGCACTGCTCACAGCGAACTCAGATGTGAAGGGCTCCCAGGCTCCTCAAGTCAGAATTTGTGCCTGCTTCCTTCATGCTCCCATAGCTGCTGGTATATTCCTTATAATAATTTCTGTTGATCCAACAAATCACATTATGAGACTGGCATCCTGTTAGATGCTGGAGATAGAGTAGTAAACAAGAGAGCTGAGTCCTGCTCACGGGACTAGCAGTCTGGCAGGCAGACATTACACACACACTCAATTCAGTATGGACAAGAGTTCTAAGAAGACGCCCCAGCCTGAGTTTCCCCCCCCATCCAGATAGCATTCCCCTGGGGCTAAAGAGAACCATGCTTGGTCTCTGCCTCTGCCTGGCTTCCGACATTTCCAGGACATCTACACCCTCCACAGTTTAACTCAGTGAGTTCCAGGCATCACCACAGTCTCATGGTCATCTTCTAATTCTGACCTGCAGGTGACACGTGGCTTCCACCCCTCTCCTGACGTCTTCATGGCTCAAGCCACTGCCTCTCCATCCCCCCCACGCTCACCCAGGTGGGGCAGGTGCTCTGCACCTCTCTGGGGGTACCACGAAATAACATGATCCCCTGCTCTCCGCTCTGACCCAGATTTCAGATTTCTCCCTTCCCAGGGCTCCTGAGCGAGGCCCCAGAGGCCAGGACAGCAGGGACAGCATCGGGGCAGGAGTCCTTTGTACTGTCACTTTCTTTGGCTAAGAACCTAATATCTGTCCCAGATCTTTTATTGCAGTCTTCAAGCAGCTCACACACACACAAACATCCCTCGAGAGAGAGCTGATCAGATAGCTCAGGATGAGAAAGAAAAATACAAAGGAGGGGACGCGCCTCCCAGTAGGAGCAACACGGCATTTCAGAAATCACTTCTGAGAGCGCCTGGGTGGCTCACTCGTTAAGCGTCTGCCTTCGGCTCAGGTCATGGTCCCAGGGTCCTGGGATCGAGCCCCACATCGGGCTCCCTGCTCTGCGGGAAGCCTGCTTCTCCCTCTCCCACTCCCCCTGCTTGTGTTCCTGCTCTCGCTGTGTCTCTCTCTGTCAAATAAATTAATTAATTAATTAATTAATTAAAAAAAAAGAAATCACTTCTGAGAGTAACCTTAAGGAGATAAAAACATGTTCAAAAAATAATCTATACAATCTAAAATGAATTTAGAGCAAAATCCCTAAAAAAAAAAACAAAAAAAACCCACATATACTTAGATACACGTTACCCCTGTTTGAAGCCCAAGTGTCTGTCAATTCTCTTAAAGCACTTCTGCAGAGGATGCGTTCACCACTAACTCATCCGTCTGGGTCTCCACTAATGTCCAGCTGGGGGTCTTCACTGCATTTGTATCACACTTTGCTCTATTAAGCAATGACAGTTTCTTCAAATGATTTCAGATACATCTTACCTTGTGAGGTAGGCCCTTGTTGAATTTAGTTTCATTAAATACTAATGTGGCTGCTGAATGCTATGATTACAGCACTTTCTCATTTCAATGGACACCATGAAGTTCATATTTAAATACACTTTTTCATTTTGGGTTCTAGCCAATAAAGAAAAAAACCTTTATCTCTACCACACACACACACCCATGCACACAATGATCACACACATACACACACATGTACACGCACACATGTGCACAGTGATCACATGCACACACACACACACACATTGATCACACACACAGTGATCACACGCTTAAGCAGAATTCCTTGTCTTTTAAATTCTAAGGGCAAAAGAGAAGTAAATATCTTTTTCCTTATTTTATATGAATTTTCATTGGGACATGCTATTTTCATGTTTTTAAAATTTAACTTAATTCTCTAAACATTAACTTTGAAATGACCCATAAATCATAATTTCTAATGTGAAAGAAGAACGCTTCAAACAGACTGCTTTATTTCAACTTCCAACACCAAGAACACAACCGGTGAGTCCAAAATAAACAAACAGCAACAATAATTTGCCACCTCCTGCCAACACTTAGTATGTTGTCCCAAACCAGTGGTTTATTTTTGCTATCCTCAGGTAAAGGACCAGGCTGACGATGAAGTATTCTTCTGTCTCTCTGATCCACACCAGCTCCATGTGCACTTTTCCTTCCGAGTCCACATAGTCAACATAGTAAGTGTGTCCCAAGAAGTTAGGCCCATCAGAGGGCCCGGAAGATCTCATGCAAACAGGGGAACTGAAACACCAAAAGGGTTTCCCATATTCATCCAAAAGGGTTACGTCCATTATAGAACAGCTCTACAAAATAAACACAAATACTCATGAGTGTAAGGGCAAAATGGCCAAGTGGACCTGATTTCCAGGTCTAACTAATACGTGTGTAAATGCGTAAATGAAGCCTTTGCTGTGAAGGACGAAGTGAAAGGGGAGGAGGAGATAGAAGAGAACAGTTACAGAAGAAGGCAGGGCCACACCAAGACGGTGAATGAGCAAGAAGCACCGGAGGGACTAGGAACCGGGGGCGCTGGGGGGCGACGGGGTCATGCGGGCGGCAGGGGGGCTCTCACATCACCTCCACCACCGCAAGCAGCAACCAGTGCCAGTAAATGCATCTCCGATAAACGGAGCAATGAAACCGGGCTGGGGGCAGCGAGAACAGCACAGGGACGTTGGTGACCATGACACGCCTGCGAGGAGACAGTAACGTGAGCCCTCAGCCGTCGGTGGTAGTAACTCACGGGAAAGAGATGGAAGGAGTATCTATAGGACACACTGAGCAGCACCCGGTACCGGGAGGTGTGGGTAGGGGAGAAAGGGGCGCTGACCTTCTACTCTCTCCCCCACTGCTGCAGAAGGGCAGGGTCTGGGGAGAAGAAACGTGTCCACTTCAGACACGCTGCATCTACAATGCCACGTGAAGAGTCACTGCTGCACGGGGACTTGAGTCGGGGGAGGTGCTGATAATGATTAATCAATATACATTGACTTTTTTAGTTGTGGTAAAACACATGCAACAGAACTTTACCACTGCAACCGTTTTTAAGCGTACAGCTTAGTGGCATTAAGTGACACTGCTGTGCGGCCTTCAGTACCGTAGACCTCCAGAGCCCTTTTCATCTCGCAAGCCTGACACTCTGGACCCATTAACTTCCCAGCCCTCCCTCCCTGCAGCCCCTGGGAACCACCATTCTACTCAATGTCTCTGTGAACTGACCACTCTCGGGACTTCATGTAAGTGGAATCTTACAGTATTTGACCTTTTGTGTCTGCCTTATTTCACTTAACAAAATGCCCTCAAGGTTCACCCATGTTGTAGCGTGTGCCAGAATTTCCTTCCTTTGTAGGGTGGGACAATAGTCCGTAGTATGCATACACCACCTTGTGTTTATCCGTTCAGCTTCTGGTGGACACCGGGTTTCTTTGAGTCACCTTTGACTCTTGTGAAAAAATGCTATGAAATGAACATGAGTGTGTAATGTTAGCTATAATTTTTAACATGTTCTGTTTACTAAACACTAATCCAAGCAGTTTACATATACTATTTTATTTAATTCTCAAGAATTAATTTTTTTTTCTCAAGAAACTATGTGGTAGTATGAAGGCTAAAATCTTCTAACACTTCCCTTTTTAAGAAATGGCTCATTATTTGCCATGACTTATGCCCTGTGTTAGTATTTTACTAATTGGAATTTAAATGCTTACTCTTAGATATCTGCATAAAATGGAACAATGATATCAACCTAATTATAGAGACACAGATATTACAGATACCTACATAGAGAGATATATAAAGATATTATAGATGTCAGCATAAACACTGCTTTCAGAGATCTATAAATGATTAAATGTGGCCAATAGCACTGACCATTTGGACCTGAGTATGATCAGGCCAAAGAGTCCTGCCTCAAAAAAGTGTTTCTCAGAGAGAAATTAAAGGAACACAAACATTCCAAAAGTTAAAAAAAAAAAAGAGAGAGAGATAGAGAGAGAGATGGTCTAGTAAGTAAGGGATGAGAAGTGGTTCCTGCCTCTGGAGGAGACCTGAGTGAAGAACAAGCCAACATGAACCATCCCCAGGCCCCGATGGCAGAGAATACAGACCAGAGCTGAAAGCCACTGCCCACATGAGGTGGGGGCCATCCAGCGAGACAGCCTGAGGAGCCCAACACTAGACCCTCCACGTCCTGGAACAGCACACATCCACCCATCACACCCTCTGCTTCTGACAGAACAGGGACTACGTTCACAGACCATGGAGAAGGGCTCACTGGGGCTGAGAACAGGGGGAACCAAAGCCAACCCTGAGAGCTAGAATGTGTCTCTGTCTGTGCTCAGGCAGCCAGAGCCCTTCTGGAATAAACAGCTATCATCACGGCCATTTGATGAAGGAAGCTCCGTGGCCATGTCAATGCCCAAGATAATACACCTGGTCGGGTGGTCATGCGGACCCAAGCCTTTCTTTACCCCATCGCCCTTCATCATCTTAACTACTGGTTTAGCAGTCTCTCGGTTTTGTTACTTAAAACCTCATCAAAATCCAGCAGCACAGACACAGTGGCTAGAACCATGAGCAAGGAGGAGACCATGAGAAGAAGGTGACACCCTGGGCTGCCCCAACATTCCAGAGGAAGATAGAGAAGGAAATCCAGGAGGTACGGTCAAGAGGTATAAGAACTCTTTGATAAGGATGCTGCTCATGAGCCCTGAGCCCTTCAGGAAACGGCTTCCTGTCTGCTTTCGGCCCCTCAGCTGCCAGACAGAGTTGTGAGCTATCTTCCGAAGCTCTCCTGGTTCTAAAAGCCTAGCATTCTCCAATTCCTACATATCCTATGGAACACCCGGCACACAGTGGCACAAAAAAACCCTTTAACAGCCTCAACTCCAAATTCTTTATCCTAGGTTGTGAGGCCCTTTGTGAGCGCCCCCCAGCCTGCCTTTCCACCCACCTCCTGGTACCCCCTCCCTCCTCTGGTGTGGAGCCCGGTCACACTGGGAAAGCTCAAGATGGACAGACAGCCACCGCTGGGCTCTTCCACCCCTTTCCAGGCTCAGTGGATACCCAAACCCTGCTTCACAGAGCACAGAGGCCACCTCCTCCTTAATGCACGTGGGGTGTCGGGTTCCTCCCAAGGTGCCGACTCCTTCAATCACCCAGCACTGCCAGCAAATCCACCAGGGCATCTTTCTTGGGGGCTGGGGTGGGGGCACAGCCACCATCACACACTGAACCTGGGACACGCCCATCGGCAGGCTTCACTATTCTTGCATAAAGCACAACCACAGTTACACTAAAATATCTGGCTTGAATTACAACGAATGCTGAGCTCCATATAGATCTAGAAGTAAGTAACATTAAAATAACACAAAAAATGCCAAGGCATGAAAGGAGAAAGTACAAGGAATGGATATAAGAAAAGCCTTACCAAAGGACACTCCATCCATCAGCACTTCTGATAGGAACGGAGAGAAGGCAGGGCAGGAGAGCGGTTTTGACCGGCACTGAATTCTACCGAAGCCTGCAGCAGCGACCACCCTGGCCATTCAAACGGCCTTTGTAAGACAGACTGGAGAGCGGTCGGAGAACAGCGGGCCTGTGTGGGTTCAGCACTAACAGCACCCGGGGCAGGCGGCTCTACAATGTATTTGAGACCACAATCTGACTTTGAAAAGGAAAAGAAAACCTCATCAGCTTTTAACGTGATGTTTTTAAGTATTTATGGCTGAGCAATCCCCCGTACAAAATGATGGGTTACTGATGTTGGACTCCAGGCACCCAGGCGGGAGTTACGTCTGGTTTGAACGACCAACGGGGCCGGCCTCACACTCCCGTGGCTCCTCTGGCAGAGAAGATCCCTCTGTGAACAGTAACCAGGAGGACCCCAGAGAGCCCACCCGTGACCACATGCCACTTCGACAACACAGTGCAACGGGCAGCTCCGCCGTCCGTCATTATCACGATCACTGGTATCTGTCCCGGGCCCAGAGTTGACAGCTTGGGTGACACTTTCTCACTGACCTGCGCCACAACAGCGTGCTGAGCGACAGTCCAGGAGGCCGTTTCCACAATCTCTGCCACAAGCATGCCGCTTTGTTGGTTTTTCATAGTTATATGTATTTAAGAAACTTTTTTACAGTTTACCCTTGTTAATAAAATACCCTGAGAGCAATTTCTCAAAACATGTTTTATAGTTTCACAATAGTCACGCTGCTCAGATGCCTGAGGGAAATGCCCGACCCGCGCGGCAAACACAAGGCACAGGACATCCCTTACCTCGCCCTTTAGGACCTCTGAGGGTAGCTCAGTCCTAACACCAAACCCCAAATTACGAACAGGAAAATACAAATGGACCTTGCCCAGCCGCAGCAGGCCCCCGGGAGAGGGTACAGCCGTGGAGCCCCACTCCAGCTCCCCCCAGAGCCCAGCTGGGAGAAGAAACTGCAGGAGAAAGTGTGCAGGGACATGCAGCCCATGCCTGACTGCAAGGACCAAACCCCGTTTTCAGATCAAGCCATTTTACTGGAAAAATGCATTCCTGAGTCACGTCGGTCTAGCGACCTACAGAATCACGGCCTGGAGCTCATTTTGAAGCTATACCTTCGGCTTCTGTTTGCTGTAAAAAATCTGTCCCCACAGTTGCAGCTAAAATGCTATTTAGGGTGTCCTACCTAAAGTCCCACCAGAGACTGTGTGTGTGACGAGAGCTATGATGGAGCTCTGTTTCTCTGTAGAACTACACCACGTCCCTCACTCTGCTCTCATCCTGCTCCAAATACCAGAAAACACAGAACAAATTACATCAGTTTTATAATCACACAGACACGTTAACTCTTCAGTATCTGTATTTTGCCTTTCTTGGACCACAAGGTCTACTCTGACTATAATATTTTATTTTAGTACATATTTTTATAAGACCCATTAAAAAAGGATCTGTGCTCTTAAAGACATGAAGATTCTTTTATATATGATAAAAATAATCTATACCAAAGTTTAAATGTTTGTTTTCCAATAAATAAGGGCTAATAAACCAGCTCACTGTATCAAATTACAAGTGGCTCAAGAGATAATACTTAATGATAATTAACTGTTTTCAACACTCAATGATAACACTGCCCTTGTCATCACCAGTAATCGTCCTAACAAAGTGTCCACACTTGTACGGCAGAAGAGAGGCGTGTTACTGATGACAGATCCCAGTGGCTTGCCAGGAACAGGTAAATGCCATCCATCCCACAAAGCAAAGACAGAGAACAATGAGAACCAGGGGCAGCCACGGGCACAAGATCACAGAGGAAACAAAACTACGTCTCAAAGGCTCTCATGCTCCTCCGCCGCCTCTTCTTTCCCCCTTCCCTGCCGACTCCCAACCGTAACTGTTCAAGGGAGGGTGTTCCAGGAAATCTCTGCATCCTGACTGGTAACCTGATGTAAGAGCAAGTAAGATGTTGAGTCAATGCTACTTGCCTGGTCCAACCTAGAGCTCCACTTTTTCTCCACAAGACAGACAGACAGACAGACAGAGGGGCTTCAAGGGAGGGCAGGGGTACAAAAACATTGCTGCATATTACGCACCACTCCTGATCCCCACCCTCAGCAAAAACCAGAAGGTACAGGCTAAGAGAATGCGCACGTATCTTCAGACATTAGAACACTAAAACTGGGACTTTAAAAGCAGTATCAAAGATATACACAGACAGACTTTTTTATTATACAGAAACCAGGTTACATTAAGAAAATAAAACAACAAATTACCTTTATACAGCCATTGAAAACATCCGTTCTCCAAGAGAGGCCAACTTTTCCAATAAGAGGTAGGTGTTCTGTGTTATTTTTGAAACTTATAACAACAAGCTTCACATATCCATTTTCAATGGATCCTGAAAAGAGTTAAGATTTTTTAAATTACGACATACCCATGCAGGACAAGTCAAGACTCCTTAGGCTTGCTGCTTCATAAAGAATGCCTCATCTAGCCACGTCCTGGATGCAGGCATCTGGCTTGAGGCCGGTGGCATACCCACACTCCAGAGACAGAGACACAAGTGCACACTCTGGAAACACGATCTCAAAGCGGGTGGGGGGAGCTGACTGGGGTGAACCTGGATCTCACCTGTCACCGATGAGAGGTTGCTAAGGAGGCCGAGGTTCTTCTGATTTGATTAAGCTAACAGCAGTACAAACAGTACACAAGAACTGTGGAGCTTTCCGGAAAGCAGATGCCAGAGTGGTCCAGACATGAGATGTGAGGGAGCAAGGAGGGCAATGTCCAGAGGACTGAGGAACTTGAGAGCAGGGAAGTATGGAAGAAATGAGAAGCCCCGCGCACATAAAGGAGTAAACATCTTTCATGTGCTTATTGGTAAGTAAAAATCCGTGCACTTGCTACCAACAGCTTGAGACCAGAGGCCTTGCCCCTTCTCTGACTAAACACTGACGAAGAGCTACCTGGCCACTAGCAAGGGCCCAACACAACCCAGGTGCACGAGTTCCACTTTCCAAGGCCCTGATGCTCAGACAGCCCCCAGGACTGCTGAGCTTCCCGTGACCATGAGCTCCGCACCCTCCTTTTACGTGCCCTGAAAAGTGACCAGCACGCGGGACAACATAACAGCTCCTTCACTTGTACGCAAGCTTTCTTCAGAAAGAGGCACCTTGACAAAGGTAAGATGTGAGTCACAGGGCAAAGCAGACAGAAGAATGGGAAGCACAAATGTTCTTTGGCCTTAGATGGGTTATTTCAGGAGAAAAATAAAGCCAAAGCTAGGTTGCCTTAGGAGCCAAAGCCCTACCCTAGAAATTCTGCACGGTGTCATCACTTAAGCCAAGCCTTAGTGCTGCTTTGCCAGCAGCCTCTTCTGTGACACAGTAATGGCTCTAAGGGAGATACCCACCAGGAGCAGAACTTTCCGGCCCTGCAGGAGGGTGCTGGGAGCCCATCTGTACCAAGAACAGAGGCAGCCCATGACGTGGTCCCCTCGCTGCTGAGTAATTAGCAAAGACCGTGCAGCTCCTCTCCTCCTCTCCCCAGGTGCGGAAGCCAATGCCAAATGACACTGACCCTTCCCGGCAAGAGCTCCACTGTCACCTCGGCAGGGCTCAATGGAAGCAGGGAGGAAATCTGTGAGAAGCGAAGCCTCAGAGGAGACGTGGTAATGACATTCTGAATGGACCAGATGTGGCTCTGCTCTGCTCTATATTACTGCACAGCCATGTGCAAAATCGGGAGAGACCTCCGACTGGCTGGCATGTGCACTGGCAGCCAGACGATGCCATACAGAAAGCCGCGAGTTCATTTTCCATGTGGCTTGTCCTCAGGACACTGCAGAAAACGGACCCCAAAGTACAACAGCCAATAACATCTCAATGGCAATTGTCTAAGCTAATAAACATGAAATCTCTGTGGAAGCAAGGACTGTTGTTATTTTATTACCAAATATTCTCCCGCTTTAGAATAACTCTAACATTTGCAGTATCTTCAAAGGTCAGAGCTCTCTCGGCATACTCTGTAAGTGCTCGTATCTATCAGAGAAAAAGGTTAAGCTCACCCTACATTTAAACAATCTGCACACGGAATGTATGTGTGAAAACGTGTATATATAAAATAGGCAATATTTTTGAGTATTTACTGTACACCAGCCATTGTGTTAAGCACTTTATGTAGAGTAGCTTAAAAGACTACTTTAAAATATCTTAAAATCCTACTATTAATTAGGTATTATAGTTTTCTGAATTCACAGGTGAGAGAAGGGCACACAAAGAGATTAACTGTACGTCACCCAAGGTCATACCACTGGTAAGTGGCAGAGACATGATTCAAACATTATGTGTCTATTATAAGATGGATCTTACAATAGATTAAAACATATACAAAAAGGGGAAACATAATCACCTATTTGCTTAAATACTGAGAATTTATAATACAGATTTAAATTCTCATAAACTTTTGCTTTTGTACTACTGCCAATAGAGAAAAATCTATAAATTAGCAGACAATATTTGCTGGGGAATCACTTATGGCTCCCCCAAATTTGTGGCAATTCCTGCATCTGTGCATCTCATGCTTACTCCTCTCCCCTCCCCAACCTTCGTATAACTAGGTCATAAGTGGCCTGGGTTCCTTCACTTAAGCTAACATCCCCTTAGTGAATTCCTGTGTTGCTTAAACCCACCACAATAAATTCTGTTAGAAACTCCAACTCTAACCTACCAAACCATAAGACCATCCCCAAAATGCAGAGAAATTAAATTCAAGGCTCACTGCCCTTGGCTTCAAGTGACATTCACTTACAAGCCTGGCTTTTAGAGTCATGAAGGCCTCATTCCAAGCCCTGCCCAGCCATTTACTAGCTGTGTAACCCTGGTCAAGTAGGGTTTAAGCTGAGTAAAATAAGGACACAAATAGAAAATACTTTATAAAGCTTTGTGAAGATTAACAAAACTAAGAATACATATTAACATTACAGGGTAGATTATTATATATCCCAGGCTAAAGGTGCTAAGCACCTTATATATATTACATCAATAATACTCCTCTAAGAGCCAAGCCTACTGCCAAGCAGGAAGTAGGTATGTACCACGTGCACGGATAACAAGACTCAATAATTATAAACACATCTGTTTACCCAAATGATCTACAGATTTAATGCAATCACAATAATAAACCCAGCAGGCATTTTAATAACTTATAAAGAATCAATATAGAAAAATAAGTAAATAATAAAATTTGACTATCTGATTCTAAAATTCATATGGAATACTAAGGACCTATAAAATAGCCACACAATCTTAAGAAGAAAAAAAAGCTGACTTTAAGACATATTATAGAGGTACAGCAATCAAAACAGTGGGGCATCACTGTAAGACACACAAATAGATGAACAGAACAGAATAGATGGGCCCAAATATAGATCAACACTTTTACAAGCAATTGACTTTTAACAAAGACATCAAAATAATTCAATGAGAAAGTCTTTTCACAAATGGTGCAAAAAAACTTATTATCCATATGGAAAAACAGAATGAACCTCAATCCTTACCTTATAATACTTAACACAAAAATTAATTAGCGATGGATCATGAATCTAAATGTAAAGGTTAAAACCATAATACAACTGGAGGAAAGAATATCTCTATAATCTGGAGTAGGAAAAGTTTTTAAGCGCCCCCCCAAAAAATTATAAAATAAAAAAACTGATAAATTAGATTTCATCAAAATGAGAAACTTCTGATCATTAAAAGATACAATTAAAAGGCAAGAATACATAGTGGGGAAAGGACAGTCTCTTTGATGAATGGTGTTGGGAAAACTGGACAGCCACACGCAAAAATAAAAATAAAACTGGAAAACTATCTTACACCATATCCAAAAATTAACTCAAAATAGATTAAGACCTGAATGTAAGACCAGAAACCATAAAACTCCTAGAAAAAAACATAAGCTCCTTGATATAGGTCTTAGCAATACATTTCTGTATCTGCCTCCAAAAGCAAAGTCAACAAAAGCAAAAGTAAACAAATGGGACTACTTCAAACTAAAAAGCTTCCACACCACTAAGGAAACCATCAACAAAGTGAAAAGATAACCTACTGAATAGGAGAAGATATTTGCAAATAATATGGCCAATAGGAGCTGATATGCCAAAGAACTCATAAAACTCAATACCAAAGAAAATCTAATTAAAAAAGGGACAGAGAATCTAAAAATGTCTCTTCCCAAAGAAGACATCCAGATGGCTAACAGACACATGAAAAGATGTTTGACATCACTCATCATCAGAGAATGCAAATCAAAATCACCCTGAGAGATTTCCTCACACCTGTCAGAATGGCTATTATCAAAAAGAAAAAGAAAAAGAAAAAAGAAATAACAAGTACTGGTGAGAATGTGGAGAAAAGGGGACCCTCGTGCACTGTCGGTGGGAAGTAGCTGCACTAATTTACACTTTCTACCATGGAAAACAGTATAGATGTTTCTCAAAAATGTTTTTAAAAAACTACTGTATGATCCAGCAACTCCACTTTTGGGTATTCGTCCAAAGGAAATATAATCACTATGTCAAAAAAAACCTTTTCATCGCCATGTTCACTCTAGCATTATTTACAATAGCCAAGGTATGAAACAACCTAAGTGCCCATCAATGGATGAACGGAAAAAAATATGTAATACACATATAGAAATCATATCCAAAAATATGTAACACACACACACACACACACACACACACACACACACACACACACTAAATAGAATATTATTCAGCCGCAAAAAAGAAGGAAATCCTTCATTTGCAACAACATGGGTGGACCTAAAGGACATTATGCTAAGTGAGCTAAGCCAGACACAGAAAGACAAAACCCTATGATTTCACTTATATATGGAATCTGAAAAACAAAACAAGTGAAAAAACAAAACTCATAAATACAGAGAACACAATGGTGGTTGCTAGAGGGGAGGAGTGGATGAAATGGGTGAAGCAGGTCAAGAGGTACAGACTACACTTACAAAATACATAAGTCACAGGGGTGTAATGTACAGCATGGGGACTACAGTCAAATATTTGTGGAGCATACTTAAAAGTTGCTGAAAGTTTCTGTATGGTGACAGAGGGTAACTAGACTTACTGCAGTGATCATTTCACGATGTATAAATATCCAATCAGTACATTGTACTATAGAGTAATGTAATGTTATAATATGTCAATTATACCTCAATAAAAAATGTTTTAAAGATACCATTTAGAAAATGAATAAGCCAGCCACAGACTGGGAAAAGATACTTGTAGAACATTTATCTGCCAAACAACTGGTATTTAGAATACATACATAAAGGACTCCTATAATTCAAGAAAAGACAAGTCATTATTTTTAAAAAGGTGAAAGGATTAGTAGACGCTTCAAAAAGAAGACAGGAAAATGGCCAAGAGGCACGTAGAAAGGCGCTCACCACTACTGGCCATTAGGGAGACAGAAATCAAGGCCATGATGATCATCTTACTCCCACACAATGGAACAACTAAAACTTAAAAGACTAATTACATTAAATGTCAGCTGGGATATGGAAACACTCTAAAAAAATATTTTGGCAATTTCTTACACATAGAATTTTCTTTTTTAATCTTTTTTTTTTTAAGACTTTATTTATTTATTTGACAGAGAGAGACACAGCGAGAGAGGGAACACAAGCAGGGAGAGGGGGAGAGGGAGAAGCAGGCTTCCTGCAGAGCAGAGAGCCCAATGCAGGGTTCCACCCTAGGACCCTGGGATCATGACCTGAGCTGAAGGCAGATGCTTAAGGACTGAGCCACCCAGGCGCCCCTCTTTTTTTTTTAAAAGATTTATTTATTTGAGAGAAAGAGGGAATGAGAGAGAGAGAGAGCATGAGCAGGGGAAGGGTCAGAGGGAGAAGCAGACTCCCCACCGAACAGGGAGCCCGATGTGGGACCTGATCCCAGGACTCCAGGATCATGACCTGAGCTGAAGGCAGTCACTTAATCAACTGAGCCGCACAGGTGCCCTGAATTTTCTTACACATAAAAAAATGTCTGGCAATTTTTAATAAATAAACCTCCCCCAAAACCCAATGATTCCAGTACTAGGTATTTTGCCAAGAGAAACAAAAAACTTACGTCGACAAAAAAGACTTTCACAAGAATTCTGTGACAGCTTTATTCAAGATAGTCCCAAACACGAAACAACCCAAATTTCCTGTCCATCAACAGGAAAACAAATAAGCAAATTGTGGCATATTCATTCAATGGAGTATTACTCATCAATAAATAGGAATGACTATCAGTACCTGCAACAGTATAAATGAAACTCAAAGGCATTTTGCTGAAAGAAAGAATCCGGACACAAAAGAGTACCTCCTGTAGGAAGGATCCCATTGATATAAAGTCCTAGAAAAAGCAAAACTAATCTGTGGTGAAAAAAAGAATCAGAAAAAATGTACATGGGAGTTCTTGTACTATTCTTGTAATTTTTCTAGGTTGGAAATTACATCAAAATAAAAAGTTACCAAAAAAGTAGCACTCAATAAAGGTGAGCTGTTAGCAGCTCTATCAACCTTCCTCTGAAGGCCCCCTTCTGCTTATGACAACTAGCGGTTCTTTTCCTATCAACAGATAACTCTAGGAATGCCGAAATCTGTGTCCTCAGATCTTCTTCCTCTTCCCTTAGGGAGTTTAGTCCCTCAAAACTTCAGTATTCCCCTCCATGGCTAACAGCACCTTTCAGCCTACACTAATCTCTTCCTTTTCTAACCCCTGCTGCACACACACCTGAACATTTAATTATACTGGATTGTTTCTGCATGTTCGATGTTTCCTGAAATAACCTACAGTCTTTGGGAATAAAGGTCATGTCTTCTATGGCGTGATTAATGGCACTACTTATCACATTTCTCATTTCTCAGCTATGATTAGAATTCATTTTATGCCCCATAAATAGAACATAGAAAAAGCAGGAAGTAAAGAATGTTGGGAGGAGAGATTGACTGATTGTTTGGTTTGACTGAATGATTTTCCTAAGGCAAACAGGGAGAAAAGGGAAGGGGGTTAAAGCAGAATAGTACTGCCTGAGGTTCTTTTCTGAGGCAGGAAAAGCAACACACATCAACCCGAGGAGCGAGCACTGAGTAAGGTGGAGCCCTGGAGCGCCATCTGAGAGACCAACGTAGTACCTACCATGAGTTAATGGACTGGACATCAGGAAGCAACTCTCAGGTGGGTGTGTAAATCTTGGGTAAAGAGGAAGGAAGACCCTACAAACTCAAATATATTTAGTATTAACAATTTAAAGCTGCAGAGACTCCAACGTGACAAAGGAATAATTAATAACAAGACAGAAAAGTCATTAGACTCTAATGATCAAAAAGAATAGGCACCTGCTCTTAGGTGATGAAATCTTGAGTACCTCCCCCTTTCCTTGTTAGGTATCTAATATAAATCTCCTCAAGGCAAACACATAGCTTCTCTCTTTTTCTCAGCTATTTTCAGATACCTCTGTTGTTTCCCAAACCCCTGATACACATGAAATTTAAGTAGCTAAATCCAGACACAGATTATGGACTATGAAAAGAGAGGAGGACTCTGAACATGATGAGGTTCAGAAATTTCTCCCTTGGTTTCACTTGCTGTAAGGACTGTAAGAGTGAAATGAATCGGAGCTGTGTTAGAAGGAGACCGGAAAAGTAGAACTCTCAGATCTGTAGGACAATTTCCCTCCCGAATCCAGAACTGTTGAGTATGACATCAGGAAAACCCCTTAAGTCTTTGAGCCACAGAGTCTCTACTTCTTTCATACTAGCGAGAACCCTAACAGGCTACATTTGCTGCTAGTATTATTCCTGGTCCTGGTGACAAAAACTCGATTTTCAACAGGATGAAGTGTGTACTTAGAATCTTTAAAAGTTCACTGTTCATTAATTCAATAATGTTTCAAAATAACTTTTTCTATTGATGTAAAAATTCAGACTGGTATTTTCACAAGACCCAGTTCTATCTTCCATGCCTGTGGACCAATTTTCTATCAATCCAGTCTATTTCACTATGCGTTATTTTTTCTAGGCTAGTCTTTCCAGAGATGTTTAAGGAGAAGGTATATGGATATTTGTTTTGGGCTCACCAGTATCTGTTCTGCCTTTCTCGCTAAGCATGTTCTAGTATTCCTCTGAGACACACACGCAGGTCAGTCCCCATATTTCAGATGGTAGCAGCCAGGCTCAGATACGGAGCATCCCATTCACCTGGCACATTACTGAGTCAGGGATGAGTCCCTAAGCCGACTAGAGCCAAGGAGATGCAATGAGACTCCTGGGGAGGGGGTGCTGGAAAGGAGAACCTCACACTAGGACATGAGATCTAGAGCTAGCCACAGCTGCCTTGAAAGTAGGAACTGTAACTCAGAATATAGTGAAGCAGGAAGAATCAGAATGAGAGAGACGAGGAGGGACAGACAGGCTGTCTAGACATATCCAGTCCCACTGACAGGCACTAAGCCCTCGCCTCAAACTGTTTGAAATAAAACCTCCCCCTGGATTTTTCAACATGAATTATTTTTGCTAAGCCAGTTTTAGGTTAGGTTTTCTGTAGTTTTCAACCAAATTTTTTTTTATCTGTACAGAAGTGCTTTTTTTTTCCTTCTAAAATAATTTTTGAATCAGAAAACATGAATATAAGTGGAAAAAAAAGATGATGATGGGAAAACAGATTTGAGATGATGCTGAGACACAAATGGCTAAATGCAGGTCCCAGAGGAGGTAGGAGCATCTATATTTAGGAAAAGAAATTGGGATATACTTTTTGGAGAGAAGTGGGACATCTTTTTCTCTGAAACAGGAAAGAACACAAAGAGACTGTAATATAGTGACAACGTGACAGCAGATGAGAGAGGAAGACCAGGAAGCACAGAGGTGACAACGTTTCTTAGCACAGCAGGTAGTGAGGCCAAGAACAAGGAACAGAGCAGGAAGACGACCGTGACCGTATCTAAACAGCCCTTACACGACATATAAAGGGGACTTACGGCAAGCTGATTAAAAGACTTCTGAGTCGCAACAAGGGGTAAGTCAGAGTCTGACAGCACCAATGGACACCTATTTGTGATTTCCCCCAAGGAACTGGGGCACATTCAAGTTAAGAAGCAGCATCACGGTGAGCAGTATTTTAGTTATTGATGCAGGGAAGCCACAGGGCAACAAGAAAAGGGGCTCTGAGGTGACTGACAGCAAACCTGTAACCCAGGCTGTGTGCCCCGAAAATCATGGCAGAAAGGGAACAAAGAACCAGAAGAAGCAGAAGAAGAAACCCAAGAGGTCTGTAGAAGGTACAGGAATCATGGAGGGTAACATGCTTGTGATCTGAGAAGTGGCTCTAAGCTCAATGTCCTGATGGTCTAAGGTTCTAATAACAACTAAATTCACACCAGGAAAAAATTAGAAAACCCATTTCTTATGTTTCTTATTAGATGTAACTTCCTCAAACTGCTTGTTTTAAGAGATTCTATTTTTCACAATTGCCTTCATAAATATCCATGAGAAAAGCACAATGTATTATTTAAACAATATGCTTGAAAGTGGAAACAAAAACAAAATGAAGACCTCTTATCCTTCCTTTTAAATTATTTTAAAAATTCAAATTGCCACAGAGAAAGAAAAAATCAAAATCTGAGGTCGAATGTCACACAGAAGTCAGAGTCCAGAACAGCAGCAGACGATGAGAAGGACCCACAAAGAGGACTCTCCTCACACAGCCTGTGTTTCTGCAGGGCCAGCTTCAGACACAGCCTGCTCTGCTGCTGTCATTTTGAAATCCTTGCATTTCTTTTTTTTTTTTTTTAAAGATTTTATTTATTTATTTGAGAGAGAGAGAATGAGAGACAGCACGAGAGGGAAGAGGGTCAGAGGGAGAAGCAGACTCCCCGCTGAGCAGGGAGCCCGATGTGGGACTCGATCCCGGGACTCCAGGATCATGACCTGAGCCGAAGGCAGTCGCTTAACCGACTGAGCCACCCAGGCGCCCCTGAAATCCTTGCATTTCTAACAAGGAGCCCTGCAGTTTCATTTTGCACTGGGTCCCACAAATCACATGGCCTGTGTCTTACTTTTAGATAGGGTACTTCAACTCTTTTTTTTTATTATTACCATATAATGTATTATTTGTTTCAGGGGTGGAGGTCTATGATTCATCAGTCTTACACAATTCACCATAGCACATACCCTCCCCAGTGTCCATCACCCAGCCACCCCATGCCACCCACCCCCCACCACTCCAGCAACCTTCAGTTTGTTTCCTGAGATGAAGAGTCCCTTATGGTTTGTCTCCCTCTCTAGTTTTGTCTTGTTTCATTTTTTCCTCTCTTCCCCTATGATCCTCTGTCTTGGTTCTCAAATTCCACATATCAGTGAGATCATATGATACTGTCTTTGTCTGACTGACGTATTTTGCTTAGCATAACACCCTCTAGTTCCATCCACGTCGTTGCAAATGGCAAGATTTCATTTTTTATGGCTGCATGATATCCCATTGTATATATAGCTCTGGCATAAAGGTTATGGAGATGTGGGTTCTCCTGTTCTGTGAACGGTAATCTGTAATGTTGATTTTTCATAATGGCTCACCAGATGGACAAAATAGGAAAAATGTACTAACAACCACTGATGAAGACACTGTAAAGAATTATCTGTTCTAATTTTCATAGGTAATCACCACCCCCAGATGGGAGTGTACTATTTCTAATGTCTTCCTGTTATGATAAATGCTTAGAGAGAATAATCCGACCTAGAAACATAGAAAGTAATTAGTATCAAAAGAGGGAACAAAACAAGTCATTTATTTTTGGAATCACAACAGTAAAAATGAGATAACATGCTACCTATGAAAAATATTTGAAACAAAGTATTAAAACCTTACAAGTAGAATTTCTTTAAAGAGAGGCTATCTGGGCTTATCAGGTTCTGCTGCTGAACAGCTGAAACCCCACTTTTCTGGAGGAACAAGAAGTTTCTGAAATCCAAACCTTCTTTTTCTCCCCTTAATATTTTCTATTGTGTCTTACAGAGTTAAGTACTGAACATGTATTATTTAATCAGTATTTCAATGAAGAGCATATTGCAGAAACTCTGTAGGATATAGCCTGAATCTAACAGAACACAGAAACATAAGCTGAAAGAATTCACTCACAATAAAAATGAAGCACCAGTGAGTGGAGGGTCCACAGAGAGAACACTTCTTCAGAGGGCAGTGACAGAGACTTAAATAAAGAAGAGAGTCTGAAACTCTAAATATAAAGAGATCAATGCCTTCCAATTTAACATACACATTTAAAGCAAATCTGATCAAAATCCAAATGAGATCTTTTAAAAAATCTGGCCGAATGATCATTAAATACATCTAAAAGAATAACTGGGTTAAAATAATAGAGAAAACTTAGATAAAAATTCATCAGTATGAAATTTTATATCGGGGGAGGGACACATAATTTCATAACAAAATACACAAGACGGTGAAGGGCTGGCTCAGTCGGATGAGCATGCGACTCTTCATCTCGGGGTTGTGAGTTCGAGCCCCATATTGAGTGTAAAGATGACTTAAATAAGTAAGCAAGGACACTGAGAGCTGGCCATGGCCACATGCCTGGGAGAGGTGGCAGCACGGTGGTTCCTGTGAAAATGCCCCCCCCCAACACACACAGCCCACCCAGCAGCCGCCACACCCACCCACCTCTACTGTAGTCAACAGCCTTTGTAAATAATCAAACTAATATTCAAAGACACATGCAGATGTAAAACAATCAGATGTCACTTTCACCTCTCAAATGATCCAATATTTTTCAAAATAACACGCATCACAATAGCACTACAACCATGAAAAACTGAGACCAAAAGGCCCATTAAGAGAATGGGTCAATGCATCATGATAAAACCAAACAAGTGGAGGCCATACAACTTTTCATGATCTAATTTGCTAAACGATTCAGTGACATGGGAAAATGCCCACAATGTAAGGGGAAAAGGCAGAGTATGGCACTGTTCACGAAATGTAGTCCACAGATAGAAATAGTCCTGTATATTTGAAAATGGGCCAAAATATAAAGAATAGTTGTCCTTGGTAAATTTTATTTGCTTCCTTATAAACTTCGATATATTCAGAATTTTCAAACCCTATAACAAAAAGGCATTAGTTTTTAAATGCATTTTTCTAACAACTCGAAAAGTCAAATGACCGAAGCAGCATATTTTAAAAATCCTTTCCCTTTGATTCTTCACTATCACTCCCTCCCAATCCTGATAAAAAGGCTACAACATGCTGTCCTGGGCAAAACCCTTTTCCTTCAGTTTCTGAAAATTGGTAATAATTAGCTTGATACAAAGATCAAACATACACATTCCTTCATAGTTTGCATTGCTGATTATGCTTTTCAAGCTCTATTTACACTTCAAAAACGCAGCTGCAGTATTTCCTGCCTGCTCCTTCCAGAGGCTGGACCACACTCCCGTGGAAGTGCTCACGGACAGTTGTGCAGAGCTGAGTCAACACAGCAGCCCTGGGACGGTCTACTCTCAGGGAGGCCTGCTGGCAAGGCTGGCCCGTGGCTGTCCAGGCACTTGGATTCCAGAAGGATTCCCACCTCATCTTTCCTAACCCATATGAGTGGCTCACTGCATCATCCTCCAAAAAGCTTGTATCAACCGCATGATTCATGCTGAACGTCCTTCCCTCTGGGAGTCTGGAATGTTGTAGTGCCAGGCAGAGGGTGCCTACAGGACCAGTCCCCAGTAAAAACCCCGGGTACTGAGTCTTTAAATGAGCTTCTCAGGCAGACAACCTTTCACACGTATTTTCACAACTCATTCCTGGAGAAAATAAGTGCTTCCCAGGTGACTCCCTGGCAGAAGGCTTTCCTCTGCACATCCCCCTACACACCTTCTCCCCTTTGCCAAGTTTGCTCTGTACCCTTTCACCTAATAAACCTTAGCCATGAATACTACTATATCCTAAGTCCTGTGAGTACTCCCGTGAATCACTGAATCTGGGTTGGTCCTGAGGACCCAATGCCATAGTCCACCCACATTTGCGAAAGAACAGAAGACAGAATGCAGACAGAGAAATACATGAGGCACTTCTATAAGCTTAATTCACAGTTTCATTCACAAACCACTCTTTCATTATTTCCTTCACTGTTTTTCCTTCCTACCCCTGTGCCCCTCATAAATCCACTTCAGGTGACAAAATATTTCTTCTCCTAAACTGCCTCTTAGCTTGATTTTAGGGACAATACACAAAGAAGCAGGTAGCAAATATGGACAGGTACAGGGATCATAAATTTTTCTTTGAAGAGAGATAATATGGATCCTTTTAGGAAAACTCTGAATCCAGCCATGACTTGTCAAAGTGGCAGAACACATAAAAATACAAAGAGAAAATGTCCCAGGTTCCTTGGGGGAGGAATATGACAAAGTTCCAAAGGGAAGGAGTCAAGCCTTTAGGGAGAGAAGAAAGGACACAGATCCTTTTATTCACTAGGAGGTAGTGCTGAGAGGTAGAAATTCCTACCCCCCAGTACAGTGTCTGACTGAGGGAAGAAGCTTGAGCAGTATCTTATAAAATGAGGCCCTAGGCTACTCCTGAGCACTCTGGAATAGAGCCCGTTCTGATATGAGTGGGCGAAGGTAGGTGAAGAATATAGCAGGGCTGGGCAGTCACCGGCCTGGAAACTCAGCCCACCAGACCAGTGTTGGGATCCTAAGCCAAGAGGCATTCGCTGTGGCTTCAAGCAGATGAGGATAGCCCTGCCGAACGCAGGGCCTTGCTGGTGGGCCGCAGAGGTACTGCTCATCCTGGGTATCTCCCACTGAGCCGGCTCAGGCCTGATCTCTTCTATGTGTCAGGAATCTCACTCCAGGCACCAAGAACTCACCAGGGTCATCTGCTTTGTTTGCAGTAACATGTATGGTAAAAAGGAAAAAAAAAAAAAAATCTAAAGGACCTTGCAGCAAAGTCCATGAGACTTTGAGTACAGAGACTAAGATGAGACTAAGAAAAGAGAACAAAGGGATAGCTTGTTCAGAGAAAATACTGTGATGGAAAGGTAGAGCATCTCAACTGGCCAGAACTCACTCTGATATTTCAATGGGCTTGTGCCATCTGAATATAAACATGGCATGAATCCTTTGATTATGTGTACTCCCTGCAGAGTCAGTTCTCAAGAGTCTCCCAGCCAATCTTAGGCAAATGATTCTGTACAATGCACTCTGCACTACCACTCTAGAGAAATATATACACATCCTCTAAAAGATGAAGATATGCTCAGATACACAGGTATATCATGGTACAACTCATTGAAACAGCTAGTAATTGGTGTGCTGTGTGCCCCACATTTGTCAGAATAATCTGATAAAAGACTCTGGAGCAACAAAAGATGTGTAGAGGGGCTCTGCTCCACCTCAGTGACACCACACATTCTTGGTCAGCGGGTTTAACATGAGGTAAGACCAGTCCCTTCTAACTATCCATTTTCAAAATTTAATCAAGACCTGGATGGTGATCACACAGGTGTTTGCTTTATGATAATCTGTTTTATGCATTTCTTTGTGTCAGTGCACAATACAAAGAAGTTTAATTACAAAAAAAGAGAAATGCTAGGGAACAAGTTAATACACAGAACAGTGGTTAACACAATATACAGAACCAGCAAGGAGGGACACACAGGTGGCTTCGAAGACACTGGTAATGCTGGATTTCCTAAGCTGCGTGGTGGCTACATGGGTTTTATTATTTTTTCCGTGGACTGTCCACTCATCATATGTAGGAAAGAATATAATATCTCACAATTAAAATTTTAAAACAAAAGTTTTATCAGCCATTCCATATGCACATGAGTATGTCTAAATGGATTTTAGCCTCAACTCTGCAAGTCGCATCATAAATTCCCACTGGGGTTTTTTAATAAAACTGCAGTGAATTTGTGGACTAAAGTGGTATGTCCTCAGAATTCTTATTTAAAGATGGAATGCTGGAAATGACCCTACACAATCACCAAATTCAGGCTCCGTTTATAAGTTATGTCATATTTAAAGCTGTGCCCTTTCCATGACCCATGACTCCTGCTAACTGGTCTGGACCCCTCCCCATTACCCTGTCTGAACACTGCACTGGTCACTTGTTCTGCCCTTCCTGAGGACCCCCCAGGAATCCCTAGCCCCCCGCATGTGCCTGTCACCTGGCTCAGCAGGCTTCTCTGTACAACCTGAGGAGGGCAGGCCCCGTGTCTGACACGTCTCTGCCCTGTGCCCGGCACACGTCCTACCTTGCCCCTTTACTTCCTCCAATTCCTACAGATGGCCTCGTTAGAATCAGGCCAGGTTTCTCATGTCTCACTGATGACAAACAGTGGACAGAACCACCTCAACGCTAGGGACATGATGATAAAACATTTTATCCTTGATAGGGACAGAAAGTGTTCTTAAAATGCAGGGCTAAGTGTTGTCATCCCCAACCGCAATGACACAGCCAGAATTTACTAAATATACCACATGGTACCACAAGAGAGTTTCTCAAAAACTGTAGAGGACATTCCAGTTTGTACTTCTCTAAAATGTGCGAGGACGCAGATGGCAGCAGCGCCCTCTGCTGATTCCTGAGCGCAGAACCACATGCCGAGGAAAGGCGTCCCGCATGTGCAGGCTTCTCAAGGTGGAAATCTGTTTTCTAATTGTGAAAACAGATGAAAGGTGAGTTACCCCCATCTCAGCTTCCCATCCTCCTCCATCTTCCTCAGTCTCTGGATCTTGTATAATCATCTGGCCTCCCCAGCGGGCTACCAGCATTAACAGAGAAGTGGCTACGGGCTGCCCCCACAAGCCGGCAGAGAAGGACCCTTCCTGACCGCCCTTAGGACGCCAACACTTTGAAAAGACAGACCAAGTCACACACACAAGAACACGTATTCTAGAAGCATGTCACTGAAAGTACAAACATATGGAAGACAGCGCAGCCCAGTATTTAAGACCCACACTCTGGAGACTGGCCTGTGCAGGTGCAGATGGAGCTCTGCCATGTGTGAGCCGCGTGTCATTAGAGAACTGACCTACACTACCAGCTCCAGCCACTTCACCAATAACACAGGAGAGCAAATAGTACCCAACTCACAGGCTTGCTAAGAAGATTAAGTTGAATAATTAATATAAACATAAAACATTCAGCAAAAACCTATAATGAGCGCCCACAAGTTTTCCCTGTACTATCATCTTCCTCATTAAGGGCACAGCTCAGGTATAAGGAGTGCATACAAACCTTAATCGAGGTTATGCTGTATTTGTGTAGAACTAGGAAAGGGTGAGTCCTCTCCTCTGAAGTTCTACGTACTCCCCTAGGACAGATCTGACCTAAGAGACCTAATCCCGGGAGGACACAGCTCAGGCTCCTTAGATCCTCTCAGATAAGAAAGACTGGAAGTGAGAGAGGGCACTTGAGGATGTCCTCCGAGAGAGAGAAAAAATTCTCCACTAACACGACCCAGAGGGCACATGTGTTTGTACCGAGGATTGACTGCCGCACGTTAGTAGCCCCCTCAAGAGTATATAACAGAAAGAGGAAGGAGATTTTATTCTTTATTTCAAATAACAGAATAAAATTTAAAGGGTTGAAGTACTAAGAAGAAAGGCAGAATTTTCACAACTTCGTAAAACTGGGAGGGCCGTTCCCAGGGCAGGACCCTGAGCAGAGGCTGCAGAGCACATTCAAGCCCAGGAGGGCTCATTTTCTAGATCACCTTTCAGTTCCTTCCTGATTCAGACACTCCAAGATTCTGGGCATAGCAGGAAGGGCACTGAAGAAAAACAAGAAACCCTGAAAATTAAACAACGCAGCCAACTCAAAAAGCTAGAAAGAGATCAAAATAAACCTAAAGAAAACAGATGACTTTCTAGGAAATCATACAAATACTAAAAATTGATTCAATGTAAAGTAGAACACCTGCTTATAACCAGATCAGAAACAGATTTTAAAAAATGAAATTATAAATAATCTGAGTGTAAATGGAAAAAACACTAAATACCAACAGAAACTTAAAAATAAGCATACATATGACATAAGAAGCTTCTATCAGAGGTTCCAAGATGTTTACCATTAGAAGATATACTGAGGAAATTTGTTACATTAATAGCATAAAGAAGACGGAATCACATGTTCATCAATAGTTGCCCTAAGATGTATTTGACAACATTTAACAACCATCTCCAATATTTTTTTTTTAAAATCCAACTACTTTAGGAATAAAAAATTCCTTGACTAAACTACCTTGTATGAACACATAATACAAACCTAGAACAAACATCCCTAGTAATAAAATATTTTATTAACTTCTTATCCCTATTAAGTTAGGAATCCCCCCTCCCCCACATAGAAGGGAATTTGACAGTCTCTTTCAAAATAATATGTGCATTTGCCCTTTGGCCTAGCAATCCTATTCCTAAGAAAGTATTCCAAAGACAAACTGGCAAAATATAAAAGGATGTATGAAAAAGGCCATATATTTACTATACCACTACCTGCAACAGCAACGACTGGAAACCACAGAAAGAAACCATTAAAAAACTACCTACCTATAGCTGGTTTAAAAAGAGAGAATGAGAAAAATCTCTATGTCATTCTAAAGAGTAATCTTCAGAATATATTACCAACTGGAAAAAAGCAAGGAACTTTTAAAAAGGAGTATAATATGCCTTAATAAACTGGGAGAAATATAAATACACTGACATATAGCATCATATATTCAGAAAAGAGCATTTAAAGAATAAGCCAAAGGCCAATATACAGGGTCACCTTTGAAAAAAGGGAGAAAAAGGAGGGATGAAGGACAAGGGTAGAAGTAAACCTCCCTGAAATCCCCTGTTTTATAGTTTCAACTATAAACCACATAAATGTGGAATGTAAATTTTTTAATGTAAAAATAGAAGGAAAGCAATCCTGAAAAATTAAAAAAATCAACTGAAACAAATCACTCTGATTGTATGTCAAAGTGGTAGCACAACCACACGGAGAATTACTTTAGGTGATTTAACTCTCTGGCATGAGGTATCTTAAGCCCATAAAGAGTCACAGGAAAATCTTAACTAAAAGAACATTATTCAATGGGTTCATTATTAGTAACAATATCAATATTGCTATTCTAAAATTATTCTATATTTTGATATTGTTTGGGACAAAGACTTTCAGCATGAGAAAGAGATACCAAGTACTTAGTCAAAGAAGTTAATTAAAAACCTTAAAATCTTTCATTTAGACGAATGCATGATTTATTTCTTCCCATTATAAAATGTACAAACTTTCTTAGCACTGCCTACGGAAAACGCTAAAAGGAATGAAAACCAAAGAGCAACATGCATCTCCAGGATCCAGATTATAGTTTCTAAATACCATAGTGTAGTGGAACTAAAAGGAACCAGACCTCCTAGGGAAAAGATAATTCCAGATCTGTGCAAGAAACAGACAAGATGAGCCCGAGGTATCTGGTCGTGTTAGAGTGCAAGCAAGCTACCAAAGATGACTAGAGTCATGTCAAAAGACCCCAGAAGACGACAATTTGAGCATCACAATAACTATAAAAGGAATAATGACTGAAAATAGACTAAAACACATAAACTACATTTTTTATCTATGAGTTCATAATAATACTTCCCCCCTGCCAAAAAAAAAAAAAAAACTCTAAGTCATCTTTGAAGATTGTTAGAGCATTAATCACTATTCTGTAAATAAAGAGAAAGATTCAAGCATGTACCCTGCCCTTCCCAAACTAATCATATTTCAGTTAACTAAACAGTTGATGAGAGAAAACTCTTCTTTACGGAAGGATCCTAGATAATGGGCATAGAGGGAATGATTGAACTAGGGAAACATCATTTTTGCAATCTCTAATAAAATAATGGATATAAGTGCCCATCATTTGGTGAACATTCACAGAGAAATTTGTACTAGAAGGAGCAAGCCAAAAAACTCCTTAACCCACTGATCAATCTTAACATAATTAATATTTAGACAAATGTCTTAAAAGATACAACATATCAAATCTCACTCAAGAAGAAACATAACTTAAGTAGCCCTCTCTCTATAAAAGAAATTGAAGTTAAAAACCTTCCCACAAAGAAAGCTCCAGGCCTTGATGGCTCCCAGGTGAATTCCACCAACCATTTAAGGGGAACTACTACCAATTCCATGTAGAAGCCTCCAAAAAATTCCAGAGGTAGGAAGGAATACATTCCAACTTAATCTATGGCCTGAGACCAAAGCCACATAAAACATTACAACTGGAAGATACAATGAAAGAGAAGTAACAAAGATGAAATACTAAAGATCTTAACAAGAAATAGGCAAAACTAGTATGAAGAAAATTCTGAAACACCCTAAAAGACATGTCAGTATCTTTGAACAAAATGAAAACCAAACCACATTCTTGGGTAGGACAATTCAACAACAAAGACGTCAATTCACCTCAGGTCAATATATATATTTGACATAATTCTAATAAGAATGCCAACAAGCATAGAAAAACCTAGAAATCCTGAGTCAAAAAACAAAGACTCAAAGACTAATGTGGGTGTATCAAAAGGGCACAGAAGCCAGCTCGAAGTAGATCCCAATGATCAAACTAAGGACAATTTTAGCTTCAAAAAGAAAAATGTCTGTAATTATCTATAAATTATTGAATAAATAAAAAACCAAGAGTCCACAATGACACTAAACAACAAAAGACAAAAGAGAGAGAGTGCACTCAAAATAATTTCCACCACAGGAGATGATGATAACATCAATTCCTTAATCTGAGCATTGGTGATCAAAAGAGAAAGGTCATTTACCCTGCCACAACAGGAGTTCACCAGTTGATGTGGGGAATTTCTTTAGAAAATCTCAACTAATAAATGTAGAAATATTAGAAAATCACCAAAAATTAGAAAATTACCATTTTCTAAATGCTAAAAGAAATTGATTCAGGCAAGGATTAGTAATGGATGTCAAATCCATCAAATGAAAGAATTCTGGGGAAGTGGATGTTCAAAAATGAAGTATAAAATTTCCCCTATAAAATATTACCAAAAATGTTTAACTTGAGGGGCACCTGGGTGGCTCAGTCGTTAAGCGTCTGCCTTCGGCTCAGGTCATGATCCCAGGGTCCTGGGATGGAGCCCCGCACCGGGCTCCCTGCTCAGCGGGGAGTCTGCTTCTCCTCTCCCTCCGCCGCTCCCCCTGTTGTGCTCTCTCCCTCTCTCTCTCTCTAGTAAAACAAATAAAATCTTTAAGGAAAAAAAAAAGGATGAAAAAATGGAGACAAAGCAGAACAGGGGGCATTCTACATTCCTTCTTCCCTTTCACTCACCGAGGCTTCCTCCCTCTCAGCCTACCCTAGTCTCTGTCTCAGCTTTGGTGAGCATGATAAACATGGACGCAGTATATACAGAAGGGTGGTTTCTCTTTATTCTTATCCTGGACAGATGCTACACTGGCCCTGTGGGCAAGTTTACTGAATTCCTTTGAGAAAGAAGGGAAGAAGTTTGAGGGGGAGGAGGCACAGCAGGGCAAAACAGTAAGGAGATTATCTATAGAAAAGATGAGTAGAGAATATTCCAGAAGGTAGAAAGATGGTAATGAAGGAGATGGAGTCCAAGGCTAATGGGACTAGATCCGGCCATGGGATTCCACAAGTCCTAGGATGAGGTATGGGTATGGGAAGACGGAGTGCCAACAGATGATCAGTGAAGAGACAATTCTTAACTCAGATATAAAAATTGGTCCCCATATTGTCTCCAACCTTTTAATTTCATACTGAAACAAAAACTGAATTAGTTTCACCTTTCTTGGTAAAGAGACTGCGAAATGTACCACACATGTAGAAAATTCCAGCGCTGTGCATATCAACATGGAGCTGGTAGCCATGCAGTCCGCACTCTGGGTTGTCATCCAAAAGGGGGGTATGAGGAGGTAGCTCGTAGGGGCTAAAAAGCAAAACAAAACATACACACAAGTTTGTCAACACCAGAGATAAAAATGTGTAAACTGAAAATACTCTTTAAAAAAATTAATATCCAACCAAACACCAGCTCCTATCAATCCTCTACACAGTTCCTGATAATCTTCCACACCAGGAACTCAGAAGAAATGCTTTGTATTCCTTTCACCGTCTTCTATAAAAACAGGCAAAGGAATGAGTTCCCTAAGTAAGGATCCACAAGATGACCACAGATGAATACGTTTCCGGGATCTGCCTGGGACAGTAGCTCTACAGAGACAACTCTGCTCCTCAGAAGTCTCAATAACCAGAGGATAGAGCTGCGCAGCAGGAAAATGCACCAAACAAAAGACCTACAGATCAGGAACCCACGCAGAAGACCCAAAGCTATGAGGAACCAAGTTTTATTCAGTAAGAAAAACCTTACTTTGTAAGGTAACAAACTCAAAAGCATTTAGGAGCTTTTCAGATAATTGTTAAAAAATGAGTATTGAGAGCAATCGTGAAATGAAAAGCATACTCCCCACCTGAAGACCTTCAAATTCATGGAAAGACACACACTGTGTTAACCAAGCAAAACACATCTGCAGACCCAACTCAGCCATGGGTCTGCGTGCCTTGCAAGATATGAAAACTCACATTAGTGCAGAGAACGGGAAGCATCTTGATGCACTGGCATCTTGCAGTAATGACACTATCCTGCCCCCATAAATAATATCCTTCTAGGGACATAATCCTTAACCCAGAACAAATAAAGCAAATATGTAATCATGAATAATCCAATTATTTTAGCAACAGCTAAGTAATTATGCCTGTTGGCTTGTGTCTACTGATTAAAAACAGAATATCCTTGTAGCTATTCTCAGGATATTAAGATGGTATCAACTTCTAATCCTTTACATTGACTCTACAAAAATTTAATACACCCACATATAAATACATACACAGTGGCTGAGCCTAACGTGCTCTTCTCCACAAGGTGATGGAAATGAAGATTTGCCATAACAAAAGCCAGTTCTTCCTCCCTCTGAAAAATTAATTAGAAAGAATACATTTTCAACTGAAATATTTTAATTTTTCACAAGGTCGTTGTGAAGATTGCAGCATATTCATCTTACAAATAAATGCAGTTTCTTACAACTGTAAGATTACCACAATACTAATGCATTATTACTGCTAATACATTATTACTATCCCATAAGAATTACATGTCATATTGGCAGCAGGACCACAATTCACCCAAATACGCAGAGCATGAAGTACCAAAAGAATTAACATCCTAGCACTTGTGAAATATCAAAATACTCTATCATACACAATTGTGAAAATATACATTGTTAGTTCCAGGTTCTTTCAAACTCTTTCCCAAAATAAGGACAACAGTGGTAAGACCTTCACATATACAAGATTAATTCCACAAATACTTAACATTAGTGGCATAGGTTCCTCTCGAGTACCTGCCTGACTTGGCAAAGCCAGTGGGAATGAACAGATTCACCCACCAGGTTGAGTAGTAGCAAATGTGACTGTAGAGGAACAGACATCCATCTCTCCCCAAATTCACAGCTGACATTGACTGGTGGAGGTAATCCAGAATGTTCGATCTGAGGCACCGCTCTCCAGTAGCCAGCCAGAGGACAACTGGACCAACCAGGGTCCTCATAACTACATGAGCCAACACCAACTAATGAATCAAGTCAAGGAAATGCCCAGCAAGCCAACTGCTGCCTGGGCCACAAGTCACCCTCACGCAGAGAGCGAGGGAGGGATAGAAACACTGACTGCCTCAGCAGGTTGAGAAAGACAAAGTATGACGAGAGGATGATGCTGTAGATCTTGGTTCTGTCTAGCATCGTTTAGACTTGTGGACTGTTATTCTCAGCAACACATTTGTGAACTGCTATCTTAAAACCACCACAGACCAAGGCCACAGATCTCCACACACGTGTGGTGTACAGAGAAACATCACACTGTTACGCTCTTCACTGAAGTGACTGCCCAGAAAGTAACCCCAGAGGAGGGAGCCAGCCAACAGCCTCACCCCGTGATAAAAGAAACCTCATCTAGTGGGAAAGGAGAACTCTTTAGACACTGTCCCCGGAGGGCAGATTACACTCAGGGCCACACGTCTGGGATCAGAAATATGTGTGGAGACTGGGTAAACACACGGTAAGAGACACTCTGGCAGACACGGGCTGTGAGAGGAGGAAGGAGCATGGACTGCTGGGAAGGAGAAAGGGGGAGACTCCCATGACACAGACGGGAGAATGCAAACAAAACCATGCAGGCAAGAACAGGTTACCTGTCATTTTTGACAGCAGAACAGGCGAGTGGCCTCCACAGAACAGGGGGTCATTTAGCTAGAAAAATGAAGTTGTTAGAACATAAAACAGAATGTCGTTAGTGGAAAGTTGGAGGGACCTCACATTCGGTGTCATACATCATGGCGAGTCAATGTGGAGCTGGGAGGAAGATGGCACAGAGCAGGCAGGGACTCGAACCTTACCTTCCACAGCCCCACCAGGAGGCCTGGGTGTAGACAGAAGATCCGAATGAGTCTGTCCCAGCCAATCATGGTGGATTCAGTTAAATTACTCAGGTTGTACTTTGCAATTAAAGAATGCCACCGAGGTCTTTGAACATCCATGCCAAAGGAAGGAAAGAGAAATGAGCTTTCACATCTGGAGTGTTATCAATCCTGTCTAGTGTATCTAAAAATACTTTTAAAGAGCATGCTAATAATGTGCACCTTGCTAATAAATGGTGCATGGAGGGTCAGGGGACATAAAAACTCCTATAAATAAAAGGAAAATGGACACACCCAAATTTCTCACCCAACTATGTTTTCCTTCCCTTCCTCCTTGCTCTTACTCTCAACTCAACAGCCCATTCAGAAGTAAGTGGAAGAATCATGAGGGTGAGAAAGAACCATCTTTTCTCCTCTTTCCCTCAGAGCCCAGCACAATGTCACCATCAAAAGTAGATTCTCATATGTATTCCTAATCAAGAGAAATAATGCATAAGCAAAGATGAAATATTTTAAATGACAAAAAAGCAGGTGGTCTCAGTAGGCTGTCTGGAAGCAGATATATATAGATATATATACCTTTTAAAGTTATTATCAAGGATAACTCAGAGAGAGTGAAAATTTTAATATTAGAAAATGAATTTAAACCCAAATCCTGAGTATTGTCATGAAGATCCACTGTGAACTCTGTATTAGAATTAGTGTCTAAGGGTAACAACTCAGGTGTAAGGAAACTCTGCTATTCATCATAAGAGGTAAAAACAACAGAATGAAACATTCTATAAGCACTATAATGGTAAACATAGATGTCTGTCATTTCCAGGGATATAGAGATAGTTTAGGAAATTATAAGGGAGATGAGATCTCAGTGGTCAATGAACATAGCTCAGCATTAGAGGCAAGTCCCTAAGGAGCTGGGGCCACATGGCATTCAAGCATTCTCCTCCAGCTCCTAAGACACCAGCTGGCAGGAGACAGGTATTCAAATGTTCCCTAAGTAAAAGAATCAGAAAACTAAGGAGTTCAGCGGTGGTACTGTTTCCAAGTGGGAGCATGAGAGGGGGAGGCTTTAAGCATCAGAACCAGATCTACAGCTTCCAGACTACCCTGGTCTCTCCCTCAATTTTCAAAGGATTTTTTGTGCTGAAAACCACAGTGGTTAGGGAGAGGTGGCTGGCAAGCATGTGCGTGATGTGTGACCTAAAAATATACCCCGCATAGGTAGACTACATGGGGAGGAAGCCAAACAAAGGGTTAGGAACCTACGTCTGGCATCAAGGAAACCTTAGATCCAAACCTAAGGTGCTCAGAAATGGTAGTCACTGCCTGTGTAGACAGACGAGGCCAGGTGGGGCGTGAAAAGCCTCCTCTCACACTCTTCAGTGGGCCCAAAAGGAGAATACTCATCACCATGGCTCCAGAGCAGTTTAAACAAACCCCACAGAGAACGGGCTAAGTCCTCATGTGCCTTGGCCTCACAGGCCACAGAGAGAAATGAAGGCTAATGTTTACCCAACATTTTTCCCAAATTTGGAGAAGTATAGCATAAACCACAAAATGGAGAACACTTGCAGAAGAGAAAATTTAATGAATCGGACTAGAATGGTAAAAATTACAGGAAAATTCAAATTGCAAATTACATAAATAAGGCTTTTGCTGCTCTTGAGAAACTTCTCATGGAGGAAACAAAAAATACCCAAATAACAATCACCAAGTTTCTCTTTTGCTGTCACACAAATGCATATGGGGTTTGTACTTCTGCACGATAAAGGCATTTGCTCTCCAACTTGCAATAAAAGAGCCCATCAAAACAGATTCCTAAAAAACACTTTTAGTGTCTGTTCTCCACAGCTTATCAAATGCTGGCTGAAGTCTACTTAGTTTTAATGGAAATAAATTACACTAAATTTTCCCAATAAATTCTAGCACTTCTCTCACTGTGCAGTATCTAGTATTCCTGACCCGGATGGCAGTTTTCAGGAGCAAAATATCTTTAACTGAGATTTATAATTCAACACTATCCACTTCGTCTTCCATGACTATCTTAATTGATGTTAATAATGTTGTCCTAATGCCTATAAATAATATTTCATGATATGCCAAATAACATATTGTTCAGTCAAATTAGTACAGAGATGGTGGACTGATTTTCCAAACATCATTTCAAACACTACATTAGAAAAATCTGGTGTCTATCATGATACCATATGAAATTTCAGGAATTTATCCAAATAAAGTTATCATTTAAAAAATTAAACATGCTTCTAAAATATCTTCAGTAACATAATCAGGGAAAATTATTCACATGTTATTCTTCATAGCATTAAGGTTATTTTCAGATTATAGTGAGACCTGGCTTTATCATCACTAAGAAGCCCAATGCTCTCACATTCCCAGCACAACAAGTAGAAACCTAATCACTGAAACAATCCTCAAAGAATCAGCCCCAGAGAGGAGAAGCTAAAACAAGGTCCTGGGTTACAGAGTTGCAAAAATGTGTCCGCGTCCAGGGAAACCATGAAAGAATGTTGTCGCACCATGACAACACCTCCATCCCAAGGTCACATGTGACCTGTGAGAGAAACCAGGGGTGGAACCCCAGCACACAGGCTGGTAGGAACAATGACGTGGTAAATGCCATGGCAACGTCAAAGGATGCTAGGCAGCGAAGGAGGCAGTCGAGGGCAGGCAATTGACCCTGGAGAAGGTAGCTGCAACCTCTGTACCTCTACATCTGCCGTGCCTTTTATGTAGGTGCACTCACTTGCTCAGGAGGTCAGGACACTACAGCAGGTAGCGTCCTGGAGAAAGTGACTAATGAGCAGAAGAGTGAGCCGGAGAGACTTGTAATGCATATGGACGCAGCACAGAGCTCCTGAGGACAGAGCCCCTAAGTAAGGACTCCATGCACATCAGCAAGGTGACACACATGGATCTGACTGATGCACTTTACAGTGAAACCTTCTGATCTTCTTCACAGCAGCCGTGCATGCTAAATACTCCTTGCCATCATCACCACCCCCCTTCCACACTCGGGAAAGCTGAGGCATAGAGAGACTAAGCTACTTGCACAAGATCACACATCCCCGTCAGTTCAACAGAAAGGAGCATAAACATAAGATTTATTACCTTATGGCCTAATGTTTAAACTATGATTACTGTACCATTTACTAAAGAAGATATAATAGTTGTATAAATCTTTGTCTTAAAATGGTTAAAACTAAAAAGCTCAAAACCTTAGCCATCAATCACCTAGGAATTTTGTTAATTAGAATACTCTTCTCTGTTATAGACAACCAAGGTATGAGGAACCTAAATTTAGATCTAATCATAAATGTTATAAATCCATTCTTTTTCTATTCTATAGTGATCTGGGATGCAAGAGACATCTTTAAGATGCAATCAAATTAAAATACGCTGATGGTATTTTTTAAATTATAAGAATGGCAACTAGTATTTATACATAAGATGTTCTCACCCAAAGGTTCTGTTGAATGAGTACTTACCCATTTTTGGAGGGGGTTTTAGACCGGTCCATAAAAACTGGCATCATACCACACAAATCTAAGGTTGACAACGTGGCTAGCTGTGGCCAATTTTTGCCATACCACATAATCGTCACTGATGAATCATTTATGGAAAGGTCAACGTGCTCCATGATGTACTCTTTTCCATTTTTTTCTTTCAGTATAATTACCCAACCTAAACCAGATATTCTGCAGAAAGAAAAGCTAAAAATGATTGCCTCATTGCAGAAAAAAAAAAAAAATGCTAAGGTCAATTTTACATATCATCTCTAAAGTATCTAGGTCCTAAAAAGTCAAAGTTGAAGTTCTCAGAAGGTGTCTGACATAAATTTTTTGTTCATCAATGGTCCTCTCTATAGAGCGTCTCTCCTCACCTCACAAACATTCACTGAACACCTACCATGTTCTCGGAACTAGCAACACACAGACAAGACCAAGTTCTGCCCAGAAGGAAGGATGCTCTGGATGCTATTGCTTTACTACACCAGATTACTAGGTTATTTCTGCTTTTCATAAAAACTTCAGACCATTTATATGGAATAAGGAAATGCTATACAGCTAGCAGATGCACAGGAACACAGGAATATATCAAGACCATCCCTCACAGTATAACCTGCACATACATCCTTATACACCCAATACCCTGAGCTTACACCATCCTTCTTTTTATGGTGACGTGCACATAACTGTTAAACGGGGCCCTCAAGTAGCCACATGCGCATGGCTCAAGAGGGTGCTCTGTACCTGAGGGCCTCTTTGGTTTTGACTGGAAGGCCTGTGTAAGTGTTGACAGGCTGGAGAACCTGAGCTAGCGCTGCTTTTACAGATGCTCTTTGTTTTGTGATATATTCTTTCTTCCAGTATCCAGCTTCTTTATCCTCAACCGACAGTAAGTTCATAGATACAGCAGTCGTCTCTGCTGAGTTAACTTTCCAGTTAGATCTTTTAGGTGAAAATGCAGTTGAATAGATTCTGATCCAAATAAAACTGGGGGAGAAGAGGAACTACGTTAACTAAGACACATTGTCATGCCGCTGCAGTAGCAATATATTACCTTAGAGATGCATGATCTCTTTAAATAGCCCGAGTCCACGAATGAATCAAACTGAATATTTACAGTCGCTCATGTGTTGAAGTGAACTGCAGTTTGAGGTAAGTGTTTCAGATTCATCAACCCCAGAAACATGTAGTAAAAGGAAAAGCTTGTTTCCCAGGGTCAAGTTAAAATGAGTGATCTCATGGTATGTGGCATCATCCAAACCACTGCCATCCTACAGCAATAATGGAATAACAGATTATAGAAAAATAACAAGAAATATACAAGGTGATTCCTATTGTGTTATTTTAAGTATATACATTTTTAAAGGATTGGAAAGGAACCATATATACAGGCACACATGGAGAAATGTCAGCAGCAATGGAACGGTATATTATTTTTGATTTCTATGTTTTAATTTTTCCACAAGGAACACATTATGCTTGCACAAAGAGAAGAAAGTGAAAAAATTCACTGCATAATGAATGAAAAAAATGAAGAAAAAAATAACAACAGTTAGTATTTTTTGAGCACTGTGTTAAGCATAATTTGAGCCCTTTATAAACGTTAACTACTTTAATCATCAACAAACCCATGAAGTAGCTACTATTATTGTCCCCACAGAACTGAAAATGTAATGAGGCCCCAGTGCAAAGATCTGGCCCAGGCCAGTCTGTGTAAGTCGAGGAAACGGTAGGCCCAGGGTTGTACCCACGCAGCCTCAACCAGAGCCCACCCTCCCACCCCCTGGGCTTCTCAGCCTCTTCAGTAGCACAGAAATCAACTTGAGGAAACCAAGAAATTTAACCAAATGCAGAGAGCCCATCAGCTACCAAGTTGACTCCAAATTCAGCTCTGAGCCACAGCCTGTGTGTCCCTCGTGCCCATCACACCCCGAGGCCCAGGAGAAGTCACAGGAACAGTGGCAATGAGCAGCTGAACAGAGCCCAAGGCACCTCTCTCCCAGCCACTGCTCTCCTTCAGGGAAAGAAAGAAGCTTCTCTTGGGGGAAACTGAGGCGGGGCTAAAATCAATCTCCTACAGTGGAAGGTGAGCTTTACATAAGTAAATGTAATGATGTGCTAATTTATGTCTCCACATTTCTGTGTAGTTCAGTGTGGGATGAGCTGGCCAGTGGCCAAGAGGCAGTGGGGAGAAGGCATGCCCCACGCTCCACAGGTGAGCCCGCACTCCGTCAGCTGGTCGTCACCCCAGAGCAAGGGGCACCTCGCAGACATTCCACTTGCACATGGGTCTCCCTGATGCAGGCAGTACACGGACTTCCCAACAGACTCACCCACAATCTGACCCCTACCAACACTCTTGCTAGTAAGCACTCTGAAATCATTTCTCACCCCACACAATCCTTTCACACCAAGTTTTCTGCCCTCAGGTATTTATTTTCTCAGTTCAGAAATGTCTGGCCTTTCATACGTGAGCTAAGAGTTGCAAAATGATGATGAGTTGAGTCCATGTAGGTAAATCTGACACTGTTTTGCCAAAATCCCTTGAGTAGGCGCTTTTAAAAACTCCCTTTACATAAAAGCTTGTTCGTATTTTCTTCAATTTATTTTACTCATCATCTTACTCCACAGAAGTGTTCCCAAATTTCTCACGGGGCCCCACAGAACTGCAGCTGAGTCTATTCCTGCCCATGCACCAGTGCTCCCAAACTACTAGAGCAAACACTGGGGGTAGGGGGAGCAGAGCACGAACCCCAAACCCCACACACCTTCAGTTAGAACTACACCTAACGTCTGTATGAAGAACCACTTTCACACACGGCAGCTTACCGTATTTACCACAAGTGAAGCCTAAAAAGAACATTTGATAGAATTAAAATGCTGTGCAGATTGTTCCGCTCGATTATTTATAAAATACAAATGTCAAGTATAAGATGCTTCTAACAAGTACTTAAAACCCAAACACAGTCATTTCTTGATCACCCATCCTGTTAAAAAACTAAGGTGGATTTGAGGACAAGGGCATAGTTAGCTATTCTGACTACCAGTCAGGCACAGACAAAATTCAAACAAGTTGTTGACAAAACGGGGCCAATTTAATGTTCTGATGAACAGTGTTAGTACGCCCTTTATGAAATCTAACTATAAAATCAGACAATGACTCTTAAAAATAAAATTCAACATATGCAGGGGCGCCTAGGTGGCTCAGTCGGTTGAGCACATCTTTTTTTTTTAAGATTTTACTTATTTACTTGACAGAGAGAGAGAGAGAGAGAGAGAGAGAGAGAGAGAGCACAAGCAGGAGGAGTGGCAGGAGCACCTGACTCTCCATTTCTGCTCTCGTTATGGTCTGGGGGGGCGTGGAATTGAGCCCCTTGTCAGGCTCCATGTTCAGGGTGGAGTCAGCTTAAGATTCTCTCCTTCTCCCTCACTCCCCCGCTCATCCTTGTGCACACATTCGCTCTCTCTCTTTAAAATAAAAATCTTTAAATAAAAAATAAAATAAAATGCAATGTACGCAATTAAGATATTTCTTATAACAAGAAAACAAACACAAGGGTAATTTAATCAGAAGCTCAGATTTTTAAAAGACAACTCCCAAGAAAGTGGGATGGGCACATAATTAATAATAAAAGCATGCAAGGAACAATACTAGAGGTATGGCCCCAAATCCACTGGAAGGCCCAGTGCCTGCACCATCTGGGCCTGTGAAGGTCAGTGGGGAGAGGTGATATTTAGAGAAACTAAGCAATTTATAATTTATCAGCTTATTGAGTAATTGGAGCTGTATCCTTAAAGTAAGAACCCTTCAAAGAGCTATAATTTGGATATTTAATTGACCTCTTTCATGAAAAATGCCTTACTGCACTTTGCTTTAGTGAATGTCTTCACCTCTTACTAAGAGTCATTAAGAAAGAGACACAAAATTGTTCTACATCCATTCTAGTACTGTCAAGAACATGCGTATTTCCCTTGAACCCACACTGAACCCACTTGTGTGCATACTGACACAGACAAGAGATGTATTTTTCCATACAGGAGACAACAGTTGCACCAATAGTAAGTTTGATCTTTTTCAGTTCATGCAAAGATATTCCTTTTTTTTTTAAACATGTAAATGCAAATCACTGGAAATATCCATTTGACCACTTAAAGCATTAGACATATTACATCTATTCTAAAAACACTTTCAAAAGTAACTCTTTTAAGTTTAAAAAAAAATGGTTAAAACGGTCTCACTAGTTTTCATGACTTCCATCAAAACGCCATCAAGAGACAAGAGAGAGATTTGGTTTTCTCCTTACTTGTCATTGGCCAGATGATAAAAGCGCCTATTCACACATCCAGCACACAGCAGGGTCACAGCATCCAAGTAGGAAAAGATCTTCAGCAAGATTTCTGAAGGCATCCTGTGAGAGGGGAAGAAATCAGAGAAGCGGGCAAGCATTTGAGCTAAAAGTTACCCAGAAAACAACAGGTGTTCACTTCCAAACAGAAGGTGACCAGCACCCCTCCTGTACGAGAGGCACTCTGTACCGTTAACTTCCACTGGTTTCTCAACTGAAATGTCTATCACAATCCTCATGACCTAAACGAATCCAGAGACCCAAGGTTACGGGAAGCTAACATCCTTGGCATGTTATTCATATTCACACACTGTGAATCCACAGGCAGGATTTCCCCACCTCCCTCATGAAAGTATGCATCATTCTTCAGGGAGATAAAAGGAAGTAAGAGAAAAAGAATGCGTTCTTAGCTATTCATTAAAAAATAACACAGAATCCTCCTCCTCCTCCTCAAAAAAAAAAAAAAAGGAACTGGAATAGGAAATATCCACTTATTTTTCACCTAACCCATACCACTCTCACGCACCCTCTTCCTGCATGTCCTCACACTTGAAACCTTCCTCTGGGGCTTTAAGGAGACACCAAGCCCCATAAGATTTTCTGAACTCTTTTCCTTTCTCATTTATGGCCTAAATAAATGACATTGAGCTGGATTCTCAATACCCCATGTATTTCTATGACCTTACACTTTTACAAAACAACTATCAGAATCTGAAAGTGTCCAGAAAACCTTACCAATGTGAGGAAGTCAGGAATGGGCACGTTTGGGCACGTTTGGACCTAAGGCTGGAAGAAAGTAAGCCAGAGAAGACGGGGGGGGGGGGGGGGGAGGCCTGGAGATAAAGAACTGAGGCAGTAAAACGCTTTGACCAATTTAAAATGGCTTGCCCCTGCTCTCCACTTGTGATTTTAACGATTTTAAATTTTATATTAAAATTAAAAAATAAAATATCAGGTTATCAAATGTTTCCATAGGGAAATAATCAGTCCCAAGATTCTGATAATACTGAGAAAGAATGAAGTAGATCCTCAGAGAAAAGATGATGAATGCAAGACAGGCCTGATCCGTGTCACTAGTCGAAGCTACCCCTACTCAAATCCTTCAGAGCTATTTAACCAAAGACTCCCTGATTGTTTAAACTAGCGGTTTTGCTTAGGGATTAATTAAATCCCTCCTGCCAAATGAAATTCCTTACATTCAGAGTCAATAAATTAGATGCTTTTAGTGACAAAATGTTGCTAATGCAGAGATGGTACAGTTGCAAGAAAGCACATTTTGTGACCCTTTGGGTTACCCATTGCACATAGTTTTCATATTTTGATTCAACTGTTTCACAAAAATTCAGTTATTATTTTTTTAAATAATTCAAAAAAATGTAGAGTTGGGCTTAAAGAAAACATTTCAGAAAGGTATCTGGCAAATCTTATCCAGGAAGAATTATTTAATTGGACTAAAATCCTATTCAAAGGCCATTAGAGAAGTTCACCCTCCTACCCAGCAGACTAACATAACGAAAGGGGGGGGCTCTCCCTGTACTTCTCTAGCAAAAGCAGAAAAACCCCACTTTATATTAGAACAGTAAAGATCAAAGACATTCCTAATTATTGTTCATGAGGTTTCCTCAAAGCCAGTACTATCACTATCCACACCCATATTGGGTCACTTTGTGTGGGATTCTAATTATTTCATGCTGCAGCGGAGGGAAGTGGGGAAGGATGGGGAAGGAGATGGGGCAAGTGAGAGACAGGACCATCCTAGAAGCTGCAAGTGTCAGAGCACAGGATCTGGTACAGAGAAGGTCCTCGAGTATTTGATGGATGGATGAACTGAATCAATATTCGTTCTGTTTCCCGTATCAGATCATTGTATGACAGATCGTGTTCTCAGACTACAGGGTTTAAAACTTAAATTACTGTCCTTAATTCTTTCTTTTTTAGTTTTCATTTCTTTTTTTCAGCACACACTTTTTTCATTTCTTCTTTCAGTACACACTGAAAGTATGTACTCTGTTAGCTGAGTTATAGTATCAAAGCCCAAAATTTAAAATCAGGTAACTTATGGTTGAATCTGAATTTTGCAATATGCAGACTATGTGAGCCATCCTTCGCTTGCTGTAAATGTCTGCAGTGATCCCACGCATTCAGGGCGCCACACAATGCTTAGCAGAGAGTTGGTGTCCCAGAAGCATCAGCACAACAAAAATCCACAGGCATCTCAGCATCAATTTCAAATAGTTCAAAAAAAGGATTCTGCAGAACCTTTCCAGGGCAAAATGGGCTCCCAAAGCACTGAAAGCTAAGAGACCCAGAGACCTCTGGAGCTTTTAGAAGAACACACTTTAATCTCCTTTCCACTGTTTCAAGGGTCTTTATCAACAGAATGTGAATAATTTTGAAGAACATTTTTTAAAAAGGAAAATTTACTTGTCACTTTTAGTTCACTTCATAAACCTAGTCTAATAATGACAGTGGTGACAGGCTGATGACTCACAGCAAACTCTCCATGTTGTACTTTCTTCCCACGCAATTCTATTCTCAGCTCAGAACAGCAGCTTGGTATGTACAGCATTGGAACTTTCTCTAAGAACTCCACCCCAGAGCCCCCTAGAAGAGCGCCAATTATTGCGACTCACCTCTCCAGAGACACAGGATGCACAGTGGAGGGCTGCTCACAGCGCCTTCCCCGCCCAGCGCACTGCTTCAGGGTAGTCCTTCCTGCACACCTGGCGCTTGGCCCCTTTCTGAAACTAAGATGGAAAAGTCAAGTTGTAAGAACAGGTGACCTGTCCAGTCCCCTCTACAAAACCGTAAAGGGTTCATAAACTCCAAGAATGACTCATTATAAAATTTCATCTCAGGAAAGGAGGAAGGAAGGAGAGAAAGAAAGGAGAAAGAAGGAAGGAAAGTAAGAAGGAAGTGGGGAGTGGGGTCGGACAGCCAAGGGACTGTGAAACATTCCATGTGTCCTGAGTAAGTAAACCTGAAAACTGGACTTACTCTGATGCGTTTTAAACATAAGATTAATCACTTCTGGCCTTTTGGCTAAGATCAAGTGTAGTAAACAGTAAGATTAAACATTTGCTTTTATAGAATGTCAACATATCAGAGAGGTGCTATAAAGCTTATTTAGTGGAATAAAAGGAAAAAAATAAAATGTTATCAACTGGCCGGCTTCAACAATAGCACAAATGTAACAAAAAACTGCATCAATCAAGAGAAACTTTAGATTTGTGAACCAGAACTGCCCACATAATCTACAACCTTGCTAGTCGTTGAGGGATAACTGGCTCCAACCCTGGCTGCAGCGATCACAGCCACAGAAACACCAAATACTCATCCTCCAATTTTTTTAACATTTTAAGTATCTCACATTCAATGGAATATATTTAACTGGCCATCTATTTTTTATTTTAGTGGTACAAAAAAATAGTAAATCTTACAATCAAAGGCTTTTAAGATTCAATGAAATAAGGTATCATATTTTATGCAGTTAGTTCTTTTCAGAAGTTCCTAAAATAAATTTTTATTAAAATCAGCCCTCAAAACCAGCACTGCTCCACAGCAGCTTGGTAGGGATCTGAAACCTACCCAGAAACCCAGGAAGGCATGGAGCCCACAGCCTTCAGTTTCTAGGCAGCAGCCCCCAGACAGACCTACTGGTGGATACGCTAATTCTCTTGGAAAGGTTTGGAAGCTGCTTCTTTACCACACACACAAACATACATACATCAATTACTGACCCGCCTCCCACCCAGCATGTGACTAAAATCTAGAGCATAGGTTCCACACACCCAGTTCACCAATATGCCATTGCTCTGAGTATGTACTTTGGTCACCAAGAGTTTAGCACCCCCCATTTTTCCTACCAAGCCGATTCCCTGGATATACTTGGACTAACAATCAAAAAGGATATGGGTAACAACTGGGGGCAAAATGAGGGTCACGAGAAGTTGGAAGGAAGGGCAATCATCTCTCTGGAAGTAGAAGAACGAAAGCCCCAGGGATGGATCTGAACAGAGGATGGTCCTAGATCCCAAGCACGGCCCCGCCCATAGGAGGCACAGGGAGCGCATGGCCCATAACGGAGCACAGCCTGAAACCCCCCGTGGAAAAGGGCACGCCATGATGTGCACATCCGCAAACACTCAAACTGCCTGATGATTCCCCATGGGCTTCTGAGCAGCCAGAGAATTAGTTTGTCCTCCCTTTCTAGGTTTTTCTCTTCAGAAACAGCATAATGGCTGGTCATGATAAGCCCTCAATAAACATTAGCTAGCATCTGCATGCTGGCACCTCCACCTAGGAGAGGAGGGACATAGTAAACCTTTCCAGACCCTGGAGGATAACAAAGTCACCGAGGTAAGAAACGCTGGCTACCCAGGCCTCTCCATGCCCGCTTCAGCAAAAGACATTCAACATGCCAGTGAGTTCTTGGGAACGCAGAGAAGTTAGGCAGAACCAGTGGTACCCAGTCTGTGCCCAGCAGCACAGGAAGGGGAGGGACAGCAGGCAGAAGGGACCCTCATTTGGAAAGCTCCACCACGCCCTCCCCCTTTATCCAGAAAACTCCACCTATGCAACAGATTTTTGTATTTCTGTTGAAAGTATTATTTTAGCAAAGATTTCCACAACAGAAAAGCTTCAACTCCACTGACCTGGCTCTAACACAGTAATGAGAAGTGAAATACAATTTCCTAATTGTGTTAGTGTCCTAGGGCTGCCTTAACAAACTGACTCAAACTAGGTGGCTTAAAACAACAGATATTTGTTTTCTCAGTCCTAGAGGCCAAAAGTCCAAAGTCAAAGTGTTGGGAGGGCCATGCTCCCTCCACAAAGTCTCTAAAGAAGACTCCTTCCTTGCCCCTTCCAGCTTCTGGTGGTTGCTGACAATCCTTGGTGTTCCTTAGCTTGTGGCAGCTAAGATGACCAACTCTGCCCTCTGCTGCGTCTTACCCAGCCATCTTCCCTGGGTGTCTCTTCTTACAGGGGCGCCAGTCACATTGGGGTTAGGATCCATCCTAACCCCAGTGTGACCTCATCTTAACTAGTTACATCTACAAAGACCCCATTTCCAAATAAAATCACATCCTAGGGTTCTGGGTAAATGCGAATTTGGGGAGCACCATTCAACACAATACACAATTTTTAAACATATATTTTTAAATGATTTAAAAGCACTCCTTATTTTAAGTCGTTAACTTCTTGTAAATTCTGTACCAATCTGTATTACATAGTCAAAAATCAAGTATCTTTAGTTGACAGAGGGTTCTAACACATAAGCTTTAAATAAAAGGCATTTCTATTACTCCTCCGTCAAGTAATACTATCTGCCGGGATTTCCCAGCCAGTGACCCTTGGACCCCTGCCAGTATTCATGGTCATCCAAGGAGTCTGGGGGTCTGTATATACACATTGTATGTGAAGACTGAGGAAAGCTTCCTTAACTTAAATGAATACTGCTGGGGGGCACCTGGGTGGCTCAGTCGGTTAAGTGTCTGCTTTCGGCTCAGATCATGATCTCAGAGTCCTGAGATGGAGTCCCGCATCGGGCTCCCTGCTCAGCGAGGAGTCTGCTTCTCCCTCTGCCTGATGTTCCCCCTGCTTGTGCTCTCTCTGTGTCAAATAAATAATTTTTTTTTTTTTAAAATGAAGACTGCTGGGGGGTCCTCAAATATAAATTTGTTTAAAAGCATTAGTAAATTGGGATGTCTGGGCAGCTCAGTTGGTTAAGCGTCTGCCTTCGGCTCAGGTCATGATCTCAGGGTCCTGGGTTGAGCCCCGCATCGGGCTCCCTGCTCAGCGGGGAGCCTGCTTCTCCCTCTACCTGCCGCTCCCCCTGCTTGTGCCCTCTCTCTCTCTGACAAATAAATAAAATCTTAAAAAAAAAAAGGCATTAGTAAATTGGTAACAGCTTTTTGCCACACATATTTCTGCAATCAAAAAGTATCAAAAAAATAAAGTCTATTACACCCTAAGTCCTTTCCAAGGGAGTGGAAGAAAAGTAAATTAATATGCTGTATCAATCCGTTTCAATCTAACAAACTGGCAAAGACCAAATAAAGAACATCTCATTCACTGCTGGGAGCACAAATTGGTATAAACAGTATGGAAAACCAAATCTGGTAGTGTTTATCAAGAGCTTAAAAGGCACTTGTATTTTTTTAAGCCAGGAATTTCACTTGTACAAAATATATCCTTAAGCAAGAAAATGAGCCCAAAAATGTGACTCGAGAAAGTCTGTCTCAGAGTTGTCTGCACTGACGAACTTCCAGAGACAGTACAGGGATTGGTTAAACAGCCTGGCTCCATACAGTGAACAAAGCTCAGCCAATTAAAATGGACAGTTTCAACACAGGTGAAAGTGTCTGAGACAGAAACGAGCTCATGATGCCTTCCAGATGTCTGCATGGCTTGGTCCCTCACCTCCTTCAGGTATTCATGCAAATGTCACCATCTCACTGACAACTCCTCTCTCAAACTCCAACCCATACTACACACACACACACACACACACACACACACACACACACACACACACGATGCATGTACACGCACGCACTCTAGGCCCCCTCCTTATTTTTTTCCTTAGCACCTATCACCATCCATCACTACACATCTTACTTATCTACTCCGTTCACATCACTGGAATTATAAGCTCCCCATCTGCAGGTCTTTTGCACAAGTTTTTTTCACTCCTGATTCTTCACCCACAACATCCTGGCATACAGAGACAGTCAATAAATACCTGCTACATAAATAACATATCAGTTGAAAAAAGCAGGCTAATTCAGGATACACTACATAATCATATCTTTGATTTTGTCTTTTAAGAGAAAAAGTAAATACGCACAAAGGAAAAAGTTCTGGAAGGAAAGACAAAGAAAAATCTTACAAGGTTTTTGGGTGGTGGTTGTTTTTAAATGGGGGCTGAGGAATTGAAGGGCCAGAACTCCATGTATTTTCTAGTATTACTTAATATATTGAATATGCAATGAACTGTGGGATTTTTATTGTTTTAATTTCAAAACGAGAATCCCATACACGAGAAGGTTTGGACTCACAGTGTGATAGCATAAGCCTTTAGGGCAGGTACAGTGGTTCCAAAGGCATCCACACAGCTGGAGGACCAGCTGCCCTGAAATCTGGGGGCACACCCAAAAGCTCAAAAGTTCTTTGAAGTCTCTTAATTGATCTTAAGAATTAATGCAAATGTTGCATTCTACTGGATAACTTATCTGTGGTTGTCTTATTGTACAAATGTATTATATTACTTACCAGTTAAATTACTTAACATTTTTCCCAAAGCCACTGCATTAATTTTACACGTCAGGAGGATGCCCCATGCATTCCCACTGGCACCTGTTTGAGAAATACAGCCTTTCTCTTGCTGTTTTACTTATCCAGAATTAAAATAGATCTTATGAATCCCTATTTCACAAATCAGAGAAGACTATAGTTCTAACAAGGCACTTACAGTGACTCATTCAAGGTCCCAACATAGAGGCCAAGAGCCCCAGAGACTTTCCCATCTCCCGACTGTCCTTCCAGAGCTCTTCTGACTGTATTATATTATTATATTCTATATCTTATCAGTATGGCTTTTGGTATTATTGAAAGTACCTCTCCATTTCTCCATAAAATAAACCAAGTGCACATTTTCAAGGGCCACACAATTAACAAATCAGTAAGTTCCATGCATGTCCTCATGTAGATTTATGTGTCTACAAAATTAAGTGCATACTTAGCTGACATAATTAGTAAGATGACATTTAGTTTAAAAACAGTTTTTAAGTAACAGATTTTGCCTGAGAGCTTTGAATAAATTCAATATTTAAAAAAATTTACCTTTAAAAAAAAGAGAAAAAATTATCTTCTGTCCCTAAGTTTTGATACTTGATAAACCAAAGAAACTAGATCAAGTCGAAATTAAGCCAACCTGATATCCTTTCTGCTATTTTTCTCACAGTTTATGACATTTACACATGTTCACATTTTTTCATTAAAAAGGGAGCTGATTCCTTATTAAAATCTAATTTTTCTGCAGTGAGACAATAAAAATCACCACCTACTTAGACCATCTGCAATCATTCTTGGCAGCTGATTTTTCTTTCCCATAAAGAATGCAGACCTCACCAAATCACAGGTTGACATGCGGGCTCCAATGCCAGGCACTCTAATTACATCATCACCAAGAAGTTCGCTCAACTTACAAAGCAATAGAAGATTCATCACATAAAAATCATTCTGCTCCCCACTGACAGAGCTGTATATATAAAGACTAATTTTAGGAATCGTGGCAAATTGATTTAAAGTTCGAGGCTCCAATTTAAATGCCACTGTTTCTCTCCTACAGAAGTTTTGAAGGCACTGTCACCATTTTAGTTCTCACGAGGCTTGTGGTATGTCTAGCACTGCCGCTATTCTCAAGAACCAACTATTACCATAATACTAAGGTGCAGAGAACCACTTCTGAAGCCAGGGTAAGTGGGTAATGGACCCTAGGATGAACACGGGACGACATCCTGGAGATTCGGGAGAACACAAAGTAATTTAAGTTATGGAACTCTTAAATAACAGAATCATACTTTATACATAAACATAGACATTTGGTTTGTTAGAAGGCATAATACACATGAGTTTTCCTATCTTACAAATCATGAGGACTTGCAAGCAAAAAGACTCCTCAAGAATGCAAATTGTTCTTTGTATTGTCCCTCCACCTGGGAACCAACTGGGATGATGGGCATAAAGCGAGGAACCACTCACCATAAAACGAGAAGAATCTGATAAGGTACCACGATAGCACACCGACACCTCTAACAGACTGCATCTTTCACTGTGAAATGAACCTGAGTCATCACCCTGGGAGTTCAGCTAAAGATCCTTTTGGAATGTACCTGCAGCCTCCCGCTTCCTGACCCTTCCCCATCTCCTCAAAACTGCCTTCTCTCACCGTAGAAGAGGGCCACCCTTCAGAACCAGGGTGCCCAAGAGAAATGAAGGAGATGGGTCTCTAGACCCCAGGACAAGAACGCAAGCCCAGCACCTCGTCAGGAAGACAGGCAGAAGGGGACGAGGGATGGACACGAACGGGTGGCTATCAACAGGCATCCCTTCAGGGTGTGCCTAGAAACCGGCCGCCCGGGGGGCTCAGCTGCGAAGCAGCCAACGCTTGGTTTCAGCTTGAGCCGTGATCTCAGGGTTGCGAGCTTGAGCTCCCCGGTGGGACTCGGCCCTGGGCGACTGGCCTGCTTAAGATTCGCTCCCTCCCTCTCCCTCCGCCTCCCCCCGCCTCTCTCCAAAAGAAAAGAGAAGAAAATGCAGAGGAGCCCTCGAAGCTGGAAGCGCAGAAACTGCCCCGGGAAAACACGTTCCCAGCCCAACCCACCCGCCAGAATTATCCGCTTAGGGGCTGTGTCCTCCATTCACCAACCACGGGCGGGAAAAGAAAATTGGTAACTTCTCAAAAGAAGATTCCACTTTCCTAGCTTGCAAACTCCTAAAGAGGACGAAAGGTGAGTTCCCGCCCCAGGAAAAGCAAGGAGCCTGGGGGACGCGTTCTGAACGGGTGCCCTCCCGCGACCTGCAGGTACAGACCCGTGACAGGCCCCTGCCCTCACAGGTGCAGCTCATCGGCGCGGCGAAGCGCCGCGAGCCTCGGCTCCAGGGTTCCCAGTTCCCCACAGTGCCTAGCACTGAATGAAGACAAGGAGGAGGGCTGTTCCCCGGGGAAGCCAGCCTACTTGTGTCAGGACGGGGGGTAACTGCGCGTTTCCAAGTTGAGGGCATTTCCTCCCGCCATTCTTCAGAAACACACCGCGCTGGGCCGAAGAACGAAAACAGAGGGGGAAGGGTGGCGGGGTACTGACCCGACCCGCGGCCCCCAGTCACCTGAACCCGGCGGGCCCGGCGGCCTCCCGGTCAGTCCCCGGGGCCGCGCCGGCGCCGCCGGGCGGCAAACGCGGCGCCTGGAAGCCGAACCAAAGCTGCTGCAGGAGCCGGCCGCGTCCCGTCGCCATGGAGACCCGGCGGGAGCGCCCGAGGCGGAGAGGCGGCCCGAGGGAGGAGCGCGCCACCCGCGCCACGCCCCCTCGACGCCGACGCCCTCGCCGACGCCTGTGCGTAAGGGCGGGGCGAAGGGCGGCACCGCCCTTCCGCCGGCCTCGGGAGCTCTTCTAGAAACTTCTGGGGCCCTGCTTCTTCCCACGCCCCACGGCCGGAGGCTGAGGACGCTGCGTGGCAAGCGGACCGCTGAGTTTCGGCCACTGGCGTTGGGCACTGCGGCGGCCTCGTCCCTACCCCCTGCTGGCTCTGGGGAAGTTTGTGCTGCTTCCTGTCCGCTTTTCTTGGGGAGAAACCGAAACGCAAAGGCTACGTCATTTGCCCATGAGGAGGGGCAAAGCCACAATCAGACCGAGAATTTCCCAGTTTACAGTCCTCCCAGAGAGTCACAAGAACACCCAGCTTATAATTTGCTAATTTGATTTTTGTCAGTTGCGGGGTTACTCCGCCCACCCCCGCGGCGCCACGTACGTGCCGCGCAGGTGTCGGGAACTCTCGAAGGTAGCGGAAGGGCCACGCTCTCTGGCCGCCTTGCACTACGGGAAATGTAGTCCTGGTGCCTTTCCTGCTCTGTGAAGGGGGAGGGCCTCGAACTACTATTCCCAGGGCGCCTCGAGGTTTCCCAGGTTACTTTGCAGAGGCATGGCGGGTAGTGTGTGAACGTCGGTCCGGAAGGTGATTAAAGCCCTTGAATTCGATTAAAAAGAGCATGGAAGGGAAGAGGAAGTGGACGCAGCTTCTTTCGTGAGCTAACGTTTTTGCCGAAAACGCCGTGCGGAATCACCCTTGTGAATGTGTAGCCCTGAGTACACTCCGGCTGCGTGTGTATCGGGCCGTGAAGCTTTGCTCTTCGTAGTTGGCACCTTTCCACAGCGGAGCAGTTTTCTGTGATCATGATGTGTACCTTCTTACGGGCTGCACAGTGTGCGGAGAAGCTGCGCGGGTCGTCGGGGAAGCGGTTGTTCCCGCCCCACTTGGTGCTGAGCAGAGCTTGCCTGAAGACCGCGCCCCGCCTGAGCTGGGCTGTGCGGGAGCGAAAGGAAACGGTGCAACCCCGGCGTATCCTTGGAGTCGCCCAGAAAACCATCTGGACGCAGGGCCAGAGCGCGCAGAGGCTGGGGGACGACGGCAGCAAACAGGTGTCTGTGCACAGCCAGGGGCGGGAAGCCGGCGTCTCGACGTCACAGAAAGGTAACGGGGTGGTCAGTCTTTCCAGCAAACGTGGCGAGAGCTCCCCGTGCGCTTCCGCACGGGCTCGGTGCTAGAGACGGGAAGACCGTTCAACACAGTTCAGAATTTGAGAAAAGAGACCTGCAGTTCTCTTCGCAGACTTGAACCCGGATTTCAGAGTTGATTTTTACATAACTTTGTTGAATTATGTCTAGAAGATTTTTCTCAACTTTTTATCAGTTTTAGCGTGGAGCTGTATAAAACTTCACCATTGTTTGAAAGTTTATCACAAGTAGATTTCACAGCTGTCCGTTACCTCCGTTGAGCTTCCTGCTCACTCCCTCAGACATTAAAACCATGTATGAGGCACACTTCCCCAGTTTCACACAACTGAAAATTAAGACCACATTTCCCTAATCCTAACTTCCTAATGGCCGCGTCAGTGCGCTTGAAAACGACCGTCCACGGGTATTTTTGACCTTCCACTTTCTCTATGCTCGACGCTTGAGCAGATGCTAGTGGGTGTGCCAGGGAGTTCCTGTACACAGATTAGCACCTGATGAAGAAGAAACAGTGAGAACACAGTAATTGTGCTCCGGAGAGAGTACCGGCGAGCGTAACGCAGACACAGAGTGATTGGGTGTGATGAGCAGGTATTATTGAGGCATAACCCGTATGGATTGGCTCAGGTGGGTCAGCTCAGCTCCTGAATGACTCCTGTGCCCAGATGTTGAGACAGACTCAACATGGGCAGTAATAGAACATAGATAATGGGAAAGGCAAAAATGTAGCTCTGTCAGGAAAAGTCAGAGTTTTCATAGATGACCTAATGAATTTAATGTTTATTGTTTATTTCTTCATTTCTCAAGTAATCTGTAGAAAAAATAAGTAAAACGGAAGCAAACGGTTGAGACGCCACGATTATACCGTGCAAAGATGACTATTGTTAATTTTGCTCTATGTCATTTCAATACGTAAAGTCTTTAATAACATTAACAAAAAAAAAGGTATGCTATCAAGTGTGTAATCTGCTGAATATGTAAAACACATAATCATTCATTCAAACAGCCGGAACAGGGTTGTGAGGGATGATTGAAAACCCAGCACGAGTGAACAGCCTGTATGCGGAGGGCAGAGGCACAAGTGTCAAAGAGCGTCTGTGCGGTCTTCTGGCTCCAGCAGCAGTGCTGCTTACACTGCACATGGGTCCTACCGCAGAGTCCTGTCCTCATCCGCACCCCATTCAGAGGTGACAGCCTTCCTGGTGGCTCAGTGAACGAGTGGGAGCAGTATTCCCAAATGTGGGATATGCTGCCCGCAGAGTACAGAGGGACCTATCACAGCGTGGTATGGGATGCAGTAGTTTCTTTTATTTGGGATGGGGTATCTTAGCATGCCCCACGCAGTGTACCCCTAAGAGTTTTGCATATGTGGTCGGTGAACCCTGGATCTGCTCTCTGGGCTCATCCCCCCCACACACACACACTTGGAGTACATGTGTTTACCAAGCTTTCTGACACACATGCCCCTTGTTACTTTGGGCTCTAATATGATGGCGTAAATAGAATGGACAAATGTGATGTTTTGCAGAATGTCCACAACAGTGTTGTCCAAATAAAACTTGACTCAGTGATGGAAATGTTCTATCTGTATGCGGTCTCTGTGTGGTAGCCACTAGCCACATGTGGCCATTCAGCACTTGAAGTGTTGCTAGTGTGATTGAGGAACTGGGTGTTTATTTAATTTTAAGTTAACTTAATTGTAAAATTAAACTCAAATAGCCATGTGTGGTGTGTGGTTACTGTACAGGACAGCCAAAATCCAGAAGGTCCAGGTCCCTTAAAACGAGGTGATAACAAGTGGGAGACCTAACAGATCCTAAGCAAGGCCATACACGTGCACTGTAGTCTGTGTCATGTTCCCACAAACCCTGCTGCTCCTTCTCAGTAGAGATGCCAGATCTAGACAGGTTCTTCATTTTCTAAGTTTATTTGCTTCACAAATCTGGCCAAGCAAATTTCTGTTCTAAATTCCATTCTGTTTATACTGTGTGTGCAGCCAGTGGGGGGTGGGGGTGGCAGGGTGGGAAGTGACTGTCAGAGTTGAGGCCTGTTTCGATCCCTTGGACTGCAGCTGACAAAGCAAACACTTGGTCTGTGAGCAGCAGAATGTGCCTGGCGCTGCCCAGTCTGTATCGTGTTTTCATGCCGAGGGCCTGCATCACTTGTTCTAGTGTTTTTTCGTCTGAGAAAGTAAAGAGGTATTAAAATTGTAATACTAAATAAAGTACAGATTCCCTGGCCCAGAACTCTATTGAGGTTCTTTTGAAAACTTTCTTCAGGTGGTTCTGATTCACAGGGAGGCTTGGGAGCAGCCACTCCAGAGCACACGCAGACCCCCACATGGGGTCCTGAGTCCACATGTCCCCCACTAGAAGTGCTGAAGCCGTGAGTGCTCCCGCCTGTCAGGCACACATCTAACTCAGCTGTGCTTTCTCTCCACAGTGAAAGAAGCTGGAAGAGATTTTACCTATTTGATTGTGGTGCTTTTTGGAATCAGCATCACAGGTTGATCACAGCAAGTACAATACCAACCCCTAAAATCTTTTAACTTAACATTTGTCTTGCTCTTGCTTTGCTTGATCTTCTTTTTCTATAATTTGCAGGTGGCTTGTTTTACACAGTTTTCAAAGAACTTTTTTCTTCATCAAGCCCTAATAAGATCTATGGGAAAGCCTTAGAAAAATGCAGATCACACCCTGAGGTTAGTCTTCCAGATGGAATCACACACACTCTGAAGATGGGGAAAAAATGCCCCCGGGGCCGGGGCGGGGTGGGCAGGGAGCCAGAACACACATATTGGTTCTGAGAGTAGTGATGTTTGTATGATAATAAAGTCATATGGTTGGATTGTGATTATGTTATTAGCTCTCTGTTCTGTACTTGAAATGCTTTAGGACCCCCTAAAGGTCTGTGTAGCAGTGTTTTCATTCTAATTATACAAGAGAGTCACTTGTTGTCATAGATATTAAAGGCTTAGACCTTGCCAGAGTATTAAACTCTTGTGGTAAGTTTCTAGCCTTGTAAAAACCTGATCCATGAGCTCGTGATCATAATAGTAATTATTGACACTCGCTGAAGGCACATTATGCACCAGGCACTACACTCAGTGCCTCATCGTTCTTGGCTCTCACAGAAACCGTTTGTGTTAAATACTGCGACTGTTTGGCTTGCAGAAGGAGAGACCGACACTTCAGAGATTAGGTATTGCTGAGATCGCAGAGCTGTAAGCGGGACAGCCAGGACCTGAGCCCAAGTTTGTGTGACTCCAAAGCTTATGTCTTGAGCGCAGCCTGCCCAAAGCATTCCCTGGAAGGAGGCTGACGTATGGAAAAGTTGCCCACGTTCTGTTAGGGGTCCTGCCAGAAGGAAGGCTTTCCGCGATGCCTTCCGGTCACAAATAGCCAGCGCAGCCATTGTAGCGCCAAGAGTTCCTACTCCCTGGGTGGAAGGCTTCAGCGTGGAAAAATATTACCCATTGAAATCTTAATCTTTATACCTTGAAGGAAAACAGCAGATAGCACCAAAAACTATCAGGGCAGCTTCTCACACATACCCAGGTGTGTGAGAAACAACACGCACCACCCCGTGACGGGCGAGGTACGAAGATCCAGGTGCCCTGACTGGTTTCCCTGGGGCCTCACCTCCGCTTGCTCCACCTGTTTCTCCAATCCTGTCAGGGAGGAGACCTCAGGCATCTTGCTCTTTAAATCTGTTGATTTCTTGCCATTGGACTGTGGGCTGTCAGTGAGAACCATGGAGGAGGAGGCAGGGAAACACATCTCTGAGTATGTGGGAAATGAGCAGGGAATAAGGAAGGTTCCAGTTACAGTTACTTTTTTTTGGAAAGGCTCCAAAGTATTTGCATTTTAAATTCAAGAAGAGCTACATTTCCATGTCATTATCAGTTTTCCTGTTAGGAATCATGGTTTCATACCTCTCGATCTGAGGTGATTATTGCAGGCTTCCCCCGGTATCTGAAAGTGGCGCACTCCCATGAAAGCTCTCATTTAAGTCAAGGGCGTGAAGCAAGGGCACAGCCACCATTTTCTGAAAGCAAAGAGGCCTTTGGGTTTTGTTCAGTTAGCAAACAGGTACTAATGTAGGATCTTCTTTAGAGTGAAGTCGTGAAGCGAACATTTGGATAGCTGGAGAAACCTGTACTCATTACCTTTCACCGTCTTTAGTGACTCAAAAAATTGTCTTGTTCTTGTACCTTTGAGTATTAGACCCCATGAGATACATTTCACTAAAAACATTCAAATGTGTGTTTAAACGTTTGCCCACCTTGTTGTGCCTGGTTTTTGTGGGAAGTAGGAACACCTGTCGTGAAGCCATGGGTCACACCACAGGGTCACCGACTAAAGTGCACAAAAGACGTACTTGTGGAAGCAGGTTTTTCATTATTGGGAGTTGTCATTTTGAAAAGGTCCCAGGCTTAATTTGTTTTCTTAAAAAAAATCACTTGATTTGTCAGAAAATATTACCCTGAGAAGCGTGAAAGGGTGGAGGCCTTACCGAGTCCCACACTGCATCTGTCCCATAGGTCATCAGTGTGTTCGGCGAGCCTGTGAAGGGCTACGGGGAGGCGACGCGCCGCGGGCGGAGACAGCACGTCAGGTACCGCGCTTCGCGTGCGTTCCAAAAACTCGGGGTCATTTTTAAGTGACAGGAATTGAGGCTGTGCTCTTTCGTTTTCTTGACAGTTTTATTGAATATGTAAAGGATGGGCTGAAACACATGCGCGTGAAGTTCTACATCCAGGGCTCTGAGCCTGGGAAGCAAGGAACAGTGCATCTTGAAGTGAAGGAGGTGTGGGGACTGGGTGGGGACTGGGTGGGGACCGAGGGCTCTGGGGCCTAAGCGGGACGTAAGCCCTGGGGACAAAAGTTACACCTGGAAATATGTTTGTTTTCCAGAACCCAGAAAGTGGCGAGTATGAGTTTCGATATATATTTGTTGAACTTGAGCCCTACCCTAGAAGGACTATTGTCATTGAAGATAATCGATCCTGAGGTGATTGCAGGGCCTCAGCAAGCATGGCTTCCGGGCAGATGTGGCATGGTGTGGACCCCCAGCCCTGCTCCTCCCTGCTCCTCCCTGCTCCTCCCGAGTCGGTAGAATGAGGCAGGACAGAGTGTGTAGCTCAGAAAAAATGCAAGTGGGTAGTCATTGCATTTAAACACAGTGAACTGGAGGTTCTCTTGTAGAGGGCAAAATCATGACGTGGAACATAGTTTATGCTCTCTCTGAATCGATCATGGACAGTATTTCTGCTCTAGTTAATATTCTCTTTCATGATAAATCTTCGTTAATTAAAAATTTTACACCATGTAAATAAAAGAGTTGACTATTTTATGCTTTTATGTTGTATAACTGTATAAAATCTGAAATAAAGTCAAAACTAACAAAAAGATGTCAGAAGCAGCTTGTTTCCATAGACTTCGGAATCTGACTTGAACACGTGAAAACATTTGAGGACTGTAGGAAGTTCAGTGACAAGTGCACATGATAAACGTACTCCACGATGCCTGTGGAAAGGCTGTAGTAATGTAGCGTATCTCGTACTTCATCCTCAGTGAGTGGGCACACTGTGTGTGGTGGGAGAAGCCCACACCCGCTGGTCAGGGGGACTGGTCCCTCAGGTGCACATCAGACCTCGCCATCCTGGCTGGTTAGTACAGCAACGAGAGGACAGGTGCAAGCGTCTGACCACAGATGGCATCATGGAGTGTCCCCACGCCCTTTAGAAGGGGCACCCCTCCCAACTGCCAGAGGAGCATGGAGACCAGTGAGCGTGGTGCAAGTATATGTTAGAATGCCTTTCTGGGAGATGACAACTCTCTTTTACCTCAAGCATTGACGGGTGTTCTGGAGAAAAGTGACCTCACAAGAATATAGTCGTGACTGTGAAGTGCCCGTGTACTGGGAGAGTTCTAGAAATGTCCTTATCTGTGGGGCACGGGGGTGCGGAGGGCCTGGTACATCATGTGACAACAGCGTTAAGACTTTTCTCCGGTAGCAAGGGAGAGCATCAGAAACGAGCAGGAGTGGAAGCGACTGTGTCTCTAGAAAGGGAACTGGTAGCTGTGTGGAGAATGAGAGCCGGGGAAGAGGCCAGCGTGAAAAACGGGCCGTTCGGACGACAGGAGGAAGCTGGAGAAGGTGCTACCGTGGAGACGTTTAGCGGGTAGGAGAACAGGACTCTGCAGCTAAGCGGATATAGAGGGAGTGGCCCAGAATAGCTCTCAGGTCCCCCCGGAGTGATCATAGGAAGTTCAGGAAGGGAGCGGAGATAGTAAGTTGTGCATCTAGCTTAACAAGCAGGTACCTGAGTCAGCCAGGTGGCTGGTCTAGAAGCAACAGGACAGTCGAATCTGGAGCTCCGAATGCTCTCTGGCCTAGAGAAGGAGGTCGGAGAGCCCTGCAGGGGGGAAGCAGCCGAAGCTGACGGGGTGAGTTGTCCGGTGCAGCACGCAGGGGCCGAGTGGGGAGGGCACACCCCAGCCCCTATCAGGGTTAACGCACACTAAGGATTCATGGGTCTCCGCTTTGAATTTTGAACTTGTTTTGTCTTTTTTCTTGGGTTGTTAAAGATGAAAGAAATTTGGGGACATGCAAAAGAAAAGGAGGCAAAGAAGGAGACACTGAAAGGCAGGGAAGAAAGGCGACAGCGATGGAGCAAAGTCCCAGGGGACTGGATTCAGCAAACTGGAGGGAGGCGGGGGTCTGTGCGTGTGACGGGTTTGGAGGCATCCCCAGCCTGGGTATGTCATCAGCCAAGAAAATGCTCAAAGTGGGGTTGGGCCTTGGAGCGGGGGATGAGGTTCGGGATAGCCTCCGAAGGAAAGAGAGGAGACGGACCAGGGTGAGATCAGCCCCAGAACGTGTGTGGGGCGGCAGCCGGCACAGACATGGCACCCGCGGTCACAGGACAGAATGGAGGAGGCAGCTGCTTGGGTCCTAGGTGTGAGGCCGTGGCGCTGCGGGAGAGCGGGCTTGTCTCCCGGGCAGATTGTGAGCTGCTTAGAGAAGATGCAGAGGGCCTCGCCTGCCCAGGGGGGCAGCGCTCACAGGAAGGGGGCAGGGAGCCGTGCAGCGAGCCTCCCTTGCAGCCACGGGCCCAGACACACACCAGACACAAGCCCACGCCACGGCAGAAAGGATGCGCTTCTGCTGGGGCATCCGGTACCCGGGTGCGATGCGAGGGAGTGGGACCCCTGCCCCACACCACACAAGCCTCCATTCCACGCAGATTAACGCTTTACAACGCACATCATCTGTGACATTTGTGGGAAGGACTCCATAAGACAAAATTAGAAACCATGAAGAAAAAGATTGATCTTAAGATTCAGAACCTAATCAGAGGAGCGCCTGGGTGGCTCAGTTGGTTGAGCGTCCAACTCTTGGTTTTGGCTCAGGTCATGATCTCAGGGTGCTGGGATCCAGCCCCACGTCAGGTTCTGCGCTCGGCTCGGAGTCCGCTTGTCCCGCCCCCTCTGCTCATCCCCCAACTTGCCCTCTGTCTTTAAATAAATAAAATCTTAAAAAAAAAAGAAGAACCTCATCAGAAAAAAAAGTAAGCCACTAATGAGAACACTTTACAGCCCATATAGCAAAGAAAAGATTACTTAACAACGAACTCCAAAACAACCAGTGAGCAAGAAGCAGCCACCTAGTGCGAAAGTAGGCGCCATCCCAGAACAGTGACCAGTGAAGAGGAGACATGTGGAGCTAATGAGCTTCGGAGAATACCTTCAGCCTCACTCAAGAACGTGCCGCATGGGTCACTGGTTTCCATCTGCCAGATCGGTAAACACTTTGTGGCACCTGCTGGGGAGCTCGCTCTGTACTGTTCAGAAAAGTGGGAAACGCAGAACGTCCCCTACTCAGGCCTTCCTCCCACTAGGCGTCTGGAACACCTCAGACGCACACACCAGGAACAGAGTAAGAGCAAAAGCCTGGCAAGTTTGGACGGAAGCCTGAAGAAAGACACTGCGATACACAACTTCAGTCACCATGTGTTATGGTCTGAATGCTTGTGTGTCCCCCAAATTTCACATGTTGATATCGTAACCCCTGGAGGTGATGGGGTTAGGCCGTGGGGCCTTTGGGAGGCAACTAGGCTGTGAGGGCGTGGGTCCCGTGAATGGGGTTAGTGTTCTTACAAAAGCCCCCAGAGAGCTCCCTAGAGCCTTCCACTGTGTGAGGACACAGCAAGAAGCCCGGCGGCCCAGAAGACAGCCCTCCCTGGGCCCTGTGGCCCCCTGACCTCAGACTCCTAGCCTGCAGAGAGGTGAGCAGTAAACGTCTGGCTGTTTCTAAGCCACCCGGTGTGTGGCATCTTCTTAGAGCAGCCCGGACCGACTAAGACACCCTGGCCCCAGGAGCGGAGGCAGCCATGCCTCGTGGTACAGTTCAGGGCGCCAAGCGAGGCGGGGACCCCCCTGTATTTAGACAGTGTGAAAGAAAAGGAACCAACGCAGTTACATACATCAGCACACAGGATACTCACAGATATTTTGAGCAAAACCAGGCAAATCGCAAAATACTAACGTGCATGTTGACATTTTTATGAAGTCTAGAAACACTCAAAAGTAAATAAACTTACTGCTTGGTGATGCATCCCGATGTGGCAAACCCCATAAAGCGGTGCGAGGGAAGATCAGTCCTCGTCTGGGGGGCGGGAGGGGAGCCTCGTGGGGCTGCTCCCGGACAGGAGCTCAGGCTGGGCGCTGCGGCCGGGGCTGTTCACGCCGCTGTCTTGCTGTTCACCTGCCGCCACACACGGGCAAATTCACGCAGATGGCAACGAAGCTTAATTAAGTGCGGGGTCCTTCACTGTCATAGACCCCAAAGCCCAGCCCTGCACTGGGTATTCCCTTTCTTACAGGAGACTCCGAAAACTGCCTAAGACGTGGGGGCCTTGAAGCCCACCCCTGTGTGCAGGTGATAACTTTTATCCGCGCCAGACAAACATTTCAGGATGGAAACTTGAGACCACTTCCCCCACCAGGCCTGTGTTGCAGGCCTGAGTGGGTCCTTCAGCCTCGTCTCAGCCTTCGATTCGACTTACCTGGTTTCCCTGAATCCTGGAGTCTCCCCAAGCTCCAGACACTAGCAGATACACGAAAACCCTCTTTTCTGTTCTTCCCCACTATACTGCCTTCCACTGTTGTCTTCTCCGTATCCTGAATTGTATCTGATGTTACAGGTTTGGCTACATATCTGTTCTTCCTCCTGAGTTTGTTTGTTTTTTAAAGGTTTTTATTTATTTGAGAGAGACAGAGTGTGTGAGCAGGGGGAGGGACAGCGGGAGAGGGGGAGAATCTCAGGCGGACTCCACGCTGAGCAGGGAGCACGACACTGGACTCGATCCCAGGACCCGGAGATCACGACCTGAGCCGAAATCAAGAGTCGGCTGCTTAACAGACTGAGCTGCCCAGGCGCCCCTTCCCCCTTAGTTTTGAATCCATTTCCTACCCCCTGTCCCCACGGCCCCCGTGCCGGGGTAGGTATCCCTAGCTGCCATCAGCTGGGAGGTCAGAATCATCTCCTAAACCACCGTCTGTGCCCCGAGTTCCTGCCCTCCCCTAAAATCAGCTCTGCCTGAGTCCTGAGTCTCCCCGACTCCCCACATGGCTCCTTCCCCCAGGGCCAGCCTCTTGTCTGTTCAAGCCACCCTGTTCCAGCCCCGCCCCCGGGCTCACTTCTTCACACCCTTACATTCAAGCCTCACTGACAGGTTGTTTTAAGACCCGTGTGTGTTTTACTAGTAAATATTCTCAGCTACTCAGAATCTTCTTAATGCTTAGCAACTGGCCATGTGCCCATTCCTCTCCCACCAAAGCACTCATGGAAGCTATGCTTTTCCTGGGCAAGATGTCTCCTTCCCTTGGGGGCATTTTCAAAAGCCATCTACAGAATTCCATACAATTCCACACAAAAATTAGAGCCACAAGGCATATTTTATGGCAATGCCTTTACAGAGCAGAAAAAAGCCAGATCCCCCCCACCACAGGCCACATACGTTTGTGGAGCAGAAAGCCCCTCCTACCCACATTCCCTCCTCTGGGCCTCACAGCCACATGGGCTGACCAGGGGCTCCCGTGGAACTGGGGGGAGCGTGGGGCTTCGTTATTCCCAGGAGCCGGAAACAGGATTTCTCACTCAGGCATTTGCTCTTCCCATACCTCCTGGGTCCACCTGCGTGGAGCAAGGGAGAGAGGCTGCTACCCTCTAGGGGTTTGGAACCAACCTCCAGTGATTCCCAGCATGGTTCACCTCCCACTGCACCTCCCAGCCCTCGTCATGTACAGACGCGACATGCAGACAATACTCCTGAAAAGGGGGGTGGGTGACAGCCTGAGGGAGAACCACTTAAGGAAATAATATTTTCCTTCCTGCTCCGTGTGATCGCCATGCAGCCGGTCAATGTGGGGCTCCTCGTGTGTGAGACATCATGACAAAACCTCCACAGCAGGTGCGTAAAGCCCGGGGCTGGTGGTGCGCCCTCCCACGGAGACCCAGTGCTGCCAGTTCAAGGCTGAACCGAATAACCCACTGCCTCAATATCCTTAACTTAATCACGACCTTTGTCTTATAGGATGACACTCGCAGGTTCTGGGGATTAGAATGTGGACATATCTTTTGGGACCCTCCATTCTGGAGGCAACCAAAAGCATCGGCCAAGCAATCTGCTTTGTGTGACCTTGAAACCAGGGATTTGAACCCTGGGTGTTTAAGCATTACTTCATGCTGCTTTACCTCTATAGTTCAGCTTCCTCATCTCTCAGAGAAGACAACAATATGACTGCCTATGGTTTTTGTAAGGATTCTAAGAGGCCATGTGGAAGGTGTTTCAACAATATTGCAGCTACCAATGTGTCTCTCATCTTCCCTTTAGACCGCAGCCAGAGAACACATCACTGCCATCTTGGACCTCCAGTTCTTGGGCTATTTGGAAATAGTAGGTTCTCAAAAAATGTTTGTTAAATCCAAGCCATAGATAGAAACATCCATAGTTCGGGGGCACCTGGGTGGCTCAGTTGGTTAAGCACCTGCCTTCAGCTCAGGTTATGATCCTGGAGTCCCAGGATCAAGTCCTGCATCGTATTGGGCTCCCTGCCCAGTGGGAAGCCTGCTTCTCCTTCTGCCTCTCCCCTGCTCATGCACACTCTCTCTCTAATAAATAAATAAAAAATCCTTAAAAAAGAAAAAACATCCGTTGTTCTAATGCAACATGTCACTCAGAAGGCAACTGAGAAGTTGCAGAATTCCTGGTAAGCCAACTCTAAGAAACAGAAAACCACAAAAATCTGTGGATGCAGCCCCCTAACATCCCTGCATCAGTAAAACACAATAACAGCCAAAATAATGTCAACCTGCTGCCTCTAGAAGGTTGATATGCCTCCAGGAGCAGGATTGGCAGAAAAAAAAACACACTAGCTCTTCGAGGTGTAGATCTGTATATGGGCAGCAAAAAATGGTTTATGGAACAACCAACTTGTAAGACATCTTACTTCACAACATGACAGAAAAAAATGCAAAGAAAAGAAAGTAATATTCTGATCAAATAGTTACTAGAATCACAGTAAGTGGCTGCATTCATATCTATTGATTTGACCCGAGACTTCTGTTCTTTTAGGAAAGACTATTTCCATGGTAAAACATTTCCTTGACAGCAATGCAAATGCTGTGACCATTTACTTGTAAAGCGCTGCAGAAGCAGCTCAGGAGAACCATTTGCATTCATCAGATGCAGTGGATATTCTGCAGTTATCCATTGATTGTCCAGAGCGGTATCCCGACCCCACCTGGAGACCCCACCTTTTCACTGTGTAGCACTGATGCTACCAGCAGTCAGTTATTTATGTGGAGCTTGTAGGGAAGGTCCTCCCCAAATTTCCCTGACACCCCGATGCCTTGCTGAGGCACTGTGTCTCCTTTTCCACCAATATCCTATTTCCAGATTCCTCACCCAACCAACTTAACAGTTGGTTCAGCGTCCAACGCTTGGTTTTGGCTCAGGTCATGATCTCAGGGTCATGGATGGAGCCCCGTGTTGGGCACCACACTCAGCTGGGAGTTGGCTTGAAAGTCTCTCCCTCTCCCTCTGCCCCTCCCACTCATACACTCTCTCTCTCTCTCTCTCTCTCTCAAATAAATAAATAAACTCTTTAAAAAAAAAAGGTAAAAAAAGTAAAGCTGAAAAGCTCAAATTCATCAAATAGAGAGCGCAGACTTCATTCCTTGCCCTGCGTATCCAGCCCTGCACTGACTGCACACTGACTGTTACTTGGCATGAGCTGCGGCATCAAGTCATGGGAGGGGTGGCATGATGAGTGAAGAGAAGGATCATAATGATTTTTGTCAATAACGATGCTCTAGTCCCAAGAGGGGTCTCACTTATGAGAATGCATTGTTCATGTTCACTCACTGTTCCGGCCACACGAAAATGCAGCAGAGGGAATGTCCATTTATTTAAGCACAATTGTCAGGATTGTTTTGGAGATAAGTAAATGCTGTCAAGTAAATGCTGAGTGAGGCATATGGCTTTCTTTTTTTTTATTTTAAAGATTTTATTTATTTATCTGACAGGTAGAGACTCAGCGAGAGAGGGAACACAAGCAGGGGGAGCGGGAGAGGGAGAAGCAGGCTTCCCGCGGAGCAGGGAGCCCGATGCGGGGCTCGATCCCAGGACCCTGGGACCATGACCTGAGCCGAAGGCAGACGCTTAACGACTGAGCCGCCCAGGCGCCCCACGGCATATGGCTTTCTGTCTGTAGAGGAGACTCTGAAGGAATATATTGATTTCTCAATGAACCAAACAGGAACCCTGGTCTTTGGCACAGATGATGAAAATCAGCTGTTTTTCCCTGAAGTGGCGGGTTGCTGCTGTGATGGACCACCAGTAAATGCTGTTCATTTTCCTCAGCAACAGTTCAGATAAAAACGATAAATGTAATTAAGCTCAATGTCACAGTCACTGATATAAATTTGTATTTATCCTATAGATAATATGAAATGGATATAAATACATAAAAATAATGTATGTCATTTCAGTAGTTTCAAAGAATATACAGATTGTATATTAATTTTCATTTCAAAGCATTATAAAAATGTTCATTTTTGTCCTTATCAAAAGCAGTTGCATCATTATTTGTGTTATTAATACTGCTTTGCTTTATTGCTAATTTACTTATTCCAGGAATGCCGGGGCATTTGCTAAGGGCCTGTGCAGAAGCTTCTGGTTAACTGTGCCACCTGGAGGCGGCGGCTTTCGGCGCTCGTGTTAGGGAATACCAGTGGGGGCACCTGACCACGGGAGCAAGTGCAGTGCTTGGCTGGATTGCATCCGTCTTTGAAGTGTTCTTGATTTGGTTCCTGTGGTTACAACCCTGAGGACGCTTCTCAAGTGGGCTGGGGGGTTCCTCCTATACAACGGGGACCTGCAGACTTACTGAAACTGCAGACTTACCGAGTTTCGGTGAGAGATTCAGGATTCCGGTGTGCACGGAGCTCTGAAGAATAGTTAACCAGGAGCCAAATAGCTCATTATCCAGGTGACCTCAAACAGAAGCTCATGCCCCAAGGAAACAGCAGGATGCGATTGCTCTCATTTAAAACCCATCAAGCCGCAGGTCCCACATTTTCTCCTCTGGTGTGTCCCCTTCCCTCCACCACTACCTCTGACTCTCTCCATCTCTTCTCTCTCATCTCCTACTTCTTCCTGCTCCTCGTCTTCTCCCTATTCTCTCCTTAACAGACTATAATAAAGACTTATGTCTAGCCAAGACCCCCTTGACGAACATTATGCTCCTTCTTGTTAATTTCAATCAGGCAAGATCAATTTTGTGGGTCTCACTGGATCGGGAGAGGTGAGGATGCATCTCGCCCAGTGGAAGAAGCACAAAATTAGAAACAAGCCGCTTCGTGAAGTCAACTAAGGGATCCAGAGCATCTCATTGATCCTCTAATGCCTACACCAGGACCCCATCTCAGTCTCAGACCAGTTCCTTAAATGTTTATTTTCCATTCACAGTGAGTAGGACCAGAGACTCGGTCTACTTTTCTTAAGAGAAGCAATGCAGCAAATGTTTACCATCAAACATTTCAGGGGTGGAACTGGGGAGGGCTTCACATTCTTTCCATCGGCTGGGGCCTGGGGAAGAAATAAAGCGACAGGGGCTGTATGCCGTTGGTGGGCTAAACCACAAGCCCAGTGGAGGGAAGCAGCTGCAGGTGGGAGCAGGAATGTCTGCCCAGTCACTAGCATCAGAGTCTGCACAAAGGAGCGCTCAGCAAAGCCTGGCTCATCTTCAGTCACCATCTTGTCTCAGCCCTTCCGGGGCCACTTCTCCACCCAGCTCTTCCCTCATTCCTACCCTGTCTTTCCACGGCTTTCATCCTCCTGTTCTCTCTGCACCTGGTGCTGGTTCTCTTTCTCAAAATTTGCCCCATGGATTTTATTAGATTTTCTACTTTATTTAAAAAAAGAGTGGGTCAAATTTTGACCCAAATTATTGGTCAAATAATTTTGGAAAATGACATTTTAACTTTTAAACAAAGTTAAAAAGACTTCTCGACTGCAGGACTTCTAAGGGCATGTATGTGGCAACTTATAATGGTCAGCATCTAAGGGAACGTTAGAATGAAGACTTACAAATTTATTCCAGGATAGAACCTCCCCCAACAGGTGCACACACACACCGCCCCACACAAACACATGGAATGTATACATGTTTATACCTGAAGGAACAGTCACAAGGAAAGTGTTACCTTAAAGTGTCTAATGTTGCATTTGAGGGGGAGGATGGTGTTGACATGGATATAAAAGTTGTAACACAAGGGATAAAAGGTTTGGGGAGTAAAATTATAAGTTCAGTTTTGGAATCTGAAATGCCGCTGATACACGGCTGTCCAGCATTCGGCCACAAATTCAGACCTCAGAAGAAAGGTCGGGGATGCAGACACAGCTCTGGGACTTGTCAGCATAGAGGTGGTTCTCTAAAGATGGAAAATTAGAGACCCAGAAGGAGAGACAAGACCAAACAGGGAAGGAATAAAAATACTTGAAGACACGATGGCCAAAAACAATTCTGAAGTTAGTGAAAAGCAACAGCCTGCAAATCCAAGAAGCTCTGTGAGAGACAAAAGACCAAGAAAACTACACATGGGGGGGCACCTGGGTGGCTCAGTGGGTTGAGTAGGGGACTCTTGATTTCAGCTCAGGTCATGATCAAGGGCCACGGGATGGAGACCTGAGTTGGGTTCTGAGCTCCGGCAGAGTTTGCTTGAGATTCTCCCTCTCCCTCCCATTCTCTCTCTCTAAAGTAAATAAGTAAAATCTTAAAAAAGAAAAGAAACTACATGTGGGTATGTCGGGCTCAAACTGATGGAACCCAAGTAAAGAGAACCGTTTAAAATGGGCAGGGAAAAGAAGACGCGTTACAGGAGGGGAACAAAGAACTAATCTGTACTGAGCGCTGTTTACTCCTGGGGGCTGGAGAACTGACCGAAGGGGATTCAGAACATTCGGCGGTAATGATCGCACAGATACATGAAACTGTAAAACTCAACAATTCTTACCAGCTGCGCGTTCTGTATGTAAGTGATCCCTCCGTTTAAAGGGGTAAGCAGAGTGGCCCGAGCTGGCAAGACCCAGGACTGGCCTGTTTCCCAGGTCGGCTGCTGCAGGGCTGGGGTCAAACTTCCAGCCCAGAACCCAGGGCTCCACCTCAAGGACACCTGCAGCGGCCCCGGCAGCCAGAGGCTCACACCTACTGCGCATCACAGTCACGGGGGCGGGCTCAGATCCAAGCCAGGCCGCCCGAATCAGTGTCTGAGGTGTGGCCTGGGGCATCCCTGATTTTAGGCGCTCCGGGGATTCCCTCTGAGCCAGACCAAGGACCCCGACGGTATTTCTCAAAATCATCAGATCCTCAGAATAGCTTTAGAGCTTTCTGAAACCGGATGGCTTCCAGGGGGCCAGGGGTGGGGCCGTAGGGTCCCCTGCAGCTGCTGAAACCTATCACCACAACAGGGCTTTGCGGCTGCGGAAATGCAGCCCAGCATTGCGAGATCCAGGCCAGGCCAGGGCCACACCCCTTGGAGGCCCCAGAGGGAAAATCCGGTGGTCCGGGTCCTTGATTTGCGGCTGCATCCTTCCAGTCTCTGCCTCCCTTGTCACATGGCCTCCTCTCTGTGTGTCCGCCCCCTTCTCCTCCCTTAGAAGGACACCGTCACTGGATTTAGAGCCCCTCTGTGTCATCTAGGAGGGCCCATCTCAAGATCCTTAATTACACATGCAGAAGAATCTTCCCAAATAAAGTCACAGTCGCATGGTCCAGATATTAGAACACGGACATCTTTTTTGAGGGGCCACCGTTTAATCAAACACTATGGGGCCCAAGAATCTGTCATTTTTAATGGATTCCCTCTGTGATACGGATGAATTAGAAACAATTGGCTAAGGCCATGCCCACCGCTGGCTCTCACTGCCTCAGCGAGCTCTTTGTTCTCTGCATTTCCCTGTTGGTTTTGTCTCTGTAACTGGGCTGTCTTTTTACTGGGGTTGGGGCTTTGGCTGGGATTGCACAAGCACCCCATGGCGGGATGCGCATCTCTGAGAGAGGCGGCCCAGGGTTGCAGCTAAGCAGCTCCTTCTCCAGAACCCCACCATGTGGGTCCTACTCGCTCCACAGCCACGCTGCTCAGGCGTCTGCTCCCATCTGCTCGCAGCACATCTGCGGTCATTGAATAAGAATTGGCGTGCAGAAGGTAACTCCGTTTTGGAAGGACGTTTACCTGCCGCAGAGGTAAATTACTGCACTACACCTGGTGCGAGCAAAACAAGTTGCCATGAACGCAGCTTTTGTGGGCTCCCGGTGCACCGGGAGGGAAGTAGCTCGCTGTGGGCCAGGAGAGGTTTCCAGAACCATTTTTTTGGCCCTCCGAGCCTTGCTGCGTTCCAGGCGCTGGAAAAGCCACTCTGAGTCAAGTGTCAAAAAGTGATAGAGTGTGTAATGAACTATGTAACTCACAAGTTACCCCCCAAAACTCGAATAAAATAGAGTGGCCTCTTTTCTCTCCCGAAAACCATTAAACCACAGATGAGATCACTCCACAATTACCGTGCCGTATCAGGATGGAGCCCAAGGAGGGAGCCTCGGTCAGAAACAACCAAAAGGATTCAACAGCAGATGATGGCCACAGTCACCCATCTGCTCAAGTTTAAAACCTCAGTGGAATTTCCGAGTTCAAAAAGACAATTCAGGCCTGTCCACCTCAATGCCTGTTACAGATGTTATTATGAAGACCTCGTGACATGATTGCCGGAGGGAAATCCCACCCGTGATTTTTCTGCTTACCTGCAATGGACTTTAGAAACACCTTTGGCTCTTTATGGAAATTGGGACATTATGAAGTTGTATTCATAGACACCAACAGTACGTTACAATTCATGGGAGACAGCCTTCGGATTTGAGCATATTTGCAGAATGAGAAGGAAGATTGACTAGTTTAATGTGCATAAAGGCTTTAGCTTAATAAGATTCTGTCTCTTGGTCAAAATAATATACATAGCAGAAAGGAAATAAGTCCTTAGCTCTGAAGCATTTTTAATATGCCATTCAAAGTCCTTGTTTGAGATTATAATGAGCACAACGATTCAGAGAAGTACTAAAACCCTTTAGTATGTCTGCTTTAAAGCCTTGTCATAGGGTTCAAGTACATTCCCAAACTTACGGCCTGAATGGGAGGAGTGGTTTTTTTCAGCTACGAAATCTGTCCTCACACACCGCACTGGGCATATAACATTTCTCTTGCCATCATTCTCTTCTCCCATGACTCTCGTGCATGATTGCGAGAGGGAGAGAGGGACAAGCAGACTCTGGACTGAGTGTAGAGCTCAACGCGGGGCTCGATCTCACAACCCTGAGATCATGACCTGAGCCGAAATCAAGAGTCGGACCCTTAACTGACTAAGCCCCCCAGGTGCCCCTAGGACTAGAAGTTTTAAAACCAATGTCACATTTTTCTGTACAATGGGAATGTGTGAGAATAAGAATTCAATTTTATTTTCCAAGGACAGTTTAATGCATGTAACCCAGGTATGCAATGTTATAATGCAAAAGAATACTGTAGAAATGAGAAAATGGGAGAAATCTCAACACCACCACCACAATATGTAACTATTTTTAAAAAAAAAGCAGGCCCTTCATCCCCCTCGTACTTTGTCAAACAGCATTTTAGAAAAGCTATCTTGTTTTCTTTTTATTTGCCCTGTATAAATGGCCTTCCCTCTAGTTAGTGATAGCCATTTTTCCTGAGTTTTAAATACGTGGAAAGTAGAAAAATTTTATTTTTTCTAACTGAAGCTGTGAACAACATAATAATTTATAATAATACATTATTTAGCTACTCTGAGCTAACTTTGTAATTTACCCAAAAGGAATATACCTTAAAAGGAAAGGATCCCCTGTAATTTCCTTCCTCAATCAGCCTATAATAGAATATGGCTTCTCTTTCATTTCCATAAGTTCTCTAATTGCTACACCATAGATGAACCTAAGAATTTTAGCCTCCACAACTACAAAACTCAGATGCCCCTGACACCCCAGAGGAGCTGGGAAGGAGCTGAGAAGCCGAATGGCGGTGTTGGACAGAGGGACAGAGTAAGAATGAGTTCGTACTAGACATGCTGGATTTCAGCATCAGCCATGCTGGGATAGAGGTCAGGCAGCTGAAACTGCTTATTTTTTGCAGGACTCAGGCCTGGAGACTAGAACCATAGGCCATTCATATGCGTACACCAAGTATCCACTGAGCCCTGAGCGCAGAATGAACATGGCCATCTTTCTGAGGGTGTGTCTGTGGGTAGAGAACGATGGTCTGATACACACCGTGATCAGGATGGACATTGGGAAGCAACAAGCCTCAAAACTGACCTGTAGTGAGTTAGAGAGTGTCCTCCAAAATTTGTGTTCACGTGGAACCTCAGAACGTGACCTTAATTGGAAATAGGGTCTTTGCAGATGTAATTAAGGTAAGGATTGAAATGATACCATACTGGATTAGGGTGGGCCCTAGATCAATTCAGAGCATCCTTATAAGAGACACAACAGGACACATGGAAGAAGGAGGGCCGTGAAGCGAAGGCAGGGATTGGAGGGATGGAGCTGCAAGCCCAGGGGCGCCTGCAGCCACCAGGAACTGCGAGGGGCGAGGAAGGATTCTCCCCTGGGCCTGTGGAGAGAGGGCAACCCTGCCAGCACCTTGGTTTGGGACTCTGGTCTCCAGCATTGTGGGAGAATACACATGATGTGTCAAGCCACCCGGTGTGTGGGGATTTGTGATGGCAGCCCCGGGGAAACGAGTCCGGAAGCCCAAACAGGGGTGCTCTCCACGGAGTGAGTGGGGTGCAGTGTTTCAGGGTGTGAAGAAGAGAAGCACCAAGAGGAATGTTACCGGAGACCTTCAAGGAAGCACGCAAAAGGAGAGCAGAGGGAGTAATCAAAGGGGTGGAGAGCAGTGAGTTCAAATCAACTGATGTAGGACCACAGGCCAACACAGAGAGAAGACCTGCTCTGTTGGACAGCTGCGAAGGATATGGTGGCAATCCTGGAACCGGGGCGAGACCGCTACATCGAGGAAGCAAGAATCCACTGTCACATCAGTGCTGTATTTCACGGAACCAGGAACTCAGCCCACCAAAGGGCACCTGCGCTTCAGTTTCCTGAAGAGCTGTGGACAAGCTGCTCACCTGTCATAAAGGCCAGGCTGCCCAGCAAGGGTTAGTGGCCCCTGGTTTCATCTGTGGCCGAAGGAGGGCAAGGAAGGTAGTGGTGCGTGGCACTCCTGGGACCGCAGGTAGGAGTCCTGTAACACAGCACTGCTCCGCCATGTTTTACACATGTCTTATAACACAGTCACCGGATTCTAGAGGGGCCCCGGTTTTGAACGAGACGTGATAAGGTAAAATTCCATGAGCCAGCATGGAATTCTTATTCAAGGAAACATGGCCCCATTGCTGCAGAAGCAAATCAGTTTGAAGAAAAAGCCATTGGTTATGACCAAACACAATAGGTGTCTCCCTAAATCGGGGTGGGGGGGAGAATGGGGGGCCCAGGGCAGAACGATGGTGAACAGGATGCCTATAAGTGGCGCTGTGGGCCAGCATGGGGGCCAGACCCTGAGCACAGTGAGAAGAGCCTCTAGAAGGGGGGAGGGTGTCAGAGCTCGAGGCAGGAGGAGGCCTTCAGTGTAGGGACAGCACTGTGGGGGGCGGGGCTGGAGCGTGGCCAGGGAGGAAGGGGGCCACCACTCGGGCTGGCCTGTTGGGAGGGGGTTGGAGCTCCGGTGGGTCAGGGGGTGTTGCGTGAGGAGGCAGCTAGAGACTGATCACCTGTAGGGCACTGATCCGACTGTCACATATATAAGGGAGGGGAGCCAAGTTCACTGCTGCAAGGAAGTGAGCCTGTGCCGTTGGACCCGGGCAGCGGCGGCAATGAGAACCGGGGCTGCTAATCCACACAATGGAGAGAGAAATTCCTATGGATGTAAGCACATATGTGTTTGTGTGTATCTACACTTGTACATCTATTCCCTAACTCACCTCCCAGGTGTCCAGTTCTCACTAAAAGGAACCAAGGTTCTCTGGAGAAATGGGTGAGTCCAGGACTGGGCCAGGATGCATGCAAGAAACCTACCTCATCTTATGCCAAAACACGAGAAATGCTCACACACTGACTGATGGGGACACATCAGAACACAGAAGCATCTTGAAGGGGCCCCTACCGGCCAGATCTGGAACCGTGTGCGCATCAAAGTGAATAGCAGTGGAGGACAACCCAGTGAGTAAGGAGGGAACTCTGGGTCCACACTGATACAAATCAGTACATGAAGAAATGGAAAGTTTCATGAGGAATGGAACATTTACATGGTCCGAAGTACCCCCCACACACACACACACAATTCAGTATTATTCACTGGGAGTGGCTTCCCAAGGGAGAAGCCCGGCAGATGCCACCTTGGCACACGGCGCGGGACGGCACCGAGAACTGGCAAACCCCACATCCCTGAGAGGAGGCGTGAGAACACAGTGCTCCTTCCGTGACGTTCCCGCCACTGATGCGTGCCGTCGGACACCCCCCGACTGAGACACATCCCACTCCCTAACCGGCCTGGGATGTTTGAGGTCGTGTGAGTCAGGGAAAGCGGAGCTCAGAGAAGCTGCTCCAGCTGAAGGACAGCGAAGAGAGGAGACAACCGCGTGCAGCCCGTGACCCCGCACTGGTGCTTCTATCGCGATGGGCAGCGACACACCGGGACTTGGAAAGCTGAGGGCCACGTGGCGGCGACGCCTCCGTGCTGGTGCTCTGCTCCTGGAGGCTCTCCTGGGCTGTGCAGGTGGGGGACGTGGCTATGGCTGCCATCACAATGTACCACACACAGTAGCTTACTGGACGGACGTCCATCCTCTCGAGGTCCTTGAGGCTAGAACTCCAAGATCAAGGCATCGGCCGGATTGGGTCCTTCCGAGCCTTCTCTCCTAGGCTGGCTGATGGTCTCTTCCCCCTGTCGTCACCTGGTCATCCCTCTGTGTGTGTCTGTGTCCTGATCTCCTCTTCTTCCAGGGACACCAGTACATTGGATTAAGGCCCACGCATGTGACCTCATTTTAACTGAATCACCTCAAGGACCCTCTCTTCAAATAAGGTCACCTGAGGTTCTGGCGGTTGAGACTTCAATACGTGAATTTTGAGGGGACACAATTCAGCCCATAAAAGTCGGAGAATGTACCCTGAAGAATTTGGAAATAAGGCGACGTCTGGACAGCAGCTTATTCTCAGAAAGTGTAAAAAAAAAAAAAAAGAGTTATTTGCAACTGCACTTACTTGCAACTTTTCTGTAAGCTGGAGATTGTTTCAAAAATATTAAAGAAAAACAGTCACAAGGGGCATTTAAAGTTCTGTTAATAGGTAGCAGTTCTACGATAATGACATGAGGCTGTAGCACTTTGAAATCTCAGCCCTGCAATTATCCAAGCTTTCTTCCTATTCTTTACCAAGATAAATGTTTGACTAAGCAGAGCATTCTTCAGATAACCCATTATGAAATGTTGGATGAATTCTTAATATTCTGAAAGAAAATGATCCTGGAAAGTATAAAATATTTACAGCCTGCTGTCTGTTCTCCTCACTTGAGGAACATGCTCATCTGTCCACAAATGCTCTTCGGCTTCTGGCAACAGCTGGTGCAGAGTAATAAAGACTGAAACATTAGAAGACAGAAATTGGAGCACGAAACCCAGCAGAGGGAGACCCGTCCTGGTGGGGAGGCAGTGTCTCTATGTTCTTGAGATAAAGAACTTGAACTGGTATTGCTGTTATAGTCCATCAGATTCTACCAGTTACTCCTCTTAATTTTAGATAAAACTCCCCTCTGTGCCCCAGAGATGTGTTAGTACACAGGGCAGTGCCGGACTGCATGTTAATATTATCATTCCACAGGGCCAGCAAGCAGGGATGCTCTGTGGAGGCACCATGAATCCCTCGCCTGCAGGACAGGACAGGAAGGAAGGCTAGTCCTTCTAAAATATCACCACCTGCTTCGCTCACCTTTGTCCTTCTAGGGATTGCCGGCAGCCCTCGCGCTAAAACCTACCCCTTCCTTTCTTCAGGTCCCTCTGACCCAATAACAGTATTGTAATCCTAATTGAAATGTGCCGTCAAGAGATCCCAGCATCCCATAGTAAGCTATGTTTAGGACTTCGCTGATTCATTCACCGAGGCCATGCTCCAAAACAAGAACACACCTGTACGTCATAAATAGACACGGACCTAAAAGAATAACCACATGCATGCGTACATACACAAACAGTCCCCTACTTTTTAAGACCACTAGAAACCAAGCATGCCCTGTTGTATTCACAGTACTTTTTGGTGCATTTCATATTGACTTTCCTTTTCTGAGCATCATTATAAATTCACAAAACTTCAAATTCTATTTTATTGAAACTTAAGGATGTCATTTTCTTTTTGATGTTCACATTGTTGAAGTTAGATTAGCAGAAAGCCCTTTGTCTTGATACCACCGAGACCCCATAAATGGAATATAGTACTTTCCAGGAACACTGGTTGTGGGGGAATAATATTAAATAATATTAGAGGCTATAATCTGGGCAGTGGGTGTACATGTGACATTGGGTGGGCAGAAGTAATGGTCCTGCTGTCCTTACGGGTCCACTTTTTATGACGAAGCTGGAGAAAATATTTCTTTCGAGGTGTAATTTTATTTGATTTACCTGGGAGGGGTAGGAGAGGCAGAGGGAGAGGGAGAGAGAGAATCTCAAGCAGACTCCACACCCCAAGGGGAAGCACAAGGTGGGGCTCGATCTCATGACCCTGAGATTATGACCCAAGCCAAAACCAAGAGTCGGACACTTCACTGACTGAGCCACCCAGGTGCCCCTCAAGTCATAATTTTAGATTAAATTAATTTAAATTTCATTCAATTTTGATCAAATTAATTAAAATTGAAATTAAATTAGTTTAATTAAACATTTTAAGTTAAAAAATTTTTGGTTTCTATTTCATTTCTTCTAAAAGCCATCTATTGTAATTTTTAAACCTCTCTCCAGAACTATATTCATATAGACCTCCCTCCCTTAATAAGCTCCGCAGTGCTCATTAACCACTGTTCTGTAGTCAGTGTATTGACAGTTCCATCCCGGAATTAAAATCTGAAACCAAGTATGGGAGACAGAAAACCAAGTATGGGAGACAGACTGTAGAACATGCAGCACAAGCCAGTGTGGAGGGAGCTTTTTGTGGGAGAATTGGCCCTTCCCAATTTCCAAAGTCCCTCCACCACAGGAAGCAATTATCCCTCCATAGCTGCCATTTTGAGACCACCTTGGGCCCCTCCCCAGCTCCATGAGGCCAACCCACAAGGTATTTTCTGTTTCACAGAAATCTGGTAGAGCAAGACTCTTTCCTTTGGTTTCTGCAAATCCAGTGTAGCCAGTCTCACTGCTCATATGTTTTAATGAAAAGAAATGGCTCAAAATGTTTACAAGTCCTTGGTAACAGTAATGCGTCATATTTCACAAGGAGTATTTTGGAAGATCTTTTTCAACTTGCCTCATTACTCTTTAACACATACCCGTAAATAAATGAGCCTTGATTCTTAGGAAAATAAGAGGAATCGCTCTTCCCAAGGTGTTGGCAGACTTGAAAGGGACAATTTGCTTTATGTTATTGACTTCTTTTATTGGCTGTTCTTCTCTGAAGAAATACAAATTGCCAATCAGGGAGGGATGATGTGCAACACAGAAGGACTCTTCTGTTTACCAAACATTTCAACTTAGCTCCTTTTAAAAAGCAAGACCCTGGCCTAAACTTAGAGATGACTCCTATACCATGGAATATTATTAATAGCTATACAGAGGTGTAACATTAATTTTTAAAGGCCTAAGAGCATAAAAAGGTGGAGAATGCGGGTCTGACCTCTTCCATTAGCTGATGTCATCCCAGGTGGAGCTGGTGCTTCTGCCAAGCACCTCAGAACATTCTAGAAGGAGCACTGTTGCATAAGGTACGTTTCAGGCCCGTGAGAACAGGGTGACGTGGGAAAGATAAAAACGTGTGTAGGCAATTTGGAAGTTTCGAGGTTTGCATGGAGTACCAAGGGCCTCTTTCAAATGTTTCAATGCCTGTGGGCTCACCATGGCTTTGGGAGGGAAGCTGAAGTGAGAAGGCACTGGAACAGTTTAGGAGCAACTCTGAGTGAGGCCTCGACCGGGATGGTTTCCACGGCAGATTGATTTCCAGGTAATGGTAACAAAACAAAACAAAACAAATCCCCTAATTTTGGCCAGGCAACCAAATGGCGTCTGTTTGATTTTACAATAATAACTGGCATATATCTGGGATGCTTGGGTGGCTCAGGTGGTTAAGTGTCTGCCTTCAGGTCAGGTTACGATCCCAGGGGCCTGGGATCAAGCCCGGCATCGGGCTCCTTGCTCAGCAGGAAGCCTGCTTCTCCCTCTCCCTCTGCCACTCCCCCTGCTTGTGCTCTCTCTCTCTGATAAATAAATAAATATATAAATAAATAAATAAAATCTTTTTAAAAATAAAATAACTGGGGTATATCAAACACTTCATATATGCCAGGCGTTATGCTAACTTGCTTCTTACTCATTATCTCATAGAATACATAAAAAATAAGTGATGTAGGTGCCATTATCATCCTCCCTTTACAAACAAGAAAACTGAGGCACAGAGTGATGAAGGACCTTGCAGAAAGTCCCAGGGACAGCAATTGTAGGATCTTAGAAAGCCAAGGGCATGGAGGCTGGGACCGATCCTTGTAGCTCTGACAACTGATATAAATGACAAATAAGGCCTGGTGCTGATAGCATTGTTCAGATCTACTATGTACATCTTCGCTGGATTTGTGTCTAGTTGCTCCATCAACTGTTTGACAGAGAAGTGTTAAAATCTCAGATTATATTATGGAATTGTCTATTTCTTCTGTGAACGCTGTCAATTCTCCCCTCACAGATTTTGAAGCTCCATTATTGAGCATATACACATTTTTGACTGGTGTCTCTTCCTGTTGAATTGACCCTTTTATCACTATGAGGTGCGCTTATTTATTTCTAGGAATACATTTTGCTTTGAAATTTACTTTTTCTTTTTCTTTTTTAAAGATTTTATTTATTTGTCAGAGAGAAAGAGAGAGCACAAGCAAGGGGGAGGGCCAGACAGAGGGAGAAACAGGCTCCCCGCTGAGCAGGGAGCCCGATGCTGGACCGGATTCCAGGACACGGATCATGACCTGAGCCGAAGGCAGACACTTCACTGACTAAGCCTCCCAGGCGCCCCTGAAATTCACGTTTTCATATTAATACATCCACTCCAAACTTTTTTGTCTTGTCTGTTTTTCATTCTTATTTTTCTTCTTTTCTACCTCTCCAGGATTATTCTGATATTTTTTTAAGGATTTGCTCAAGACTGTCAGAGGTGTATGACAAAACAGATAGATCAGTTCTCTGCAAGTGAGAATTACAACTGACACACTTCAAGAAAGAAAATCTGGTTATACACATCAAAATGCTTAATAAGATACTACCTGTTCTTCAGCCTAGCTATTCGACCTCTGCACATTTATGTTTAAAAATATATATTTTGTAGATTCAGGGTAGACCCCAGACTTATTTTTCTGCTCCCAGAGCTGACAATACATGCTGTAATTATAGTAATACTCTTATGGAATATTACCATATAATACGTAACGATGACCTTTGACAATCCTCACCTGCTCCGCCCTCCCCCATCTCCACCTTGCCCCTCCCACCACTCTACCTCCGCAACCCACCTTAATGTCTCATCGGTAAAAAAGTTACAGTGTACTTTTAAATTAATTTTAACTCTTAGAATTTTGCAACTTAAGAAAAAATTTTAGAATAAGTGATACATTCTTCATCTTCAAACAATTTCATTATGAAACTCTTCAGGCATTCAAGAAAACGTTTTAAAGACACCGATGTGCCCATCATTAGCACAAGCAATAAAATGATGCCTCAGCTCCGTCTCACCTTGACCTACTCAATTCAGTTTTCTTTCCTCGTCTTCCCCAAAACTGCTCTTGTGAAGGTCAAACACCCTCCCTGTGGCCAATCCCGTCATCCCCCGTCTGCCTGCATTATATCTGACCTAACGGCAGCCGTTATGGCCAGGGACAACTTCTCTTGTCCTCCACGACGCTGTCCTCACGGGCTGGGCTTTCCTTCCACCTCTCCGCCATCCCTCTTCGTCCCCTCTGCTGGTTTAGTCTCTTCTCTTCAACCTTTATAGGTGGAACATCTCATGCCTTGGCCTGCAGCCCTCATCTCTTCCTGGTCTGCACACTCTCTCCTTAGTTGATCGCCTCTGGTCCCATGACTTGTAATAACGTTGATGTATGAATCCTGTTTATCTTCTGCACTGAGGATGCCGTTAGCAACCGATTCTATGGCATCTCCTCCTGGATATCTAATGGGCATCTTGAATTTAACGTGTCCAAAGCAGAGCACTGAATTGCTACCACCCAAAAAATATTCTCCTGCCTTCTCCACCTTGGAAAAAGGCATCACCATCTTCCTTGTTTGTACCTCCTTCTAACTTTTCAGTTAAGTGTTACCAGCAGTTCCTTACAAATACCTTTCCTTCTGTCCATCTTTCCTTCTGTCCATCTCCAGTGTGTCCTCTCTGACCCACACCACCAACGCCCTTTGCCTGCAGCTTGATCCCCGATTCCTACCCACATCAGGTCATTCCCCCCACCCCCCACCCACACCTTAAAACACTGAAATAAGACAGAAGAAACTAAAGCAATCACAGTGTGTATGTCCCGCTGGTGAGCCTCTGGTGAGAATTTTAAATCCTTGGACAGAAGCCCTTGGGTGATGACTCAGAGTAATCGCCATGTGTCCTAACTGCCAGTCCTGCTACCTGCCCAAGAGCCACCTTTTGAATTTACAGTTTGTCTCCTTCTCTTTATGAGGCGTCCCTAATAGGTTTTTATTGGGTAAAAATTAAGCTGGTGTAGCCCTGATTCTCACTGCCGCTCCTGGTAAGTCAAATTTAATGGTGGGTTCTGGAAATTCTCTGTAATATTTTATTTCCCAGTGTTAGACCAACTCCTGAGTTTGTGTCTGTATCTGACAAAACCAAATCTTTCCTGTAAATAGGGATTTATCTTAAAAAGATACTCTCGGATTCACTCGTTTTTTGGTTTTTGGTTTTGTTTTGTTTTCGTTTTTTTTTTATTGAGCCCAAGGAACTGAAAACTTTCAGTATGGTTAGACATGAATCTATAAATTATTTAAGTATTTTCCAGTAGTTCTTAAATATATATATATATATATATTTATATTTATATACATATATTTAAATTATATATATTATATATAATATATATCTAATAAACATTATATAATACATATAATTTATATTTATATAATAGATATAAATAAAATTTATTTATATTTATATATATATATATATATATAAACTTGCTTATTGTCCTTCTGAGTATGCCATTACTCTGCTCCGAAATATGCCGTGGCTCCAAATTGCTCTCAACGTCAAACGTGGACGTTATCTCACACTTCTAAGAGTCTCTAACTCCTCCCCTCGCATCCACTTCCCTCATTGCCCTGTCCCAGAGTCGGCTACACTCAAACCACTCCACCCACGCACGTACCTCTCCCTTCCCACAATGCTGTCTTCTCATGCACAACACCACAACTCCAACCACACTGACCGCCTTCTTTGTATTTAAAAAATAAAACTCATTCTCCAACTTTTAAGTCTTCGTTTTAAAAAGTGCCTTCCTTGTTTTAATCCCTCCTGCAAGGAATGTTCTAGTCACCATAGCAAGAATTTTAGCTTACACACTTGCAAGAATTTCCTCCCCCATCTATCTCACACACACACACGAAACAAACACACACACTACCACAAAGAGTGAATCATAAATCATCTGAAACTGAGGGAAACCTAACACTTGTTCCAAGATCACTGAATTTTTAATGTGGCAACGATTACTAAGTAATCATTCAATGTTATTTAACTCATCATCATGATGGGGTAGGAGCAACACAAAAACCAAGAACTAGCATTTCCACAGTAATTTAGAGCATCTTTATCCCCACAAGTGACACAGGACACAGCATTATCAATGTCTCCATCTTACGGAGGAGGCTCCAGGTCTCAGCTGGTAGCAAAGGTCCTGGCTCCCCACATCCCATGCTCTCTCGCATACACTATATATGCTTTGAGGCTTTTTTTTTTTTTAAGTAAATCCACAGAGCATGTAGTAAAAATGTCTCATTGTTTGAGTCATCTTGCTCAAGCGACTTAAAAAAAGAACTATAGTTTCTATTCTCAGAAAACTATGGAAAACACCTCAAAATCAGAGAAGACTACGAGGCAAAACACACAATATCCAAAATCAATGGTGAAAACAGCCGATAATGAGTCATCATCACTAAGTGAAGACTTTTCTAGCGAAGATGTAGACTAAAATCTCCTTCCATTCATTCTGCATTGAGTCACTACTTCACGCCATGTTTTGGGCTAAAGCTCTGGGAATGGAGAGATGAGGACAAGCCCATGTCTGTCCAGGAGGAACCTGCACATTCCAGGGGGAGACATTCCAGAACATGGCCAGCACCAGCTTATACACATTGCCTCCATTGGGGCAGGGAGATATCAGCCTAAGGGCACTGGTACGTAAGCCGAGACAAAAGAGTGATGGTGCCATGTGGGGTGGGTGGGAAGAAGGCATTTGAGATGGGCAGTACAGGTGCAGCCCGTGCGCAGGTCCTGGTGGGGGGAGCTTGGTGTCGGCCGCTCAGGGCGGCTGCGGGGCACCGGGGTCTCCCTGTGAGCTCCACACCACACACCAGCCACACCAGCAGCCTCCAGTCCCATTGTGGGCACCTTCATTGTTTGAAATTTCTTGCATCTTTATTCTAATTTTGTTAATCCAAAATGGGCATGTTTTATATTTCTAATTATTTTCTCGAAGAGAGCAGTAAAGTGTCTTGTTCTAACAAAAATTAATGCACCAAGACAGCTTTCTGATGGTGGAAATAAAGGGTATTATTCTAACACTATATATATTCTGCTTCATTTTACAGAGGAGAACTACATTGATCATCAAAAGTTTTTTTTTTATAAACAAGAGCTGCCATTCTAGATGATACACTGATTAGTGAACATTTTAAGATTAAAAAGCACCTCCTATTGATAGGAGATGGATAGAGAGATGCACATCATACTTCCTATGAGCATTTACCAGAATGGCATCACTGAGATGCCAACTTCAGTTTTCTATTATTTTCCTTGTGACCCACGTTACTACACTAACATCCCTGTCTGCTAGGATAACCCACAAGACAAGGATTATATACAAATTAGATACATAATAATGTACTAAATATGGCAATTGTTTGTTTATTGTCATGGAAATTTCATCAAGAGGATAATTAAGTGCTGCTAAAATTCAGAAGCATGTTGCCTATTTTTATAATGTCACAATTCCTAAGACAAAATACTTCCCAGGTGTCAGAAGACAAAACTCAGAATCAGAACATGAAAAACTGAAAACTATTAGAGAAGAAAATGAAAAAATGCTATTGAATGTACATTTGGGGATAATAAACGAAGTGTCAGGAAAAGCGCATGTCATGTCATCATCACAAGAACGAAGCATGAGGTTGAAGTGACTATCAGCTACTTTCTTGTCTGCTGTGATGTACACATTTCATGAAATGTTGGAAAAGAAAAAAACAGACAAAAATACATCAGGTTAATTATTCTATCCTAGTGACTTTGAGTTCCTAATTATTTTGATAAATTTTTTCAACTTTTAATTAGGTTCAACAATTTGATTTGTATCACTGGCATAGAATGATTTCATGTTTTCAATTGTTACTGTTGAGAAAATGTAATATTCCAAATTAAACTTTTTTAATTGGAGAACGATCTTTTTTTTCTCACTCTCACAGATGTGCTTTGGGGCCTGGGAGTGGCCGGGGGCTGACACACGGGCCCCTGGGGGCCACAGAACAGACAGGCTGAGGCCATCACAGATTTCTAAGTGTGCGAACAACTGTGTTAATTTAGCTTTTAACGGGCATATGAAATAAATTGAAGGCTTTATTTTCTTTAGCTCATCATAAAAAGAAGAAGCTCTCAACACATGGGGCTAGCAAAAGAAAAAACAACAGCTGTTCATTAAATGAATATTACATATCCACATTGGGCATGGCGTTTTATGCCAAATGCGTATGCAATAAAAAGGAAAAAAGAAGAGAGTGGCATTCAACAACTTTGAATCTCCTGCTGCGCTGGTAGAATTTAAAAGGGTATATGGGGGTTGAGAGCAAGGACCCTCAAATTGGGCTTGGGGATGGGGGTGGGCACAGAGCGAGGCAGAGGGCACTAAAGCTCAAGGTAGCTGGAGGAGGGTGCTCAGAATCAGGAAGGGCTTCTTCGGCTCACCACGCTGCCCCCCCAACAGCCCCATCCCGCATTTCCTCTCTGTCCTCCGGGAGGTGTTCTCTACACATGCAAGCACACCTGTATTCCTTCCCTGTCTTTACTGTACCCACTGCTTTGCCCTTCCTTGTTTCTCTTGACCACTACTGGTAATGGTCCCACTATGAGTACACACGAGGCTCTTTCCCTTGGCTCACCAGCTACACAAGAGACCTTTGTCTGAACAGTTGAACGTGTGCATCTTCCGGTCCCATCAGAGGGGTTTGCCAGCCTGTTGCTGTTCCAACAAGGCTGCATTGGTTGTCTTAGCTTTGATTTCTCCCCGAAAGGCAAGGCTGTTCACGGTTCTAGTCTCTCTACTTGACCCTGCCCACCAATGACTACCTCCTCCAAAGCCTGGTCCTTCAGCACTGCTGACCACCCCCCAGGCCACCCCCTTCATACCAGACAAGGAGTTGCCAGGATGGGGCAGAGCTGCCCTCTCTTCTGCCATCAGATGACTGAGAATCTCTATCTACACCCCCTGCCTCCTCCCACGGTTGAAAGCCACCAATCTAAAATCAATTATTTTTAGAAGATTAAAAAAAAAAGTAAGAAGAAATAATAATGTTCTTCAAAACGTAAAGGAATAATTCCTTAAAGAGCTCTTTCTGGGGCTCTTGCAGTATCTGCATTTCCTGTATGGGAAGGGATAGGGGTCTGAGCTGCGAAGCTCCTGCCCAGGGTGGGAGATTGTCGGCTGGGGTGTGACCTGGGAGCTATTTCCTACGGGACAAATAGAGTGAAGTCTGTGACCCCCTACCCCAACTCAGACGAGAGTGGGGCACAAACCAGACACAGAGACACAGAGCAGACTATACACACAGAGAATGGAAGAGAAAAAGAGGGAGACCATTCTCAAGAAGATCGTTTTTCTGAGAAATACTTCACAGTCCAACAGGGCAGGGATCCCCACAGGAGCAGGTTAGGAACAGAATAGGGAGCGACAAAGTCCTGTGTGAGTAGAATGAAAGCCCTATTCCCGGGGCACACCCATCCTCCGTGGACAGTCCCCAGAGGTTCTGAGAACAGGGAGGAATTCAGTAAGGCGGGATCTGGCGGGGGGGTGGGGGGAGCTTGCTTGGTAAGGGTATGCATTGAAGACAGCTGGTGAATGCCCTTAGCTACCAGGGGAAGGGCTAGATTTTGTCTTCTGGCAAATGAAGGACTTGTTAGCAGAGGAAATGCATGATTATATTTATTTTAGGGAGGTCATTAGTCCTCAGAGTGGGAATCTCCAGTTTTGGGACCTTAAAATCCCCCCAAAGTTGCTTGGGCAGCATGTCTGCTAGGATATTTTTTATTATGAGGAACTTAAACTCTGAATCAAACTTGCTTAATAAAGGGAAGTTCTTGGCTCACACAACAGAAAAGCCCAGGGGTAGATCTGGGGGCAGGTGGCGTGGAACCTAAGAGTCCAACACCAACAGTGACCCAGTGTTTTCCAGTCTCTCCCCTTGGCCTCCCAAGGTGTCCGCCTGATGCCACGTCTGATCTTCTCTAGCCTGGAAGATGTCTGTCAACAGTACCAGAGCCTCCCTCCCCATTTACAAACAAAGAACATCTCTTTCCCCAACCCTCAGAGCTGCATTCCCACAGCCCCATTCAGATCCTTCACCCTCCTAAACCCCTTGTGGCCTGGGTAAGGCACTGCACGGAATAGTTTAGGGAGAGATTCTTACTGCTGCTTACTGCTTCCAGTCACTGTGTGATTCGTGCTCGCAACTAGAGCTGGGAATGGGTCTGTACGAACTCAAACAGAATGGTCACCAAGTCCCGGGGAGGGCGGAATGGACGTCAGTGAGGTGACCGCAGTTTGCCAATTTTCTCCTCTAGTTATGTTTCCACTGAATATTGGAAATAGAGGGGTATGCAGGGTCTACAGTCTTTTATCCTGTCTATGCGGGCAACAGTCAAAAAGTCTGAGACCTACACAAAGGTTGATACAGTATTTGCAGTGGGTTGGTGTCCTCCAAAAATTCATGTCCACCCAGAACCTCAGCATGTGGTCTTATTTGGAAATAAGGTTTTTGCAGATGAGGTCATGCTGGATTAGGGTAGGCACTGAATCGAATATGACTGGTGCCCTCGTAAGAAGGGGAGAGGACACTTGACACAGAGAGAGAAATAGCCACGTGAAGATAGAGCCAGGGATAGGCGTCAAGGAGCTACAAGCCAAGGACCTCCAAGGAAAGCCAGGCACGACCAGGAGCTGGATGAGGCAAGGAAGACTTCTCCCCTAGAGCCTTCAGTGGAAGAAACATGGCCTGCCAATGTCTTGGCCTCAAGAGGCCAAGCCACTTCTTGTCTCAAGAGCCATGAAGAACAAATATGAATTGTCTTAAGCCACCAAGTTTGTGATTTGTTATAGTAGCCCTGGGAAAATAATACAGTATTTATCATGGGGATATTTTATCGATTATGGTTATGTTCAGCTGCAAGTACCAGAAACCCTCCAAAAATGTGGCTGAACACTACGGAAAGAGCCCAGATGTCCATCGACGGATAAGTGGATAAAGAAGATGTAGTATACGTACACAATGGAATATGACTCAGCCGTCAGAAAGAATGAAATCTTGCCATTGGCGACCACATGGATGGAACTAGAGGGTATGATGCTAAACAAAATTAGAGAAAAACAACTGTCGTATGATCTCACTCACATGTGGAATTTAAGAAATAAAACAGATGAACATAGGGGAAAGGAAGGAAAAATAAAATAAGATAAAAACAGAGAGAAGCAAGCCATAAAAGACTCTTTACTATAGCGAACAAACTGAGGGTCGCTGGAGGGGAGGTGGGGGGGTGGGCTAGATGGGGGATGGGCATTGAGGAGGGCACTTGTTGTGATGAGCACTGGGTGTTCTATGTAAGTGATGAATCACTAAATTGTACTCCTAAAACCAATACTACACTATACATTAACTAACTTGAATTTAAATAAAAACTTGGGGGGAAGATGTGGCTTAAACAAGGTTATTTTCACACGTAATAAGGAGGTTTAAAGTCAATAATCAGGGGCAATCACAGTGTTTCTAGTTGCCTTTGCAGACCTAGGATCCCTCTACCTTCTGGCTCTGTCATCTTAACCATGGGGCACAACACGGCACCGAGCAGGGGGAATGCAGCAGTTTTTCTCCTTAAAAAAACATCGTCTTTTTATTTGGAAAGAGATGGCTTCAACAGAGCCCTCTGACTATAACTCATTAACCTATATCTACCTATAACACATAACCAGTGGCAGACAGTCACTCTGGTTCCAAAAGGGTCTAGGAAATTGAATGTTTTCACGAATAAGGGTCAGGACAGCATTAGCCACAATATACAAGGCTCCCCTCGGCGGGGTGAAATTTCACTCAGGTTGCACAGGAAACTGTGTTGGAAATTGAGTGAGTTGCAATCTTGTGCATCTAATGGGTCTTAGTAGCTGAATGTAGTTCCAGATTCTCTTTGGCCCGTAGGAAGCTTAGAGTTAAATCTGAGACCCACTTACCATTTTAAAGGATGAATTAACGTTTGTTTCTGGGCTCATCTTACCTGCTGGCTTTTCCGTATTTCTCCTTTGGCCAGAGGACATTCAAGTGTTTATTTTGATCTTTGATATTGTCATGTATTTTTACACTCTGGCTCAAGTCCTTCATCACAGGATAGAAAAGAGACCGAGAGTGTGTGCGAGAGAATAAGAGCTAAGTCTAACAGGATCTTTGGGTGGGGGATGATGAAGTCTTTTTTGGATGTACAAAGTTTTGAGATAACTATGGGATATTGAATAAAAATAAAATAAAGATTGGGTGAAGGTTTGAAAAAGGCAAATAAATATTAAGGTCATGGGAGTGGCTGAGATTATCAAGGGAAATGGTAGAATGAAAAGAGAATAAAGATCGAAAGGAAAAGGAGGGGGTGCTGTAAATAAGGGGTATGAGACACCTAAATATTTGACGCGTCCTTCTGGATTCAGGGAGCACCTCCTTACCTGCCTGTGCTAGTAGTTTTCTTTCCAAGTAGATAGTCTGGCGCCCCCGTCTCACGTTTGTTAGAACTTTTTGCTCTTCTATCTTTCGTCAATTTCATTTAACTCTTTACAATCGATCCAACTCCCCAACTAAAGACAGAAAGGAAGAAATCATTTTGAAATCAGTTAGCATCACTATACATGTCCTTTATCAGTGACTATTTGAAATTTGGTCCAAACAAAAATATAAAAACTGTGTCCATAAGACAACCCATTTTTCATCTGCTACTGAAACATCCCTCTTAACACATCCTGGGGTTTGGACAAGAAGTCCATTTTATGTTATTCCCTAGTGAATCCTGGAATCAAACCTAGCTGGTTTCCAAAATGAAGACTAGGTCTCATTGCGGCTGGCTTGTCCCTCCCCACTTCGTGTGTGTGTTCCCATTTTCACTGAGAACACTGGCAGATGGTACCCCCTATCCCGGCCCACCAATTTAGCACCATTACCTAGTATAATCTGCCAGCACCTGTGGATGTTGGCAAGCCACAGGTCACGGTTTCCGAGCACCACCCTAGCTTCCGCCATTTGGAAACCGTATTTGTTTTCCATGCCTACCATAACAAATTACCGCAAACTTAATGGCTTCAAACAGCACAAATCTATTACTTTACAATTCTGGGTACATCATTAGCACAACATGGGTCTCACCAGGTTAAAATCCGTGTCAGGGGTGCTGCAATCCTTTCTATAGACTCTAGGGGGCGATCTGTTACCTTGCTCATTTGCTAGGGAATGCATTGAATGTATAGATTGCTTTGGGTAGTATAGACATTTTAACAATGTTTGTTCTTCCAATCCATGAGCATGGGATGTTTTCCAATTTCTTTGTGTCATCTTCAATTTCTTTCATAAGTGTTCTATGGTTTTCAGAGTACAGACCTTTTTACCTCTTTGGTTAGATCTTACGGTTTTCGGTACAATTGTAAATGGGATTGATTCCTTGATTTCTCTTTCTACTGCTTCATTATTGGTGTATAGAAATGCAACAGATTTCTGTACATTGATTTTGTATCCTGCGACTTTACTGAATTTGTGTATCAGTTCTAGCAGATTTTTTTGTTTGTTTGTTTTGGTGGAGCCTTTCGCGTTTTTTTATAGAGTGTCATTGTGAGAATTTGACTTCTTCCTTGCTGATTTGGATGCCTTTTGTTTCTTTTTGTTGTCTGACTGCTGAGGCCCTTCTCATTTGGAAAGTAGGCAAATTCAATTCCTTGCAGTTACAGGACCAAGGGCACTGTTCCTTTGCCGGTTATCATTTGGGGACCATTCCCAGCTTCCTGGAGTCACTCGCATTCCTTGGATCCCTGCCTCTGTCCTCAAAGCCAGCAATGGTGGGTCAAGACCCTCTCCCCCTTTGAATCTCAACTCCTTCTTCCAACTCCTCGGTCTGACCCAGCTGGTAAGGATTCTCCATTTTCAAGGACTCACGTGATGAACAAGTGAGTCGGGCACCTTGTAAATAGGAGCATCTGGGTTGAAACCCAGGCATTTCAGCTACTGAGGCTGGGCCCTTAACCACTCCAAGACAATGCTTCTGTAACAAAACTCATTTGGGGCAAAGAGAAAGTGATGCCATGTCGAGACAATGGGAAAGTGGGGCAAAAATCAGCCTACTGATATTGCCTGTCCTTAAAATGGTGATATTTTGTTTATTACAGATATTTTCAATTAATTTTGATTTCTAAAGATATCTCATAGAAATGTTATCTTGATCACTGTGTTTTCAGCCCCCCTACAGTGTATGCTGGAGGTGATGGCCTCACTCTCCTCTCCAGGCCCGGAAAGAAAGGAGCACGGGGCTGGTTGCCCTTTATGGGAATCTACGTACACAAACACCTTTACCAGATCCAGATGTATAAGTTGCTTAGAATAACAAAATGATTCCATATAAAAGAAAGTGAGGAAAGGGAACCAAAGTTCATAGTATTCTGAAACACACGGAGCAATAAACCCTATCTTTGTCTTTTCCGTTGATCCCAAGGAGAGATGACTGATGAAGATGGAGAAGACAGGACCTGATCTTTTCCTAACGGCAGCGCGGTCTCACTTTTCAGGAAATGTCACCAAAGAGGCTCAGAACCTCCTTGGGTCAGGAGCGGGAGCTCTCGGTTTTTAGTTTTGTTTCCCCAGCACCTCAGGTTTTGAGGGTTTGTTTCTTCATTTTGTCAACAGGGGAATAGTATTAAGGATTCTATATAAAAGGCCAAATTACTGTTTGAGTTGGTTAGACCATTGCTGCTCGAAGTATCTGCTTTTGCACTTGTTCGGGCCCTTGCCCACGTGGTTTCACTCCACTCGGCTGACTTCATAAAGTATCTCTGGTGAGCAGATGGTCATCTTGGGAAAAGCTCAGTGTTTCCGGAGCCTTAAAATAACGCTTTAACCCTTTGGGGCCACTAGAGGGCCACAGACATCCACTATAAGGGATTTCAGACTCCTGAAATGTAATAAATTGGTAATTATTTACTCTACAAAGACATTCTTATAAGACAGTTTTTTTTTTTTCCCGGATAGTCTTCTGAAGATATTCACTTCTTTAGTATTCATTCGTATAGGGTTTATTTAAATTTCAAGATCGCCTAGTAAGTCCAATGAAATGTTAAGTAAAAAGCTGTTTACCCAGCTTTCACGGATGGAACAATATTTAACTGTCTCAGCCTGCATTCTGTTCCATAGGAGTCTGTCCTTGACAGTGAAGCCACCAAACTGAGACTCAATCCTTGTCTTCAAGAATAGGCATATCAGAAGCATGAATAGCTCGTGACAGTACTGGGTGGTAAGTGTCAGAGCAGAACAATGCACAGGACAAGGGGGTGCTAGCAAGACTCTACTCAGCATTTCAGGGTTTGAGAGGGTTCAGCTGAAGGCATGGAGCACAAGGGAGTATGACCGGGACATACAGCGTTTAATATGACAAGTGAGGCAATCTATCTTCCTCAAGTGTTTAATTGCTAGAGATTTAGGAAGCCTAAAATCATTCCCACACTCTCCTAAAGAGAAGATTGTGGTCACCATTGGATTCACTGGAGAAAACAAACAAAGAAACGGGAAATCCCCCAAACCTGACTACCTTAGAAATCTAAAATTACCTACCAAATGCCACCATGATGTTTTTCCCCCATAAGGAACTTAATTTTTAAAAAAATCCTTTAAAAGATATATTTTTAAAGATTTTATTTATTTATTTGATAGAAAGAGAGAGCACAAGCAGGGGGAGTGGGAGAGGGAAAAGCAGGCTTTCCGCTGAGCAGGGAGCCCGATGCGGGCTCGATCCCGGGACCCTGGGATCATGACCTGAGCCAAAGGCAGATGCCTAACCGACTGAGCCACCCAGGTGCCCCTTTAAAAGATATTTTTAATTTTAAAAAGGGTAAAAAAAAAATCTATCTTCTCCAAAAGCCATGCTGTGTAGCCTGGTCAGGGAACACTCCAGGCTCCTGCTTTGAGGAGTCAGTGCAAGCCTGATGTGGCCCTGGGGCTCCCGCTACTTGGTGAAGTGGGGTATGTCTTCTCTTCTGTTTTGTACAACAGGGAGCTGAAGGAGTCACCAAACAAGGGCAGAGTGTGACCCTGAAAGTTCCTGCCAGTCCAAACGTCTGAACACTACCCTTTGTCCCACTTACCTGGGCTGTGGGCCCTGAGCCAGCTCCGATCAGCGAGCAAGCAGTCCAGGGACATCTGAGCCCCGAGGCCCTTGGGCCAGCCCCTTAGTCCCCAGGAGCTCCCCAGATTGTAAACCAGTGGCATATGTCAACTGGATGTAGGCATCCACCTGAAAACAAATGTCTGATAACCAACTGACTCTCGGTGTCACCAGTCAGAGTGGGGGGCCGAGGACGTGCACCTGACAGGGGTACACCGCAGCTCCAACCCCTGAGCCTGGGACAACGCGATCCCTAGCAGAGGGAGAGGAGAAAAGCCAGGCCCAGAGGGTGAAGGGGGGCAACATGCTCAGCAAAGGCTGATGGAGCCCCCCCGGGGGTACCTTGCAGTCAGTACCCTGAACGGGGCTGTACTCCGGAGGCAGCAAATCGGGGCTCAGGAAGCCGGGCCTGGTGTGGCGCATCCGCTCAGACAGATAAGCGGTTGCAGCTTTGCTGCTCAGATCATGGCAGTGACAGGGACACAGAGGGACGCGCCCCCACCCCCTCGAAACCCAGCCCAGCTGTGATGCACAGTCTCAGAGAAGGGGCTGTGCTCGCCCACCCCCGCCCCGATGGTGCAGGGGAGAGAGCTGCCCCAGCCACAGTGGAGTCGCTGGGCCTGGCAGGAAGCGGCACCTACGCAAGCACTGGAGAGGCAGGTGGCCTTCCGCCCACAGACCCTGTCAAGAGGGGAGGGCGCTGGAAGGGAAGTCAACAGCGGGCTCCCGGGCGGTACCCCAGACTGTCTCTGAGACCCTCCATGCCCGCTGGGGCCTGCACACAGACTTGCAGGTATTCTGATGGGAGCTGGTGTCCCCAGACGAATGGAGGGCAGGGGGCAGGAAGGGGGCCAGCGAGGCCCAGCTGACCTGTCGTACGGAGAGTTCTCTGGCCACAGTGGAAAGGATGAGCTGACGCCGTAAGTCCCTTAAAGGTGGCCCCCACATGTGTTCGGTGTGTCCCTCTGGCCCTCCACAGCCAGCGCAGGGCCTGGCACAGAAGGGAAAGGGATGCCGTTCTTCAGGCGGGGCCAGGGCAGGAGGCTGGCTGGGACACAGTTGCCAAGGTCCAGGTGAGGCAGCAGGGGCTGAGCTAGGGCCACAGACTGGACATCTGTCCCTGAGAGAACGAGCCTTCGGGGAATACAATCACTAGTCTCTGGCTTCAAATGACCAGGAGGGTTACGGAGGAAGCAGATTTGGAAACGGCAGCCAGTTTGCCAACTTGGATGACAAGGGGCCGGCTGTCACAGAAGAGCTTGATCTGGAAACGACTGAAGGTAGGGGGCTTGGAAACAAGCCGATATGACATAGGAAAAGGCTTGAAGATAAGGCACATCCAGCACACCTCGGATGGGACTACCAGCGGCTGGATAGATCTACGATCAGGCTTTGCATCCGGGGAGAGCCAGGGCTTGAGCTGGTGAGCACGCAAGCATGACCAGTGAGCAGCACGCCAACTAGGAATTACACGTCTGATACACGGAGGGCCCTGAAAACAGGCCGTCTGTCACCTCCGTGCTTGGAAACATCTTTGAAATTGTGCTTATGCCTCTACCCTGTTGTATCAACACAGAGAAATTTGGCTGAAGAAAGCTCAGTTTAGCTTGCCCACCTCTGAACACGTTCGTGAAGTCTGAGACTTCACTAATATTCGACGGGCATCTTACTAAAGGAGATGCAAAGCGCTGCCAGCGAACAAAACTTAGTGCAGGGAACTAACTAGAGGTGAAGATGGAAATGTTTAGAGTTAACCCGCCAAGGTTAAAAATAGCATCCTTATTCTTCTAAACATGGGATCTTTGCTCCTGGGGTATTTTTCTCTTTAATTTTGAATTTCATCTATTTCTCTACATTTTGGTGCAGTCAAGTCCCAAGAAGAGGCTCACAACCTCCAGAGATATTTCAAATATTAGGAAGGACGGAGGAGAATCAGAACAGCCTTCTGTGGGCTGAGCACATGGATTGCCGGTCTGTCGTGGAGGTGAAGGGTGTCCGTAACTGGCAAAACGAGACCCTGAGCTCTCGCTTTCCAAGTGTCGGTCCTGCACGCTCTGCACACCAGATCCAAGGCTGCGGCCCCCACTGGTGTCAGAGCGAGGGACCCATTGACGACGGGTCTCTGCATGGTCCGAATGACGAGTGAGGAGGGCCAGTCATCCTTTCTTACACTGCTCCTTCCAGAATCTGTGAGTGAAGGATTTTACCATCTGGAGAGGGGACCTGGGGGCACAGGAAGAGGAGGAAGGCTGACCCGCCCGTCTGGAGAACAGCAGACAACCCAGAGAGTTATAGAAACTTCTCAAGATTTAGTTGTGAGTATTTTAGCTTGGACGAGGAGAAGGAAACAGATGTTGCCTCGCGCGCCAAGATTTCTCCATACACAGCCTCGTGGCTGTTGACAGCACGGCGCCTGGAGTTCTTGACTGTGACCCCTGGAGTAAGTTCCTTAATCTCTGGCTAGCTCTCGTGCCTGTCTGAGAACCAGGGATAGTTACGGTCCCTTCCTCAAAAGCTTACGGAAAGGATAAAGATGAGGGAGCAAGACATACAGCACTCAGCCGGTGCCGGGCACACGGGGAGAGCTCGGCAGATGCTAATGATTGTGATGATTACCTGCTCCCTGGGAAGAGCAGTGAAATCAAACCGGTTACGTGCTGCGTGCAATGAATAAACGACTTCGCAGTAGTCAGCGTGACTAGATAAGAAAAGCCTGTTTCACTACAATAATCTTACTTTACGACGATCACATTTTGTGCCATTGGTACTTGGGCTCAGGGCACAAGCCCCTGGTGTGGGGAAGAAGATACGAGAGAAGTGGGTCCTACTGGGCAGGACGGGAGCAAGGAGGGGGCTCCACAGACGCGGTGGACACTCAGCTGATGGGGTGCAGCTCTGCCCGGATGCCACCTTCCTGCGCTCGGTCCAGGGGCCACGCTTGCACCTTCTCCCCATGGGAGAAGCTTGTGTGGTCTCCCCTGGGGCCTGGGGAGGTGGGGCAGGGGTGGAAAGTGCCACTGCTATCTTTGTCCACAAAATTCACATGCACAGATCTCCTTATTTTCTCCCTGAATGCCTGGTATTAAAGAGTGCTCAATGTAGCCAAAATCCATGGGGGGGGGGGGGAGGGAAAAAAAAAAAAACACTTTTTCTTAAATCTGTGGGAAAAGAAAAATTGAAATTTGGGGTCTGGGCATTACCCAGATTACTGACACGAGGAACAGGAAAGGGGAATGGGAAGCTCATCAGAAAAATCTTCACTTCCTGTCATTTAGAACGAAACCCATCCCGCAAGCCACAGGTGCCACGAGGTCGGAAGAACTGCTCAGACAGCTGCCGAGACATCTGCTGAATGCGGCAAACCCACTGCACTTCTTCGTGCTCCTCCCCTGAGGTGCTGAACAGTGCGCACACAAGATAAAAGGCTCTTGGTTTTAAGTCTCCTTTGTTCTTCTGTCCTTCGCACAATTTCTCTTTCTGTTCCAAGAATTTAAAATCCGCCTGAGTGTCAACTGGAACGCGGGGGTGAGTGATGGATGCCCAGGACCAGGGCCCCATTTATTCTCTGCTCTACGAGCGTGCCGGGGCCTGAGACTCCCTCTCCCCTCTGTGAACCTGCCGCTCCCATCCTGGCCTGGGCACCACGGGGCAAGCTGCTCTGGCCAACCGGTATTCACAGGATGCACCCTTGGGCTTGGCTTTCCCAGGGAGGACGCATCGGCGCCTTCCCTTGCGACAAAACACTGTGGATGCTGTCCTGAGTTTGTATGTGCTGCATGAACCGAAGTAGACCGCAGTGGTGCGGGTGGGCTGATGCCAGCCTCCTGCCTGGCGTGGCAGGAGCACGCTTACTCTAAGTAGGACAGAATTGACTTTGAGTCTTACCTCTGCCATCTTGCAAACTAAAACCTGAAAACTTACTTCACTGCTTACTCATTTGTAAAATGATGGTAACTGTCGGGGGTTAGTTCTGTCCCTGCAAAAGATACTTGAATGTGGTCTTATTTGGACATAGAGTCTTTGCAGATGTAATTAATACATAAATTAAGACAGGCATGCTGGATTAGGTAGGACTTGTGTTCCCGTGAGGAGAAGACGCATAGAGAAGAAAAGGCAGAGGTTGGAGGGATGTGTCCATAAGCCAAGAATCACGCAGGGACTCCAGCAATACCAGTAGCTTGAAGAAACAAGGAAGGATCCTCCCCCACAGAGCCTTCAGAAGAAGCTGGTCCCTACTGCCACCCTGATTTGGGAATTGTGTCCTCTGGAACTTTGTAAGAGAATGAATCTCTGCTGTTTGTTTTTGTTTTTTGGGGTTTTTTTAAGATTTTATTTATTTATTTGACAGAGAGAGACACAGAAAGGGAACACAAGCAGGGGAGCGGGAGAGGGAGAAGCAGGCTTCCTGCTGAGCAGAGAGCCCAATGTGGAGCTCCATCCCAGGACCCTGGGACCGTGACCTGAGCTGAAGGCAGACGCTTAACGGCTGAGCTACCCAGATGCCCCTGAATCTCTGCTATTTTAAACACCCATCTGGGACATTTTGTAACGGTGGCCCTGAGAAACTCATATAGTAATCAATCCTGGTTCACAAGCTGGTTGTGGAGACTGAATGAGATTATGTAAGTAAATGCTTATTAAGTGTTAGATATCGTCCGTCCCTTCCCTTCCTCTTCCCTGGGGAGTGGGAATGTAAGTGAATTCAGGAAAGAGTTTGATAGCCATGCTGTCATCTGAGAACCCAAAGGGGAGTGCTACTGGTATTGATCAATCTGATTTTAGATGCATGGCCCAATTCCACAGGCTGCAGCCTGCTTCTCCCCTGCGCCTTGCCCTACAGGGAAGATTCTAGGTCTGAGCTGGGACTGGATGCCTCCACTGGCCCAAGTCCTGGCCAGCTTGGCCCCAATGTCTGGGGATGAGCAGAAGGCGGTGTCCATCTGAGCGTCCCAATCAGGGATGGCAGAGGGACCTGCAGCCAGCCTCCTCCCAGTCCTCCGGTGACTCACACCGGCCAGACGATCTGCAGGTACCCTCTGAGCTCTGGTGTCCTAAATTCCATGATGTGGGAACCAGGAACTGCAAAAGACCAGCCCTGAGGTGGTGGCACCTTAAGGGTTGTGTTGTTCCCACAAGAACATCTCAAAACTGTGTTTATATTTGACACCTAGTTCTAGTAAACCCTCTGTACTTGTGAGAGTTCCTCATCTGATGAAAATCATTTACTCTGTTGAATTTTCACTGAAGCCCCGACTACCAGAAACGAAGTCAGAACCTCCGCATGCCTTCCTGTGGGCGCTACAAGATGAGCAGTAGTGACCTGTCCGTGTCACTTCAGCTGAGAGCCCAGTGGAGCACAGCCCTGGACCTGGATGGGGATCTGGCTGGAGCAGAAAGGAGGAGCCTCCTGAACCCAGAAGTCCATCCTCAGGGAGGGAAGAGCAGAGTCAGTGAAATCAGTTCTGAGGCGACAGGTCACCACGGAGAGAAGCAGTGATTCTGAGCACTGACTCTGACCTCAGGTGGGGTCCCAGGGCCAGGAAACCTGTTAGGGCTCGAATTGAATGTCCCCCAAATTCATACGGGGGGGGCCAGAATATGACTGTATTTAGAAACCAGGTTGTTGCAGACGTAATGAACTAAGATGAGGTCATACTGGAGTGGGGAGGCCCGGAATTCAATATGACTGTCCTTATAAAAAGGAGACATTTGGACACAAACACAAGCACAGGGAGAACTCATGTGAACATGAAAGGTCGAGATCAGGGTGATGCTGGAACCGAGGAACCGCAGACTGTCAGCAAAGCCTGAGGCTGGAGAGAGTCCTGGGACAGAGCCTGGGAAGGAACCAGTCCTGCCGACACCTTTCTCTGACAGTTCTGGCCTCCCGGACTGGGAGAGAAGAGATTCCTGGGGTTTGAGCCACCCAGTCTGAGATTCCGCGTCCCAGCAGCCCCAGGAAGCGGATGCGGCGTCATCCCAGTCATGACGGCCAAGAGCAGGAGCTCTGGCCAGGCGGGGCCACGGTGGCGGGCCACCCACAGTCTCCATGCACACTCACAGCCGTGGGACTGGGGGAGGCCTTGACCTCTCCAGCAAGTCCCCACAAGAGCCACACGGTTATGGTCCCAGCAGCAAAGCCACGCTTGGGGGCTTTAGCAGCCGTGGAAGGAACCCACTGGGCAATCAGGGCCGAGAAAGTGAGAGTGGGCCGCCGTGATGCTGAGCCATGTGCGCCTGGCCACTGTGCGTCCCCCACGCCACCCCTAAATGGGCCGGCTGCGCGTGCTGGTGGGCATAAAGCACCTCCCATGGTGCCCCGCACATTGAGTAAAGTCACAACTAAGGCCTTTCTGAACAGTCAACACTAGGGGAAGCCAAAGGCGCAGGAGAGCCCGGCATGGGAGCCATGTAACCTGTGTGCCAGGAAGGGAAGCCGCCCTGTTCAAAAAGAGGGACTGGAAGATGTGGGAGGCAGAACCCGGAGAAGAGCTGACCGCCACGGCTGGGGCGGCTGGGCAAATGTGGGGTGCAGGGAGACCTCCCCATTGCAAGCTTTGCTTCAAGAGCTCAGTGTGTAGCTTTTCCTTGAAATCAATATTATGGCACGAATGTCAGGCATACGATCACAGAATGCTCAAGAGCCATCTGCATCGACCCCCGAGTTCTGAGAGCAAAGTGTCCAAGTTATATTAAAATGCAAACATATCCAAATATAGAAGGTACTAGTGAAAGCAATTAATGTATCAGGAAATAATTGTAGTCTGTTATCACTGAACAATTAAATCACTTATAATGGTGAAAGGCTCCCAAAAAGAGTTTCTCTCCTGAACAAGAGTCATGAGAGTTGGCACACGATTCAGTCATTGAAATTCAGGCAACAGACACATTCCTGAATAGGGTGCCTTTGCTTTATGGATTCCATGCATTGCTGAGGGAAGAGTTCTTATATTGAGCTTTTATTTAAAAAATAAAGAATACACCCAAATAAGTTGGAGTTTATATCCCTCTAAGCTTTGAAAAACTGATAGAGAGATAGATAGATAGATAGATAGATAGATAGATAGATAGATAGATAGATAGACAGATAGATAGATATGTTGTTGTTGTTTTTTAAAGTAGGCTCTCTACCCAATGTGGGGCTTGAACTCACAACCCTGAGATCAAGAGTTGCATACTTTTCTGACTGAGCCAGCCAGGAGCCTCAGGTCCCTCCAAGCTTTGAAACGGTTTAATCAAATATCAGTCTGAAAAGAATGCTAGCGTGAACCAGGAAAAGGATCAAGTACATTCTGAGCATATTTCTAAAAGTGAACTAACTATTCAAGAAAGCGAAGTTTAAACTCCTTATGTATCTTCAGCAAACAGCGTATCTTAAAATGTAATTGAATAGTTGATGAATATAAAAGTTAATGTTTTCGCCAATGGCAGGATTTCCTTCTTTCTCGTGGCTGAATAATATTCCACTATATATATCACATTTTCCTTGTCCACTCATCTGCTGATGGACATTAGGCTGTTTCCATGTCTTGGCCATTGTGAATAATGCTGCATGAAAATGGGGGTGTAGATAACCCTTCCATATCCTGATTTCATTTCCTTTGAGTATATGCCAGAAGTGGGATTGCTGGATCATAGCGCATTTCTAATTTTTAATTTTTTGAGTAAACTCCATACTGTTTCCCACAGTGGCTGCACCAATTTGCATTCCCTCCACTAGCGCATAAACCTTCTCTTTTCTCCACATCTTTGCCAACACTTGTTGTTTCTTGTGTTTTTGAGTTTGTCCATTGTGACAGGCGTGAGGTGACAACTCACGGTGGTTCTGATTTGCATTTCCCTGATGATGAGTGATGTTGAGCATCTTTTCATATATCGTGTTGGCAATAACATAGATGGACATCGAGATTATTCTGCTGGGTGGGATAAGCCAGATGGAGATTGACTCGATAAAGCTGAATTTGAGAAAAAATGTTTTTAAAATGTTCTTCATCTACATGAAGAAGGATGTTGTTACACTAGGGAATGTGTCGGGGCAGGGGGATGGTGAGCCGCATGGAACCCAGAGGAAGGAGAACTGGAAGGTGAGCCTCCGTGGTCCGCATCCTACGGGCATGAGAACCACGGTTCCCAGAGGACATGCCATAGAATCGTGGCTGTTCCCATCCCCCGGCACCTGCGTCCCTTCTAACGGCACCTACTCACCTTCTAGCGGCTACGTCAGGATGCTATTTAGGAATAAACTGACCTTGTGCCTGAGACATTAATCTTGTGTGGGTCAGACCTTTTACGGAGCATCCAGCGTCAGAAATCAGTGCAAGCAAGTTTGGACATTAACAAACAAAGAAACAAACAAACAAAAACAAATTTAACAGCCCCTGGAATCCAAATGTTAGGAAGGCCACAGATGCATGTGGGGCTCAAGGATTTGCAGAGACAGGCCTCGACACCTCCAGCAAGCTCCTCTCTGTTCTCTCTCAGGGCAGCTGGTTCCCTTCCCTTCTCAGAAACAGCTGCAAAGCCCTGGCCTCTCAGCCCAAGCCTCCATGCTCAGGGGACGGCTCGTCCTCAGCTCTGCACAGAAAGTCCCTGGAGAAAACCACCCCCAGACCACCAGCTGTGGTCTTAGTAGAAGGCCAGTGATTCCCTAGAGCCATGTGGCTGCAGTCAGGATTGCCCAGGGGAGGGGGAGCCATCCCCTACATGAGGGGCAAGCTAGTGGGTGGGGGGCAAAGAGGAGCGGAGGTGGTTCTCACCAAGCAACACCCAGACGTCCATCACACCGGGAGCCGGGAGCCGGGAGCCTGCCGTGAGAGGCACTGCCCCAAGCGGTAATCGGCTCCCAGGAGCCAATTAGAGAAGCCATAGGCTTTAAGTCCTAAAACTTTAGACCCTGGATAAGGATAAAAAGGTCAAGGAATCTTAACACCAAGTCTACCTGACACAGCTTTGAGTCTTGTCTATCACGTTATAACCAAAATAGGAGCATGTTCTCCCAATTTCACTTCAGCACCAAGAGTATGAGAAACTCGGTGTTTATTCAGTATCCAGTCAGTATCCAGATGAGAAGTGAGCTGATTTGGGAGGTTTGTGTGTTTTTAAGACAACATCCTGGGGTCAGAACAAACATAACTCAGTCTTCCTTGCCATTTAATGGAGAGTACTCTAGCTTGAGACCAGCTATGCAGAAACACCCTTCCCTCAACGGTTACTGACGGCACGCCCGGCTCCTCCAGGTGTTGTGACAAGGGTTGAGGACCCAGTGATCAAAAGGACCTGGTGCTTCCTCGAGAGCCTTCTTAGAACCTCAGTGTTGTCATCAGAATAACTGAGATAATTAACACCTACCATCCCCACAGATACAAGGAGACACACAGTATAGCACCCACCACGCTCTAGAATATCCAAGATTCATTATGGTCTATTAACTTTCTGATGTTAAACATGTATTACTCTGATTTATTTTCATTTTAGAAATCCAATTATGGGAAATATTGTTTACTGTCAGTTTTCTACAATATTAAGCTTATAATAATAATAGTTGTTATCAATTCAAGCAGCATTTGAAATATGTTTGACAGTTTGGGACAGTCTTAGTTCTAATTAAATTAGCTAATAGTTAATCAAAAATCCCATGCCTCAATCATTTTGAATAATTAGAGGGTTCTAGTAAAAATAGCGGGACAGGGGCGCCTGGGTGGCTCAGTCGTTAAGCATCTGCCTTCGGCTCAGGTCGTGATCCCGGGGTCCTGGGATCGAGCCCCGCATGGGGATCCCTGCTCGGCAGGAAGCCTGCTTCTCCCTCCCCTCCCCGCTAGTGCTCTCTCTCTCTCACTATCCCTGTCTCTCTCTCAAATAAATAAATAGAATATTTAAAAAGCAAAAATAGCAGGACAAGAAAAATTAAGCCTTTTGGAATAAAAGTTAAAGAAATGAGAGTTTTAAATAAGATTTAAAATATTGTCAAGTTTTTTAATGTGAATTACTCATTCATGTATAAGAAACTCCATATGAGGTGCAATGAGGTAAGACTTTGATCTCATTGATACGTTATTTTTTTAGTCAAAACTTAATAAGAAGCAATTGGCCATGGTCCTCAGGTTTTAAGGGCATTTTTTGAACTTCTTAGAGATGAAAAGCTGACATACTTACGTGGCCTGGGAGTGAGCAACCCACTTTCTCTCAGAGCCATGAAATTAGTAGGAATTTCGTCTTTCATTGACTATGACTGAGCACTCAGGAATCCCTTCTAGAAAATTCTACTGCATATAGTCAAGTTGCGAGACATTTAATTTTTCTCTTCCAAAGAGCAAATGTTTGAAGTTCTTGAGTGTTGTCAACCAAAAATAAATCAGTATGGAAGAACGAGTGATGGCATTCTACCAGAAAAACCATACTATTTGCGTGATGTGGAAATATTATTTCTAAGCCCATGACACATAATCAAATGAGAATACCGTGTCATTCCAACAGCGGAAATGTAGAAGTCTGGAAAAGATGAGGCCCATCTGCTTGATTCAGTAAACAGGGGCCCCTGGAATTGTTCCTGCTCACGCCTGCTCAATTCAAGCCAGTGCTAGAAGCCAAAGCAGCTTACGAAAATGAACACCCACATTTGATAATAAAAATGCTGGATGTTTCCCACCTATTTTACTTAGTTCCTTGTAAACATTCATCAGTAAGGTGATATAATTGTATTATGCTGCATACGCTCAGAATTCAAGATCTGCATAGAGAGACTTAAGCCAAAGTAACAGAATCATTACAAAATGTTTAATTTGAGCTATGTAAATCATATTACTTTTGGAAAATGCAATTCTGTGTCAAGATAGCCAGACACAGTTCTAGTTGTGGGAAATAATGTATAAAAGAAATCCTATTTTTAGATTTGTATGTCCAATAATGGTCATATTATTTCAGTCCTGGTCAGAATTCCAGATTTAGAATATTTTCCACTCTCAAAATAGAGCATGTATGGGTATGTGAACTCTATCTCAATAAAGCTGTTTAACAACAACACAAGGCATGTACAGTTGCAGATACGGGGCTTGGATACCTTCAAGGAGGATTCCCGAACCTGTGGCTCACTAAATAGGCTTTACCAGTGTGAGTATGTTAAAACTCCAGCACAGCACATGTGCCTGGACAAACATTACCTTACTATCAAATTCCTGAGAAGAGCTAGCATTTATTGAACACTTGCTAAATACCATGAAATGCTCCAAACACTTTTCACAAACTCGCTGATTTCTCATAATGACCTTACAATGTAAGTGCCGTGACTTTCTTACATGAAAGAAGAAATAAAGACATGAAGAGTTTGTACAAATGGCATAAGTTCGCCCATTGGCGAGGGGCTGAGCCGGCCCCCGAGCTCAGGCAGTATGGATCCAAGAGCAGACTTGGTGCCAGTCCAGGTGAGGACAGAACCGGATGCCAACGCCTAACTTGCTCCATCACCCAATCAGAGCCCATGTGGAGGCCCGTCCGTGGACCTCTGGCCACAACCCTATACCACTATGCTCCCTTTCTAAGCTCCATAAAAATGCAATGGAAAGAGGATGAACCAGAAGTCAGAATCAGAGGCCTTAGCAGAAGGCAGCTGTAAGACACTGGGGTTGTCCCACAGAACCACTAGGGACCCCTCCCAGCACTGCCTTCACTAACATCGTACAGCCCTGGGAACCCCGTGGACTTCCTTCCTCCCAGGGGTGATGTGGGGCAGAGCCCCCTGCAGGGGTGAATTCAGACCAGGGACTCTGGAGGCAACATGGAGCCAGGCAGGACCACCCAATGGCAAGGGCTACAGTGGTCCATCCACAGGCTGCCTGGATCAGAGGGCCTCCAGCTACCCCCACCAGACGCTCTCCTGGGGCCTGGAGGATGGAAGCAGAGCCACTCCCTCCCTCTCCTGGACCCCAGAGAGTGATTTGAGAAGTCATTCTAGGCATTCTTCCCTGGTGGCACTCCTCCCCGAAGACGGGGTCATTCACGTGGTCCTGCTGTGTGCCTCTGTGAGGGGTGAAGACTTTTTCTAGAAAGGTTACTGGGCTGGGCCCCAGTTTAGCCGGTAGAGAGATCCCTAAGTAGCCCTGAGCCTCTTTCAAAATCATAATGTAAAACAACAGAGATCAATTTTTAAAAACCCCACCTTCTTCTCCCCCTCCTGCCCTAAATGTCCTGCTGCTACACTGAATTCCTGTTTTCTTTTACATTCAAATCTTTTCATGCTAAGATTTATTAATAGTTTATCTAACTTCAACCTTGTCCCCTAAGTGGTCAAAATGTACATTACCCCAACTTCAAAGCTTCTTGGATGCTGAAAACAAATTTGAAATACTGCCTTCTAAAATAAAAGGTTTCTAAGAAACAGTGGAATGAATGTCCAAGACCTGAATTTCGGGACACACTGAATGCTTCTGTAATCTTATCCCTGTGCACAGAAACTATTTCATTGCCAGTTCAGAAGGTTGCAAATGTGACAGACACAGGGCATAAAATCAACTTGGTTGTCAGCAGAATTTAACAAGAACCAGGTCTTTTTGCTACTTCCACAAACTGTATTTAAAATACACAAACACATAGACACACACAGCAAAAGGAAACCCCCTCTTTTCTTCTGGACCTACTCTTGATCTCTTGCTCTGAACCTTTTAGCAGAGCTCTTTTCTCTTTACATAGAGCTGATGCAGTTGTTAATACTTAACTTACAAATACTTTTTGGCCACTAACCTGATTTTTAGTACCTTTTTCTTTTCTTTTTTTAAATTTTTTTATTTAAGTCATTTCTATATCCCATGTGGGGCTCGAATTCACGACCTTACAATCAGGAGTCGTCTGCTTGACCGACTAAGCCAGCCAGCTGGCCTGGTCTCCAGTATCCTAACCAGATAGTGAGAAAAAGAATTAAAAAAGTAAAAGGAGCATCTTGCTTCTTGTTAGTGGTATTGCTGAAAGTCCTAGTCAGTGAAGAAATGATAATTTTCAAAACTACTGGCCCCCAGATGCAGGGCAGCTCAGCCCTGGACAGGAAGGTGCCAGGGTGGGGCTGGGGGGCGGCAACCACGGCCTTACCCCTGGAATGGAGGATGGGATTAGAGGAAATGCTCAAAAGCTGCATTTCTACCTCAGGAAGTATATCTCACAGCCCATCTGCATTTCATCTTCCCCTGTAACCTTTTCAGAAATCCACATTCGAAGCTAGCTTTTGCTGATAACAAGGAATACGTATCAAATACGTAACTAAAACAATGCACTTTCTACACTTCTCTCACTCTGACTTTTAAAAAGATCATTCTATTTGTCTAAACCAATACATTTGGAGCTCTAATATTACGGAACAATGTGACATCGAATGGTTCCTGTCCAGCTTTCAATCCTGTTGGAAGCGGTCTGGTCTACAGGATATCTCTGCCACTGAGGTCTGAAGCCCTGGGATTAACTTTCCTTGCAACTTAATTAGCTGTGTGATCTCTGCCTTTGTTTCTTCCAGTGCAGAACGAAGCCATCATCCCCCCACCCAGCATCAGTCAGGGTCCCATCAGGAGAACAGAAACCATGCCAAGTGTCTGAGATCAAGATCAGTGCTGGTGGATTTGCTAAGCTGTTGATAGAAGAACCAAGAAGCCAGGCAGGGGTCAGGGAGGCAAGGCAGAGCATGCCAGCCAGCAGAGGGAAGGACAGATGGACCCAGGGAAGGGCGGTGGGGTTACGGGCCTAACTGGGATCATGGAAGGCCTCGTCAGCAGAGTCAGAGGCCCTGCAATACTACGTGAGGGAGAATGGAGGCCACATGCTACGCCCCTCTGCTGCCTCCTGCCCGGTGCCCCTGCTAACGGAGCTCCCCCCTGGGGCGGTGCCTCAGGAGCCAGGGAAGCAAGCGCAGCATGGGTACTCTTGTGAAACAGGGCGTGGGCAGGGCAGGGGGCAGGGGGCAGGGGGCAGGGGAGGGATGGATTCGAGTGTATAACTGCCGGGGACCAGCACCCTGATTGGCAGACTTGGAAAGACTAGAATCCAGGTTCCTAAAGCAGGTTGTGCTCCAAATGGTGAGCTCTCGGGGCGCCTGGGGGGTGCAATCGGTTAAACCCCTGACTTTTAGTTTCAGTTCAGGTCGTGATCCTTAGGTGGTGCGATAGAGCCCCGCGTTGGGCTCTGTGCTCAGTGGGGAGCCTGCTTGGGATTCTCTCCTTCTCCCTCTGCCCCTCCCGCTTGTGCTCTCTCTCTCTCAAAATAAATCAATCAATCTTGGAAAAAAATAAAGGTGAACTCTGGTGTGCATGGGTCCTTGGGACTTGGAGTGATGCTTTCGAATGAACTCTTGTGACTTATAAATAGGACTGAGTGTAAATAAACAACCAGAGGAAAGAAAGTATGATGTAGGAAAAGTCAAACAAGCAAATATTTCCATCTGGTAAGGAGTTCATCACTCCCAATGTGATGTTGTGGGCACAGTGGATCCCCGTAACACATAATGGAGACAAGTATCACTTCTTTGTGTAGTTGGAACAGGGGCCAGGAGAATCACCCATTCACCCTCACACCCACCTGAGACATCTCCAAGTTCACAGGTATATTCAGAACTACACAAAGGTACACACAGGTCACAGGTTTAAAACCCCTCTTCTGGGGCACCTGGGTGGCTCAGTCAGTTAAGCGTCTGCCTTTGGCTCAGGCTCAGGGTCCTAGGATGGAGTCCCACGTTGAGGGGGGGCTGCTCAGCGGGGAGCCTGCTTCTCCCTTTGCCTCTGCCCCCTCCCCCTGCTTGTGTTTCTCTCTCTCCACCTCCCTCTCTTTCTCTCAAATAAAATCTTAAAAAAGAAATCTCTTTTGTAACCCTGTTCATATCATTTTCAAGACCTATCAAGTATCTCAAAAGATGTCAAATTAAACCCTGGCTATTACCTGAGGCTAGAACAGTAATAGCCAAGCCTCTAAAGCCGCAAAAGATCTTTGAGGCCACCGAGGGCAACACACTATGTAATTTCAGGAGAAAGGACTCACAAATGCTGCACACAAAGGCAGACACAGGACCGCAACTCCGGATTTTATAGTTGTCACTGCTGTCCTTGGTTAAAAGAGAATCCGTCAACCATGTGCTTCCTAAACTAGCTTCTGCACAACAAAATGCTGCTCATCCCTGGCCCATTATTTCACAATTTCATAGTTTATAATTTACAAGGAATCTGGACTCAAAGAAGTTGCAGGACTTGTTGCCCAAGGTCACAGTCTGTTAAAGGCAACACGCAAATTTAAGACCCACTTCTCCCAACTCCCAACTCAGTGCTCCTCCTGTCTCAACCGGAGGCGGCCGTGAACCCCACGGGGTGCACTCTCATTCGTGGGGCAGAGATTGGGCAACGGCATGCTGCCTTCCAAAATGGTCAGGTCAGTCAGTCCTGCCACGATTGTATTAATCTGACCTGCATTGCAACACGGCTTGAAATATCAATTAAAATTGCAACAGACTGTACTGCAAATGAAAATTTTGTTTGTGGGAAAGCCAGATTTTGCACAACTCCAATGCTCATTTGGAAAGGAAGCTCGTATTTCTAACGCTACCTTTCAAGCACATTTACCTTATATTTTGTCTGCCTGTCATTCTGGGCTCTCCCCACCTCTGTCATAGCACATGCCCTCCCCTGTTGCTCCCTCTAGGCAATTGCCATCCACCCACTAGGTGCCGGCAACTCTATCTCTAGCAATGGTTCTAGCACACGGTAGGACTCAATAAATATTTGCACAATAAATGAGTGCACGAATGGGTAAAAGGCAATGACCAACCATCACATTTTCTGGAAATAGCCAATTCCTATGGCCATAAAGATGAGAAGTCTGTATGTCTCAGACAGGTGTCCCTGAAAGTCAACCCTGGGACAAGCCTACAAGCACAAATTGTTTATGGGAGAGGTGATCCCAGAGTGGGGAAGTGACATGGGGTTGGGAGGAGACACAAGGAAGGTTGTGGGAGGGATATAGTCACAGGCAACTGGGGCTGCACCCCAGCAGGGACTCCGCAGAGGGCAAAGAGTCTGTCTTAGCATTGCCTCCAGAAAGGAGAGGAAGCCAGATACTCACCCACCCACTGCTGCACCCATTGATTGAATCACTCCTGGGACATTACAGCATACCTGCCCACTAGCCGGCCAGCCTGAACGCAGGCAGAGGCTGGGAACGCTTCCGGCAGAGAGACACAGGAAGCCAATGGCTCCGATGAGAACTGCCCCAGAGAGCGAGGCTTGGGACCCCTGGCGCACCTACCTGAACTCAGGTACCATCGAGCCCTCCTGACAGGCGAAAATCCGCGGCAGCGCTGGGTTATTCTCTAGAACCTAAAGAAGCACCAAGGTGGGGTGTCGTGTATCAGGGTCCAGTAATGACAATGGTTTTGAAACACCATATGTTTATTAATGAAAACCATGCATTGCAGCTGTATATACTTCTTTATCAGAAATGCCACTTCAAAGATGAATATATTGAGAACCCAAGACACCAGAAGAGGCTCACTCTTTTTTTTATTCATTAGGGCTTTCTTTTTTCTTCTTTCTTTCTTTCTTTCTTTCTTTCTTTCTTTCTTTCTTTCTTTTTTTCTTTCTTTCTTTCTTTCTTTCTTTCTTTTCTTTTCTTTCTTTTCTTTCTTTTTCTTTCTTTCTTCCTTCCTTCCTTCCTCTTTCTCTTTTTCTTTCTTTCTCTTAGTTTCAGAGGTAGAGTTCAGCGATTCATCAGTTGCACATAACACCCAGTGCTCATTCCATCCATCATGTGCCCTCCTGAACGCCCATCACCCAGTTACTTCATCCCCCACCCCTCTCCCCTCCAGCAACCCTGTTTGTTTCCTGTGATTAAGAATCTCTTATGGTTTGTCTCCCTCTCTGGTTTCATCTTGTTTTATTTTTCTCTCCCTTCTCCTGTGGTCCTCTGTTTTGTTTCTTAAATTCCACATATGAGTGAGGTCATATGATAATTGTCTTTCTCTGATTGACTTATTTCACTTAGCATAATACCCTCTAGTTCCATCCACGTCGTGGCAAATGGTAAGATTTCATTCTCTTTGATAATTGAGTTATATTCCATTGTGTGTGTGTGTGTGTGTGTATTACATCTTCTTTATCCATTCATCTGTTAATGGACATCCGGGTTCTTTCCATAGTGTGGCTATTGTGGGACATTGCTGCTATAAACACTGGGGGGGCATGTGCCCCTTCGAATCACCATGTTTGTATCCTTTGGATAAATACCCAGTAGTGCAATTGCTGGATCACAGAGTAGCTCTATTTTTAACTGTTTGAGGAACCTCCATAGGGTTTTCCAGAGTGGCTGCACCAGCTTGCATTCCCACCAGCAGTGCAGGAGGGTGCCCCTCTCTCCTCATAAGAGGCTCACTCTTAAAAAAACAAAGGAAGCTATTCACCAACTACTTGCTAAACTAATACCTGTTAGATCACCAATTGTCAGCTCACCTACAAAGGAAGAATGAGTTGTTTGCACCTTCTGGCACTTTAGGGGATCCCTCAGAAGAAGAGAAGGCCTGGCCTGTGCTTGGGCGAGAAAGAAGAGAGCCAGGAGGAAGGGTGGAGAGCAATGAGCATCGTGAGCAGCAGTGTCCTGGTTCCGAGCGGTGGCTCCTAGAAACACGCAGCAGCTGCAGTGAACACGCTGCAGCACCCCCGCCCCCCGGCCCACACTGCCTGGGGCTCTCAGGACACACGGCAGCCATGGTGGCCCCACCCCAGTCCCTTTCACAAACATCACAATACCCAGCGAGGGTACCATCTATATTCTAATTCTGCCAACTGGCCCACCGATACTCCGTACAGCATTTTCTCCTCCAGCTCAGCACTTCGCCCTGCATCTGGCACTGCATCCCTTTGTCACGTCTGTAGTCATGCTCATTCTGGAATATTCCTATGGCTTGTCATTATCTCTTAGGACCTTATATTTCTTTTTTTTTTTTTAAAGATTTTTTTTTTTTATTTGAGACAGAGAGAATGAGAGAGAGAGAGAGAGAGCACATGAGGGGGGGAGGGTCAGAGGAAGAAGCAGACTCCCCGCTGAGCAGGGAGCCCGATGCAGGACTCGATCCAGGGACTCCAGGATCATGACCTGAGCCGAAGGCAGTCGCTTAACCAACTGAGCCACCCAGGCGCCCAGGACCTTATATTTCTGAAGAATAGTCTCCTCTCCCTTCCAGTGGCACTGTCCTCATTTAGGGTTGGATGCCTTCCTGGCCAGTGAAGCACGTACACGATGCCATGTCCCAATCAGGGCATCCTGCCTGGAGGCGTGCACTCCATTGGCCCCTCACTAGTACTGCAAATGAGCACCCCATCAGGCATCACCAGTTTCTCCACTGAGGAGTTACTATGTATGGCTTCCCTTGTGACGACTAATCAGTCTAAGAGGAGACACACGACGGCCAGCACATACGTTGACCCTCACAAAATATCCCACTTAGACTCGGCATCCGTGGTGGTTCTGGCCAGAACCGGTGTTCACGGTGAGGACTGCAGATCGTCCACCTCTGGCACTCCCTCCCTGTGTCACAGTCACCCCCTGGCAGAGGCGTTTTTATAATGCTGGTTCAGATAAAAACCAAGCCTTGGGAAGGACACCTTCATGATAGAAAGGCACTAAGTTGTTCAGTCATCCAAGACATTGCTGAGCACTGTGTCCCACGAAAGGCCTCCTTGCTCTCCCATTTATTTACCCTTTAATTATCATTATGGACTCACTGACTCCTGTTTTTTCCAATGGTTTGTAAGTCATTACTCTACTTACTTGTGTTCCTGCTCAGGTCCGGCTAGCTTTGGCCAATGGGAGCCCTGCCGAGATGGCCCCTGCGTCCTTCCGACAAGCCCCATCTTTTTTTTAAAGTCACTCTGTATTTTGTGGCATAAGGCACTCCATACTCACGGACCCACATGTCCTGGCCCTGACATCAGCCATTTCCCCAAGGAGACCTGGCTCCTTTCTGTGGGGGCAGTACTTGACAAAGGTCTGGACAAAGTATGCTAACTTCTGTCACAGAGGTGTCCTTTCCAAGAGCCGGTTGTTATCTGAACCAGCATGATGAAACAAGAGTCTCCCCATGTTCACTCTCTGGAACAAAGAGTGCTAGAGTTCAGGCTAAGAGAAGGAAAACAACACAGGAACTCTGACAGAGGACTGGGCTCACACATGCAAAATGGTACTGCTGTGTGCTGCCTCACCAAAGAAGCCACCTGCTTGGGCGGGACAGGGGTCCCATGATCTGCTCTCTGCCACTGGTCACCTGGATGTTCATCTTCTTTGTGGTTTTGGACAGAAAGCTGCCAGGTTGTTTTAACTAGAAAATGGAGCAGTGACCTTGCTGGGACGCTCATGGAAACCATGGGGCCACGACCTGAATTCGTCTTTTGTCATCATGGTGACGAAATGAATTCAATGACAGGACGCCTGGGTGGCTCAGCTGGTTAAGCGGCCGACTCCTGATTTCAGTTCAGGTTGTGATCACAGGGTCCTGGGATCAAGCCCCGCGTCGGGCTCCAGGCTCCGTGGACAGTCTGCTTGAGGAGTCTCTCCTTCTTCCTCTGCCCCACCCCCTCGGGCCCCCTCTCTCCCTCAAATAAATAAATACACCTTTAAAAAATAAATAAATAATAAATGAATTCAATGGTGCCCTATTTGCGAATCTGGAACAGCACTGGCACCAAAGAGCTCACAACCCATTTACTTTTTCTTCTTTAAACATCGTATTGTGAAAAATTTACAACATGCACAAACAGGAAGAGCCCCATGTGGCCTCACCCACTATTCTTTTTTCATCGCCCTACCCCATGCTCCCCCCTACTTTTTGGCAAGAAAATACTAAAGCAAATTGTAAACAAACTTGAATACAAGTCTCTCACAGTTGAGGACAATACCATTATCATCTGCAGCAAAACTTAAAGGAATAACCTGATTCACCAGTATCATCTAGTAGTACCCAGTCCATTCTCTCCAATTATCTCCAAAATGTCTCTTTACACTTTGTTTAAATTCGGATCTAAACAAACAAGGCCGACACACTTTACCTGATGGATCTAGCTCTTAAGAGAAGTTTAACCCATGCGACCTCCTCCCCTTTTAATGCCACTTACTGGTTGAAGACACTGAGTTCTGATAGAATTTCCCACGTCCTGGATGTGGCTGAGTGTCAAGTCAGCCCTTAATATATGAGGAGAAATGATCCAGGGACCCAGGGAGAGGCAGACATGGTAGATGATGAGGTGATAAGAGAGAAAGGGCACATGCCCGGGTGCCACTGAGAGGGTGACAACAGTTCGAAGAGACAGAAAGAGACAAGGCAGACTGCATTGCTTGCTAAGGGAACCCCTCTAGGAATTATGACACAGGTCAGCCAGAAGCTGCCTGCACCCACAAGCTGGGGCATAGGGATCACAGGAAAAGCAGTCCTCTCTTGCAGAGTTGCGGAAGGAGGTGGCCAAATCTCCCCAAGGCTTCTACGTGTGCCGCCATTCGTGTCCGACGAACTATCACCAGAGGCACCCCGTGAGCATCGTACAAATACCGAAAACATGTCAGTTCATCTTACAGCCTTCCCGACAAAACACTCCTCAAAATCGCTTGTCTATGTTTATTTTTACTTAGTTGACACCATTACCTTGATCTTCTTTTGTTTGTTTAAATATCCGGGTGTGTTAGGAGGCCAAGATCCAGGGGGTACAGAGAGATGCATGACTCGTTGTCATGCAGGAAAATGCTGGCCACTCAGATCCTCCCTGACCCGCTGTCTCGAATGGGACACATCCCTCCTTCTTCCTGGATTCGTTTCCTGGGGCTGCCATAACAAGAGAGCACAAACCAGGTGGTTTCAGACAACAGAAATGTATTCTCTCATAGTGCTGGAGGCCAGAAGTGCAAAATACAGGTGTGGACAGGGCTGTGCTCCCTCCGAAACCTGCGGGAGTGGGGAGCCTTCCTGCCTCTTCCAGCCTCTGGTAGCTGTGGGCAGTCCCTGCCGTTCCTTGGCTCCTAGCTGGATTACTCATCTCTCGCCCTTCAGCATGGCTGTCTCCATGTGTATCCCTGTCCTCACACAGCCATCTGTTCATGAGGACTGACCGAATCAGGGGTCCACCCCTTTCCACTTGACCTCATCCTAACTAACTACATCAGCCCTATTTCTGAACAATCCCATCCTCAGCGACCAGGGATTTGGACTTCTTCTTCTTCTTTTTTTTTAAGATTTTATTTATTTATTTGAGGGACAGAATGAGAGAGAGAGAGCACGAGAGGGAAGAGGGTCAGAGGGAGAAGCAGACTCCCCGCTGAGCAGGGAGCCCGATGCGGGACTCGATCCCGGGACTCCAGGATCATGACCTGAGCCGAAGGCAGTCGCTTAACCAACTGAGCCACCCAGGCGCCCGGGATTTGGACTTCTATGTGTCTTTTGGGGGAGATGTAACTCAATCCTTGACATTCTTCTTCCACATATGAGTTCAGTATAACTTAAGCATACATATATGTAGCTCCAAATAAAGTACAAGACTACCAACCTCCCCTCAACTTAAAGATATTTTATTTATTTTAGAGAGAGAGAGAGAGAGAGCATGGTAGGGGTGCAGAAGGAGAGCGAGAGAGAGGATTCCACTCTGGAGCGTGGAGCCCGACACGAGACTCGATCTCACAACCCTGAGATCATGACCTGAACCGAAATTAAGAATTGAACACTCAACTGACTGAGCCACCCAGGTTCCCCAACCTCCCCTCAACTTAAAATAATCTGTCTGCCTTATCCAAACTGACAGAGGAAATTCTACAGGCCACCAATATCTTGAGGCTGTATGTGATGCCACTAACCTAGAAAACAGCACATCAACCTTCAGTTGTGTGTCCAGAATAAATGCAGGCCCTCCTATGAGCCAGGCTGGAGCATAAAATGCTGGTATCAGAGGGGAAAACGAGTACAAGAAGCAGGGCCAAGACCCCAGACCAGAGCTGTGAGACTCAGAGACTCACGGGCCCACTGGCTCCAGCACGCACTGCTGAGCAGCCTTCGTGCGGTACTGAGCATGGTGGGTGGCCGGGTTTCAGCCTCCTCCGTAGGTGAGGGAGCTCAGCTGCTACGGGGGCAGAGGGGGCGAGGTTCGACGATGGGGCATTGCTCACGAAGCAGTAGGTATTGCCACCTGCCCCCAAATTCTGTAGGTTTTTAAAAAGTGAGGGGTCAACATCTGAAACATGAGAAAAGATGGCATCGTTCTTCAGAAGAAAGTAACTCACATCCGTATGTACGAGACATGGCATTACAGGTTCTCGACCTATCAGAGCCCCTACCAACCCACTTAAAACTGATATTTGGGAAGGCTATCTTCATCTGACGACTCCTAGATGATATAACTCATAAATACTTTCAGGAAGAATAATCATGATGACCAAAGTCTAATAGAAAGAAAAATAAAACAAAAGCAACTCATAATTAATATTTATTTCAATTTGTAAATGCTTGGTGGGTACAGTTATGAGAGGAGACAAAAAGGTCTCCGCACATTCCCGAACTACCCCCAAAGTACCATCCGCCCTGAGAAGTACTGGGTCACGGACTGGGCCACAGAGATGCCCCGAACCCAGGGGACCTGTCCATGGGGTGCCGAAGGCTGTGGCGATAATACTCTGCCGAGCCAGAAAGCTAGCTCCTCACAGCATGTGCACTAGAAGATAACAGAACGTATTGGCCAGCTAGAAGTAAAGGAAGAAAAAACAAAGCAAACTCACTGGGGAAGTAGCGTTAGAAGAAAGAGATCATGACAGAGAACTAGGCGGACAATCGCCCCTGGAGATGGCTCTGACCCTGCTGGGTTCCAGGTTCAACGTCATCCCGGGGTACCTTACACCGTCCCACCTTTTCTTTAACTCAACTTCATGCCTGAAAGTCAACACGGTCCTAATATTGCAGTGTACAGGAAGTTTTGATGAGGTTTTTTTTTTTAAAGCTAATAGAAATTCTACCCCACTGCTGGTGGGAAATGTGATGCTACCGGGGAGGGGAGCACTAACTGTGAGGAGGTATAATTTTTAGTTGTTTGTCAGTCACAAACTCAATACAAAGCCTTAGGCAAAAATATATTAATACCGCATCATGGCAAATGCCCTTTCCTCCGTTAAAGACTGGAAAAGTGAACTCCCTCGACTCCTAGCGACCTTGACCCGCACCCACGCGTGCACAGCAGGGAAGGTGCCCCGGGAAGGGTTGCCTCTGCCCATCAGCCTCACGGCACCTTCTGGCAAAGCTCCGCTCCCAGCTATGTGCTGAATCATTGGCATGGGCACTGCCCAGCAGGTCAGGTTTTCAACCTCAAAAGAAAGCAGAGCCGGTGAACGAACAGATTTGTCAACGCAGCCGTGTGGGACTTTGTTCTAGGCTCGCCTCCACCCAGTCCAGCAGCTCTCGGATTTGGATTTGCAGCACACGTGGGGCGGCGGACTCCATCCCAGCGAGGTCTGTTTGATGTGCGTTTCCTTCCTGCCGCGCTTGCCCTCACTCGCCTGGGTTTGCGGGGTCAGCTAGGCCCAGAGGGGGCCCAAGGAGCTCCAGAGATAATGTCCCGGCCAGCACCGGGGCACCAGGTTTGTGTCACGATGCCATTTTTCCAGAATAGAAATGTCGATCTGGAACTGGTGGTGCTTTAATGTTAATATTTTCTTTCCCTCCTGGGAGTGGGATCACCAATTGCTGGCACGGTATTTTTCTGCTTTAAAAGTTAATTAATTAAACAACGGGTCCTAGGCCACAATCTCCCTGAAATTCTGCTCCAATACGAGATTTAGTCACTGTTAGGGGTTGGATTTTTCCTCCCAGATTCATACGTTGAAGTCCTAAAGCCCAGCACCTCAGAATGTGAACTTGTTTGGAAACAGGGTCATTGCAGATATAATTAGTTAAGAGGAGGTCACACTGGAGTGGGGTGGACCCTCATCCAGTAAGACTGGTGTCCAGACAGAGACACAGAAGGGGGACACCATGTGAAGATGAAGAAAGAGATGAGTGTGACACAGCAATAGCCAGGGGAGGCCAAGGACTGCCAGCAAGCCACCAGAAGCCGGGAGAGAGGCCTGAAGCACCCTCCCCCTCCCAGCCTCAGGGGGACCCAGCCTGCTGACACCTTGATCTTGGACATCCGGCTCCAGAACTGTGAGACAATAAATTCCTATTTAAACCACCCACCTCTGGTAGTTTGTGAAGGCAGCCCTGGCACATGAATACATTTATTTAAATTGATTTTTGAGTTTAAATATTGGCCATCTAACAAAGTACAACAGATTATTAGTATGTAACATATAAAATCCATAAGGAGAGGCATTTCTCATCCCAACAGTTACAGTTTTTAATTACAGAGAAGAGAAATGTATTGTCTATCAGAAACTCCCCCTATGGGCTCTCCTCATCCAAACCTGATTCTTTCTCAGGAATATCCCTGGCATTCCCAGGAGGCTCATGTGGCGTGTTTTGAGCAGAAATGATGAAGAAGAGGTCAAGCAGAAGTTGTTATAAGCAGGGGCACCTGGATGGCGCAGTCGCTGGAGAGTCCCACTCTTGGCTTGGTTTCAGCTCAGCTCCTGATCTCAGGGTCGTGAGATCGAGCCCCGCGTTGGGCTCTGAGCTCAGTGCAGAATCTGCTTTAGTTTCTCTCGCCCTCTCCCCTCCCCTACTTTCTCTCTCAAATAAATAAATAAATCTTTAAAAAAGTTATACCGTAAGAAACACCCACCTCCAACTATGACCCGGGAAAACCAATGCAACAGAATAATTCCAACTAACTATTTGTGTCCAAATCAATCAGGACAACATGAGATGCTTCTTTCCTATTCATCCTCTGTCCCTGGACTTTTCCAGGAAAGTTGACTGTAAGGTGAGTCTGCCTCGGATTCGCCCCCAAATAACCTACCTCTGAACTCTTGGTTTATAGCACAGGTTTTGTTATCGATTAGATGTTTTATCACTGTATGTTTTATTATACTAGTGACTCCGGTTGGTTAGGAAATTAGTTTCCAGTTTGCTAGTTTAGCTTGCATGATCTTAGAAAGGGTTTCCAGAAGGGTTTCTTGGCATGCTTTCTCCAAAGAGAGCTCAATTATTTCCTGAAAGTAAAAGCTGAGAGGTTTATGTCATGTGAAATTATAATAATAATTCGATGGTATCGTACGCAAAATGAGAATATAAATCTTGTTCATCACTTGTTTGGCTAAACTTAAAACCAATAAAGGCAGACAGACATAGAAGATATTAAATATATTTTCTTTCTTTTCTCCTGCCCACACAAGAGTTAAAGGCAGCTGGGGCCTCGAGGGGCAAGGCCCCAGGTCAGCCTTTAGCCTCTAAGGGGAAGCAATTACAATGAGAATACTTTTCTCACCCAAATAGCATGCCCTGCATAATGATGGGGACACATCCCCACAACACAAAGGCAAATGCCAAGAGACGCTTGGAATCTGACTCTCACTATTAAAATCTCATACAATCCTTCATTTTACACCCCTCAGAAAGAAGGTGTATGGGTTTTAATAGCTCCTTGACCTTTAGCCCTGACAGTGGAAGTGAAGACCTCACTGGCCATACCAACAATTGAGCTGTCCCTGCATTTATTTGGGCTCAGGAAGGAGCGTGTCCCCTTCTCTCTGGGGACAGGGTTTGAAAGTGACAAATCAGGGGGCAAGAGGAGGGGCAAGTTTCACTAATAAACAGAGCTCAGTTAAACCTGCACAGGTGCATGACTTATGATTTCTCTCTCCCCACATGAGCCAATGCCAGTTACCTGATGAAACACGATGACTCAGTGCTAATGAATGATGGCTCCTGGTTGAGCCTGCAGTTCATTAGCGCAACATCAGCGTTAGCCAGAAAGCTCAACGGTCTACAGAGCACACATTCTAACCCAGAAACACTGCCCGTGGCCCGCAAACTGGCACGGATCTGACTTATCCCACCACCCACAAATCCTTCTGGCTGTTCCCAAATATTTACTCGGAGTTAAAAAATATTTGTGTGCACTGTGAGGGCCCCCCGATGCATTCTCAGTATTTAGGGGAAGGCCGTTTTTCGGGGCCATGCCAATGTTGGGGGAACATCCGTGACAAGGATGGGTGCCCCCCAAAGAAAAGTGTCCGTCCCCTGACCCCCGACACTGATGGTTCCCACATGAAGGGGGCTCCTGAGTGCTAACCTGCTCCCTCTTGCTGACCTGAGCTGGGAATTGCTCTGAATTGTAACTCTTCCAGGCTGGGGCCGATGGACGTGGTGGTCAATGAAGCCAAGGGCAACCACACCTGTCTCCCGTGGGCTGGCCACACCGGGGGCTGGCCACAGGAGCAAACTCTTGTATCTCTGGTACTGCCCGGAACCCGGCAAGAGCAGCACAAAGATGGTTTCGAGCCATCAGCACCTGGGGTTTAGTGAGGGAGATTCCCCTTCCTTGGGGCATGGTTCTAAGGTCCAGCTTGTGTTCCCCACCTGTCTTTTGAGTAGCAAGTGATGAAAAACAACCTAAAACTGACTTACACAATCAAGGGGATTTATGAATTTCAACTCTCGGGTTGAACTGAAAGAAACTGCCATTCTTGTAGGTCAACACTTGTCAATTTGTCAGCAGTATTCTATGCTTCCGACGTTCTAAAAAGCCACGAGAGATCATTTTAGCTTCAGGAGAGGCATGATCCAGCAGCTTATCAAGTGTCTCCAAGGACTCAGATTTCCCCATCTTTCCAGTCTGCCTTCCATGGGGACAGGCTCCTCTCAGACCTCGTGAGTCCTCACCCCGGCAGGACCCAAGGTATCTCATGATGTCAAAAGGGCTGCAACGTGCCAAAACATACATCTGTACACCCTATCATCCAGGAGAGGAAAAATGGTCTTTTCAGAAGCACACACAAACACTGGCAAACAGCTCTTTTGCTTCCAGTTCTGACAGTGAAATACTTTTAGTATATGTGCTGCCGAAGTGAGCACTGACAGTGAAATACTTTTTCACTACAGTCAGGAGATGTTTTGTTTTGTTTTGTTTTTAGCTCAAGCTCATCAGGGCTCATCCTGGAGTTAGGAGGAGGGTCAATCCCACCCATATCACATAGCTGAGAGCAAGGGAGGCTGGTCTCCTGCCGGTCAAATCTGGGTGCTGCAACCAGACGGGAACGGACACTTGGTGGCAGAGAGGACATGCCCAGGGCAGGCTGCTAGCGCTTCGTGGAGTGTGACCAGAATAAGACTTTACATTCAGTAAGTGCCCTGAGTGTTAGCGGCCACCTCATGGGAGGAAGGCCATGGGGCTAAGGGACCTTACTCCCTGCCAGTGGGGCCATGTGGGCCTCAAGCAGGTCTTTGAGAGGACACTGGACAGTGCGCCTGTGCCCAGCTGGGGACACGGAACCCTGCCACGTACATAGTCTCCGATCCGCCTGGTGTCTTGGTGCTGCCCAGGCAACTCTCCTTCCCTTCCGCACGGCACTCCTCATTCTCTCCTCCACCACCTCCCCCTCACGGAAGATGAGAGGCGTGGATTCCCGTCTCCCTTTCTCCTCTTTCCAACTCTTCTGGAACATTCTGGCTTCCTTGGCCCTTCCAGCCCAGGGACCTGTGGCCGCCAAGCAGCTCCCTTCTCCCACACCCTCCAGCCCCTGCCCATCGCTCCAGCGGTCCCCCACGCGCTCCCCCATCACACCAGTATTCTGGACAAAGCAGTCTCTCCCAAGAGGGCCAGCCAGGACTGTCCTGCTGATGTCCTAGGGCACAACTGCAGTCTCAGTCCTAGCCCATGGGCTCAGAGCCAGCCTGGCATGGGTCCCAGCTGTCATTGTTGGTGACCTTGGCTGAGTTCTCTCTTGGCCTCTGGTGCTTCATCTTTAACACGGAGATTATAGCAGGTTCCCACCTCCTGTGTGTCGGGGGAGGATTGGGCGAGGTCCTAATGTGACACCCTCCAAAGCGTGCCTGGCCCGTGGCAGACTTGCTCTTCTCCGTCCCTCCAAGGACATTTCTGTGGCAGTCTCTCTGTTGGGCTCTGAGCCCTGCACACCCTTGGCCTCCCTGCTACCTCAGTGCTCAGCTTCCTTCCAGGCCTCCCTGTCCCCTAGATGGAGAGCTGACAGCTTTTGTCTCCAACCTGGACGACAGGACACCATCAACTCCCAGATGCCCAAGCCAGCCTCCTGGAACCGTCTCCAGCTTGCTCATGTCTCAAAGGGTTTGCACCTCCAGGGCTTTCTACAAAAACTGATGTATGGAAACTTCTCCCTCGGCTGAATGGGTGGATGGAAGGTCTCTGGTCAAGGGATTCAGGAGAGTATGGAGTCACAGGGTCATACTTGAGGTCATGACAACAGTTGCCTTCCTCCAGGTGGTATGAATAGGGGAGAGCAGACAGAGCCTTAGGGAACAACCTGTTCAGGCCTGTATCCCCAGGCCGAGACGGTTCCCAACTCAATGCATAGTTGGGGGGTAAATTTTAGGGACCCGAAGAGGGATGGTTTTTCCTTCATTCTTACACTTACTAAGGCTAGTGGTTCTTGATCTTTGGGGAATAACAGGCCCCTTAAGGACTTAAGGAAAGTTCCTAATACCTCTCTCAGAAAAACATGCATATGAACAAAATGTTTCATGTAATTTCTGGGGTTCTAATGACCTCCCGGAGCTGCTTCACGAAGCGGAGATCTGCTACCCTAAACTATAGGTGCCACTCTTTCAAGCCTAACTATTCAGCTACACCAGAAGTTACCAGAAAGATCCTTCCTTTGGGTTTCTCCTCCTGAGAGAGAGGGTGTCAGAGAGAGGCAGTTGTCTATGAGATACTGCATGAACACCAACACGAATTGTAAGTTTCCATTTACAACCTGAGCTTGAGATGGGTGAGAACAAATCAGCAGTCCAGGGCCAGCAGCATAAATTACAGGAGGAGCTCTACCGTCCGTCTCTACTGAATCTCGTCACAGGATTAGCTGTGTCTCTCCATGTCCTCTGAAATGCATGACACCCAACGCCGATGACACACTGATATGCCCCATTAAGAGCCTGCCTTCCTGAGCACCCGCATGCCCCACTCTAACTAGTGGATTGTTTAGCAGCTCTATCTGCTTCCCCTCTGCTTATTTATATGAGCTGTACCTTTAAGTGTAATTACACTGTTTAACTGAATATTAAGTAGCCTGGAAAGAAATATGGTGCCAAAGAAGAGACGGTCCTATAAAGACTGCAAAGACTAAGTTGAACGCGTTGGAAAGCTTTGGTCAAGGGGTTGTTTTAGAAAGCCTGGTTAGGAGCCGCCGACAAGACACACTAAAGACCAGGTAGAAAATTCTAAAACTCCCGGAATGCTGTGGTACAGGAATGGTGGGTGCTCTCTCGGCAAGAGCAAGGGAGGTCTAGCTGCTGAGTTCCTGATGCATTCATTCAGTGGACACACACTGAAAAGCTCTGGACAAATAAATGAACACTTGAGTAAACTTAAAGTAAGTTAAAATAAAATGATTTCCCACTTTACCCGACTTTGAGTAATCAACCATCCAAACATACAATTAAAGGGGCTTCAACTACATTCTAAAAATAGGGAGGCAGCCAACCTGAAATCCGAAACAAATCCTGTAAACATGATGGAATTAATTTTTTTTTAAAGATTTTTTATTTATTTGACAGAGAGAGAGAGGCAGACCGTGAGAGAGGGAACACAAGCAGGGGGAGTATGAGAGGGAGAAGCAGGCTTTCCGCGGAGCAGGGAGCCCGAGGCAGGGCTCGATCCCAGGACCCTGGGATCCTGACCTGAGCCGAAGGCAGACGCGTAACGACTGAGCCACCCAGGCGCCCCTGGAATTAATTTCTTATAGAGAAGGCATGTTCTTCTCCTGGCCTGACTCAGCGAACTGGCCAAGCACAGGTCTTCTGGAATCTTTGAGGAGAGTCAGCCTGGCACTGAAGAGGGGCACAGAAGACAGACTCATGCTAAGCTTTTGCTCTTGTTGAGAAGAGCTTGAGGAGAAATGAAAAGACTGTGGAATCCAGTTTGAACTTGAAAAACTCAGGGAACCAGCTAAGAAGGGGCACAATGCTCAGCACGGATGATCCTGAAAGATAACTGATAGTGAAGAGCACTGGAGACAAGAGCAAACATCTACTCCATGATCTCCCTGAAAGGATTTTCTCTGCTATACGAAAACTTCAACCAAAAACACGGAGCGCTTTAGATCGTATTCAGTGTCTCGGGGTAAATCCGTGACCGAGCTCATACCAAGAGGAAAGAGAAAAATGTTCTCTCCAATTATTGCCAAGCCTCAGTAGTACGTCTTAAATGCTGAAATGATCAGTTTTCTGAGAAGGAGCACGTCACTTGGGGCCCCCCAAACCAGTAGGTTTTAGTTAAAAGGAAGGCTTTTAGGGACTGGGCTTGCTGCCAAGTAAACTTGACTAGCCTGGAAGAGTCCACAGACTCAGGTCAGGGGCAGGCTTTGCTGAAGTCATGAGATAACTGCAGCTTGGCAGAGATAAAGGGCGCTTTCGCATAAGCTAATCAAACTCAGGTCCAAGAGCACAGAACTTCCCTGACCCTCGGATACGTAGCCCGCCTTGCCCTCCCTCATGTTTGCTGCTGATAACCTTCCACCCTCCCTTGTCCTCCATCTTTTTGGACAGGCTCCAAGATCCAGGCACCAACAGAGCTGTTCATAGGCTTTCGTCAGCCAACAGGATCCAGCAAGCTAAGAGTATCAGAGCTTTGTCAGCTAACACCTTTCTCTGCCTCGTGCTGTGCCGAGAAACTCCTGGAGTCTAAACGCGCCCATGCTCCAATACACAACACTCAGGCTTCTGACTGCAGTTCTTAACAATCACTATCTTTAAAGGCTGAGAAGTTTGCCAAGTGCCTCCAGCACTGCCTCGGACTTGGTGACATCGCCAGGGCTTTTGGGCAAGAGTGATATCAAAGTGGTGTCTTTGTACGAACCATCTGATGGTGATGGGGATTAGACGTTAGAAGTCGAGATGGGGCTGGGGGAGCAGCTGAGGGACTTCACTTCTTAGTTTATTCAGTCAACAAACACCTCCCATGTTCCAGGAACTGGAAGAGGCTCTAAGGACACACCATGGAACAAAATAATGGCACGGCCAGATCCGGGTGGGAGGCGCCAGGGAGCACACGCAGCGACAATTCAGAGAAGAGCTGAACATGTGAACTAAGGTGGTGACATGGGAGCTGGAGAAAGGAGATGGGTATTAGAGTCGATCAGTCATTCCAGCTATTTCTTACTATCGATTGCAGAAGTCTAACACTTTCACTCAAACTGTAGAACAGGACAAAATATAAAGAGCCCCTCCTCTAGCCTCACATCCCATACCTTACGGGAGGCCACTTTTAACAGGTGGCTGATTTTAGGAAGCGATGCTGAGGGGGAGCAGGATGTCACCCCCATTTCTGGTGTGACCTGGGCAGACACTTCTGAGATAACAAACCAGAGGAGAACTATTTTAGAGGATGAGTGTACTTGGAGCTTGTTGAATTTCTTAAATAACAGCCGTATTGAGATGTAATTCCCATACTATACAGCTCACCCACTTAACGCTGCACAATTCCATGGTTTTTTAGGGCATTCAGATACGTGCAACTGTCACCACAAGCAACTTTAGGACATTTTCATCACCCCAAAAAGAAACCCAGCACACATTAGCCGTGACTCCCCATTTCCCCTCAACCCTCTTCCCCAGAGCTAGCCAACCACTTTCCATCTGTATAGGTTTGCCTATTCTGAACACTTCCTACAAACGAAATCATACAATATTTGGCCTTTTGTGACTGGCTTCTTTCACCTACCATCCAAGGGTGAGCCACGTTGTAATGTATATAGCACTTTTTTGTTGTTAAATAATATTCCAATGCAACAATCAATACATCAGCACATCTTGTTAATCCAATCCATTCATTTATTGATGGATGTTTGGGTTGTTTCCACTTTTTGGTGATTATAAATCCTATGAACATTCATGCCCAAGTTTTTGAACACTTGTTTTCAGTTTCCTGAAGCATGTATCTATCAGTGGAATTGTTGGGTCCTATGTAATTCTATGTTTAACTTTTTAAGGATCCGCCATACTGTTTTCCATAGTGGCTACACCACTTTATATTCCAACCAAGAGTGCACAGGGGTTCCAATTTCTCCACCTCTTTGCCAACAATTATCATCTGACTTTTTTTTTTTTTAAAGATTTTATTTATTTATTTGAGAGAGAGAGAGAATGAGAGATAGAGAGCATGAGAGGGAAGAGGGTCAGAGGGAGAAGCAGACTCCCCGCCGAGCAGGGAGCCCGATGTGGGACTCGATCCCGGGACTCCAGGATCATGACCTGAGCCGAAGGCAGTCGCTTAACCAACTGAGCCACCCAGGCGCCCCTCATCTGACTTTTTGATTATAGCCTTCCTAGGTGTGTGTGAAGTGGTATCTTGTGGTTTTGATTTGCATTTCCCTAATAACAAATGATCATTGAACATCAATTCATGTGCTCATTGGCCATTTGTATATCTTCTTTGGAGAAGTGTATAATCAGATCTTTTGCCCATTTTTCAATTGTTTTATTGAGTTGTAAGAGTTCTTTATAGGTCCCTTATTAAATATATGATTTACAAATACTTTCTCCCATTCTGTGTGTTGTCTTTTCACTTACTTGTGCCCTTTTAAGTACAAAAGTTGTTAATTTTGGTAAAGTTCAATTTATCTATTCTTTTGTAGCTTTGGCTTCTGGTATCACTAAGAAACCACTGCTTTATCCAAAATCATAAAGACTTAGGCCTATGTTTTCTTCCAAGATAATTATGGATCTTTTACTGTGTTCTTGAACTGGTGAACTAAGCAATGAATGTGAAGGTAATGCTACTCCTCTTCGTTACGATATTTTTTTCCATCTGACCATTCTCAACTGATTTCTTCCTAAAGAGCTATTGACACAACAAGCATAGGGTGGCTCAGTCGTTAAGCGTCTGCCTTCGGCTCGGGTCATGATCCCAGGGTCCTGGGTTCGAGCCCCATATCGGGCTCCCTGCTCGGCAGGAGGCCTGCTTCTCCCTCTCTCACTCTCCGAGCTTGTGTTCCCTCTCTCGCTGTGTCTCTCTCTGTCAAATAAATAAAATCTTAAAAAAAAAAAAGCATAATCATGAAACTGAAATTCAGTTCAGAAAAATATTAGAATAATGAAACAAGAGTTTTCAAACTTGAGTTTTCACCCCAGGATACATGTCACTTAAAATTAAAGAATTTTGAATTCTTTCTACTAGAACTTCTAGTTGTTCAGTTACTTCCAGAATTCTCCATGGCTCCAAGACTACTAAAATAAATCAAACTTCCTGATCTAAAAGTGACAACATACCATTTTAATGGTTCCTTATATTACGTGGACTGAAGGCGAAATGCTCGCAATTGCATATTTTGCATTGTTTTTCTGAGGGACCTAAGCTGTTGACACAAGCAAATTTGTTTCACTTGCTTCCTTAAGGGAGGATGATGATGGATTACACAACTGCCCCACATGCCTCACACCAGGATATAGGAGTGTTTCTAGCAAACTTCAGCCTGGTCCTAGAGAGACTACAAATGCCCTCAGATGCAGAGACCACCTGTGGGATCAGAAAGACCAGCTGCCCACTCATCCTCCTTAAAGCAACTCCCCTTGATGTGTCGGAAATGCTACTTTGAAACCTCATGTAGACTTTGGTTCATCCTGAAGTTCATGACTCATTGGCTTCTTTGCATCACCAGCCTCAGTAGAAAAAATAGACTGTGAGCAGGAAGATACCAGACTGAGACAAGAGTAGAGAAAAACAAGCCCTGCCTCTTTCTCCATTTTTAGGATTTTCCCTAACAAATGCGTTGTTCCTACCTACAACTTGGGATTTGTGTTCTCGAAGGAAATTTCACATTTGACAACCAAAACACAAGTGGATTTAGGTTTCAGAATTTATGCAACGATTTCGTCTCTCAAATTCTCAAACATTTGTTGACTGACTGCAGGATGAGCCTCCTGAGAGAACCCTTCCCTCCTCATCCATCATGATGGAAACACCTAGGATCCTTTCCTATTGTTTCTGAGACTGACGTCCAGGTTTTCTGCACGAAACATCTTCCTCCCCTGTTGTTGCCCCTTCCCCAGTCTGTCCCCGCTTCTGAGTGGCTGAACACAGCGGATGTGTAAGCCTAGCCCTGTGCCTGCCATCACGCCTTCACCCCTCCCAGCAGGACCACAAGGCTCGCCGAGAACACAGACCATCTCATTCCCCAGCACCTTACATGCAAGCCTGTGTTGCAAATGCTGATGGCACAGGAGTGGACCCTGATCTCTCAAGGGGGACTCTGTACTATTCTGAGTATGAGAGTTCCCCACCCTGGGGCCAAACCAAACTGCACCTCCAGATAAGGTGAACACAAATGTAGTCAGAGAGCAGCAGAAAGAAGAGTTTAGACACTGGATCTCAGCCCAGCCTCACAGATTCTGTATATGGATGTGATGTGGCCATGTGCTGTGAGCATCACAATTACAATTTGTTTTGTTCGAATTTCACATACCAAATACCTTATCCTAACTAAAAGTGATCTTTTCTCTAAAGTGATCCAGATGGGGACGTGCAGACATTCAATGTACATGTGTGCCAGGCAGAGGAGTGCAAGCTTGATGGTCATTTCTCGTTTTTTTTTTTTTTTTTTTAGATTTATTGTATTTGAGAGAGAGAGAGCGAGCGCGCGCACATGAGTGGGAAGGGCACAGGGAGGGGGAGAGAAAATTTCAAGCAAACTCCATGCTGAGCACAGAGCCCGATGCAGGGCTCGATCTCACAACCCTGGGATCACGATCTGAGCTGAAACCAAGAGCCAGGCACTTAACTGACTGAACCACCAGGTGTTCCATTGTGATCCTCACAATACCCGGGAGTCCACTCACACGTATGGGGCAGGGCTAAGTACAAACAGAGGAAACACACATAGTATGTCTGAGTATTTTCAGTTATGCTAACATCTGCTAATGGCCTAAAAGGCTAGCTTTGAATTTAGGATTTTCAGATTCCTCAAAGTTCTATGGCAGAAGGTGGCAGCACCAGGAGAACCAGCCCCAGCCCGGGTTATGCGCCAGCCATGTCCACATTCATAGACCCAAGGATGACGATAACCACCACAGACAAAGGTAAATCCATGGCACAAACCATTCCCACTAAGGCAGGACTGTTAATGGATCCATTCCCAAGGACTGTCTGGCCTGAAATGAAGAGTCATTCTGGTGAGATCTTTTCATGACTGGGGCAAATCAGATTTAGATAATCGTAAGAACATGGGGATGTGCAGGTATTTGTGTCTCATTGGGCAAGTACAGTTATAACTGGAGAAAGGCAAAAACAAGGTACTGGATGTTCTGGCCATGGAAGTCAGAGTCTGTGGCTTCTGAGGGGAGTCCAACCGTGGTTTATGGTGGCATTGGGAACAGAAGAGAAATTGGTCCAGGGAAGACCAGCGGTCTCCAGCATCATGGACAGATCAGTTTTTGATAATAAATCTAGCAGTCTGAACGTTTACCTCCTCCACCCCCACCTTAGGAACGGCCTGAGAGATACAGACGGTGGGGTCATCTTTCCAGGACAATGTTGGAGTGAAGGGAAGAGAGAGGAGAGGGACTTATGTGTAGGTAAAGTATGAAGTCTTGATCTGGCGTCTTGTGTGGCAGCAGTCTACTTTGATGTCGACCATTTTTGTTGTTGTTGTTAATTTGATTTTGAGGTGTCTCGTGTTAGCACAGGACCAGATGTCTAGTGGCACCTTCTTCAGTTGTGACACATGTGCCCAAGTAGTGACACTTCGTCATTTGGCAGTGGTGTCAGTGATCAAGAAGTCCTAGTAGGTCCTTCCCATCAGTCTTGCTTTTGTAAAAGCATCAGAGTAAAACAGTAACTGTATGTCAGTGACGAAAGATTGTAAAATGTCCAGTTAATGTGATGAGAGTTCATTTAAAAAGGAAATGTAGTGGCTGCCTGGGTGGCTCAGTCCTTAAGCGTCTGCCTTCGGCTCAGGTCATGATCCCAGGGTCCTGAGATCGAGCCCCGCATCGGGCTCCCTGCTCAGCGGGAAGCCTGCCTCTCCCTCTCCCACTCCCCCTGCTTGTGTTCCCGCTCTCGCTGTCTCTCTGTCAAATAAATAAATAAAATCTAAAAAAATAAAATAAAATAAATAAAAAGGAAATGTATTTATTTCCGTGATACACGGCACTTTAATAACTGAAATTATGATTAAGGACATTATAGCAGGACGTATCAGATTTCTAGGAATTTTATACAATTTCTAGAATACTTGCAACAAATACCTACACAACACAAAGGCGGCTTAGTATGACTTATTTGACGATAGGTCCCATGTAACCTATCAAATAAGGCTAATTAGTTTAACATCTTTCTAAAAAGATAAGGTGAGATAACAAATCTTCTGAGATGCAGTAGGGACTCTGGAAAAAAATAAAGGTATCTCCAGCTCAAAAAAGACATCAATTAGTGTTTGGTTTGGGGGGAGTTTATCAAAAATATCAAAAGGTTTTAAAGCACTTGGTCAAATAGGATCACAGGCCACTCTGAAACAATACTTAGTTATCCATTTAATCATAATGACAAAGACTTCAGGCAAATACAGTTAAATAGTTGTGTAAAAAAACTTGGCTCTATCAACAGAGAAGACTCAGTTTTCTTTAGCAACCAAAGCCATGATAAACACATCATGAAACACAGGAAATTATTTTTTTAAGATTTTATTTATTTGAGAGAGAACACATGCATGAGCGGGGGGGTGTGGGGGTGGTGAGAGGGAGGAGGGAAACAGACTCCCTGCTGAGCAGGGAGCCTCACATGGCGCTCAATCCCAGAACCCTGATATCATGACCTGATCATGACCTTTGTTTTCTAGGCAAACACAGAATCTTTGTTTTCTAGATTACTTAGAAAGGTAAGGAAAACCCTTTCACAATCTCTTATCAAAAGCAGACCAAAAGTCCAAGAACACTTTGCCCTTTTAACAGAGAGAACACCCAATTCTAATTTTGCAGATTACTTTTTTTTTTTTAGAGATTATGCATGCATGAAGGGGGGTGGTACACAGAGGGAGAGAATAATTTTAATAATTTTTTAAAGATTTTATCTATTTCTCTTGGGGGGCGTGGAGAGGGGCAGAGAGAGAGAGAGGGAGAGAGAATCTTCAGCAGACTCTGCATTGAGCACGGAGCCCGATGTGGGCGTCATCTGAGATCACGACCTGAGCCGAAACCACGAGTCCAACGCTTACTGACTGTGCCACCCAGACTCCCCAGGGAAAGAGAATCTTAAGCAGACTCCACACCCAGCACAGAGCCCAGCATGGAGACCAACTCGGGGCTTGAATCTCACAACCCTGACATCATGACCTGAGCCTAAATCAAGAGTCGGTACTAGTCTAGTCTAGTGCCTTACATAGGCTTAACTGACTGAGCCACCCAGGTACCCCTGCAGATTTACTTTTCACATTAAATACATTCACTGAAAAAAATCTTAAATTCTAATCTAAGCCAGCTTGACCACACATAAAATTCTTTGGCAAGGATTCCTTTTCCACAAACTTCTACAACTTTTTAAATACCCCTTCAAATTTTATCCTGTTTTTCCTCTTTCCCATTCTGAAATACCCAGCTTCACTTAGGGCAAAATCACTCTTTCCCCTCAACAAAAGTGCATCTTCATTCCTCACACCTTCTCTTACCAAACAAAAACACACATCTTATTTTCCTTACATACAGAAATGTTGCCCTTATTATTTCTAGTACCTTACATAGCTTACAATTTTTAATGCTTCAAATACCTTAATTTCTGAGGAAAATAATAAAGTTAACAATTGTGAGCTTTTACTGTAGCATTCTCTGACAAAGCCATAAACACATTTTATATTTTCTAGAAACACACGTTTTCTCAGCGTGGCACAAAACATGTTTACTCCTAGACTCAAATAGCTTTAGTTGCTTTGTAAAAAAGAAGCCAAAAAGTAGATAAACCTATCCATATTCGGTAATCAATGTTTCAGTATTTTATTTAGAAATGACCTAGGCATTCAATGACTAATTTAACTTAACAAAACTTCAAGGTTTCAGGTTACCAAAACATTTGGGAAACTATTTAAAAAGTTCACCTAAAAACTTCTGACCCTCTTATATCTATTTAGTTACTCGTTCTCTCAATAATTACGTTTAATTATGAAAATTTCATCATACCAGGTTATTTTTCCTGATGACCAATTTTATAAACCGAAACAACATGAACTTATTTGATTAGTAAATCCAGGTAGGATAAAAGATATGTGTGTGCATTATATTTAATGGTGATAATTCTATAGACATGTCTACTTCAATTAAACCAACAAACTTTAATCAGCTTTAATACTGGGTATTTTCCAAGATCACATGAACCCGGAAAGTATTTAGGCCTCTATTCTATTTTTGAGAATTTTATCAATACTTAATTCATATAAGCACCTAATTTTAAGTCAATTAATTGAATAGAGCTCTTTCACAAATTAATTTTGGCAATGCCATCTAGAAGAGGGAAATACCCCACATGTACAACACGTATGTATAAACACATATACCTATAGATAGAAATCAACAGAGACCTTATAGCTTTTCTTTTAAAACTTTAGCCATGAGACACGTAGGATAATGCAGAACTTCACTAGCTGGATCCAAATCGTGTGTCTGGAAGATGAAATGAGTAAAGGTTACCTGCTCGGGTGACTAAAGCTTTTTACTAGTATTTGTGGAGAAGACACTTAAGATTTTTTGTTTGCCTCAGTTTCAAAGAACCTTATCCCCCTTTTGTTTTTCTTCTGGTAAGAATGACCTACCTCAAGTGTGTATTTCAAAGACATGGCCTAGCTAAGAGTGTGGAGAGACCAGGTAGAGCATTTATATCCCAAAGGCACAGGGGGGAAAAGAGCAAGTTCCTCCCAGAAGGGACTTTGTTTCCTAAGGCCAGAATTTTTACAATACTGACCAGCTTTTTGAGATCAATAAATTAGGATTTGTAACAATAGGTAAACTTGAATTGTTCCCAGAGCTGCATTTCTGGTTTTACTAAAATTTGTAAGATAAGGACAGTTTTTAATTCCTCAAAGAATTGGATTACTGCCTAATGACACCAAATGGTTGATTTGTCCATCTAACCATTTTATTTTTGATTTGTTATGTATCAGGGATCAGATTTCCAACTAAGATGAAAATCAAAGATTTCTATGTTCTGTATTTAGACCTGTTTGTGTTCGGGAAGTTTTAAGTAAATCCTTTTTTACAAAGCCTTTCAGAAGGTTTTTCTTTCCTTCTGGATGCATAGTTTTTAGTTTAGGGGAGAAGGCCTAAAATAAAAGTACGATCAGGCACTGAATTATCAGCTTCGAGTTTGGCCAACTTTTCACCACAGAGCTACTTTACAAAAATCTTTTAACTATTTTGTTAGTTACCCGCTAGGACAAATGATAAATATTTTTGGCAAGAGTGAACATCCCCTCTTGGAAGTAAGAGGGGTCCCCCCACAGAGGGTGCCAAGATGTCTACCTTCCCAAGATCCAGACAGTCATTCCCAAAGACAACCAAAAGGAAGAAGTGACAACTGTCATGTCCAAGGCGGGCAGAAAGCCAAGCCAAGTTCTTAGGACACAAAACGAGACAAGCAAGGAGGCAAGAGCTATCCCTGGGGAGAAAGAGAGACTGGATAACCAGTGGGTTGGATTTGGAAAGGAAGAGACAACTCAAGAAATTTTATTTTTCCCCTTCTTGACTGGGCACTGCAGACAGAGACCCAAGAGAGCTGACTCTGTAAGGACCCTCACCCTTAACCAGCCTCTGCCAATTTTCCCAAGACCTCATCCTCAGGCCCCAAGTGGGCTTAGAGACTGTAGCTTCAGTTTATCTACCAGAACCTGGCAAGGTTTTCTGTTCATTTTCAGTTTCCCTTGGCTGTTTAAGGGAATAACAGCCATTTACCAAAAACTCCCCCGGAGTCCCGTCAACTCTGGGAGGGGCCCAGGTGGGAGCTCTCCTTTGAGAGCAGAGCTGGAGGCATCCATAAGGCCATTAACTTGGCAAACTTTGTTTATGGTCTGTTCCTAAGTCCCTTTCAAGGTTCTCGGCTGCGGTCATGAGTTCTGTCAGACTGATGGGAGCTCAGTTCCATCCTGGTTTGTTTGTTTGTCTGAATCAGTCTACTAGCCTCAGGAACTGGTCCATTTACAAACAGGGCAGCAAGACCAAGGTTGGGTGGCCTTGTTTATTGTATGCAACCGGGATGCCACAGGAAGAGAGCTTCCACACAGGCTTCAAAGTCTGCCACAGATTCATCTTTTTTGTTTGCTTGTTTGAATAATAAACCAAATGGGGCAGGCAGGGAAAACTCCTTCCAACAATGGCTTTTAAAAGGCCAATCACCATTCTGTAAGCTTTTTCTGGTCCATGAGGGGAGTGTGTTTAAGACCGAGTATCCTAAATATCTTCAGGTTTACACCAATCTGCTTCATGCATCCATTTCTGGGCTTCCTCAGGGCCAACCAGTATGCCCATAAGCCCACAGAAATCGGAAAGCCTGGGGTCCCCAGCCCTGCTAATGACTCTAAATTCTTCAGGAAACTTTTGGGGATCCTCCCTGGTCTCAGGAAATTCTCTGACTATGGCCCCTTAGTTCAGTCTTTGACCAAGAAGTTTAAGATATCTGAGGAGGATCTCCTGCAACCCAGGGTAACCCATTCTGTTTGTTTGGTTTGGGAGCTCTGGCTTTCAAAATGCTGTCTAATGGGAACGTTCCTCATAATGGCCATTGTAATTCTAGACTGTATTTAGTAAAACTTTGTCATTGTTGTAAATATCCACAGCTTCTGGGACCACAGTTCTTAGACAACAAATAAGCAGTTGTGCCAAAAAGGTGGTGTGCTCAATTCCTGGAGCTAAGGCTTTGGGTCTTCTGGAGCCAAGCTAATACCCAAGGGGATGTGTCGCTGGGTTGGGGACCGTGTGTTCTACAATGCACCTCACCACATGAAGACTTTCTTGAGGTTGGCAGGTGACCTAGTGTCAATCTAACCTGTTCTGTGACCAACTTACGGATAAAGTTAGGTGGCAAGCATTCTAACAGCTTTTAAGTGCTCAGCCCATGCCCACCAATCATGCAGGTTTGGGCTTCCAAGATTCCCATTAACAATTGCCTTTAACTACACAAAACACACTGGCTGCAGGCCAGCTTACATCATACCCAGTTCGACCCCAGCTGGCATGGGACTGAAGACAGGACTAAACCAGCAGACCCCAAACAAAGGGCCAGCTGTGGAGTGAACCAGCAGCAGCATGGAATCGGAGACTTACCCAAGGGCTCAGGATCCTGATCAGATGGGGACTGCGGACTGGACCACCAGCAGTTCTCAACATGAAATCAGGGACTGTCATCAAATGTGAGGTTAGAAAGCCAATTAGGTCAGAAGCTTGACACAAAAAAAGCAGAGCTCAGAACCGAGAGGAACTTACCCACGGCCCTCGGAAACAACGAGAAACACAGAGAATGCAGTTTGTGGGTACCATGCCTGTGTTTCTCGTGGCCCCCGAAGCCATCAGAAGTGTCCTTCAGATCCCATCACTGCCACCCAATCTGTTAAAATCCAAAATTCCTCAGAATAAAATGTAAAGATCTTATTTTTATTCAACAATTCATCAATCGGGCAATATCCTGTCTGGCAAATAGAAAGAAGCTCCAAAGAGCTGTACCAAACGGAAGACGTTTATGGGCAGAAAGAGACGAGCAGAGCTGACTGTTTCAGGCAAAGTCATCTTCCTCTGAGGGGTCAGCGGCTGAGGGAGGATGTCCACCAGGAATTATCTCGCTAGTGCTGACCAGGTAATTCCTGACTGACTGGCTTAAGATTCCACTCCTGGGAGAGGCTGAAATTGCCATCAGTTTAGGTATCAAGTCTTGGTGTGGTGACATGGGTATAGCACAAGTGACTCAATTTGGGGCCTGTTGCCTCTTTTTAAACAATGCTCTGTAATTAAAAAAATTCCTTTCCAAGGTGCTTTAGTTATTTCTGAAGAACTCCATTGCTTATCAGTTGGTTAGCCTGCCAGTGGAAACTTGCACAGTCATACGTAACTACAAAGTACTTAGAATCTAACTCATCCTTTAAGAAAAAAAGCATGGGGCAGAAAATAAAGATGAAAGAATTAGTCTACTGGAACTCCACTGAGAAAATGAACAGAGCCATAACAGATTTCCTCAGGCCTCATCACCACCAGCTACATTTCTTCAAAAATCAGACTCCAATTGTCCCATAATCTCTTTCAAATTTTGTTTTTGTGAAGTACAGAATCAACATTTCCTTAATGAGTATATAAAACAGTTTTTGCCTCTGAATGAGGAATTTTTTTAAACTTTAGAACCCATATGACAGAATCTCTTCAGTAAATTTTTAGTCTGTGAGAGGGGACATAAATGTCCTCTCATGGTTCACGGGTTTCCTTTTATGTTGACTGCATTTTCTAATCAAGGAAGAGGTAAGAGTCTTTTTCATAGGTCCTATAGGCCACCTTCTCTTTTTATCATCTATTTCAAGTAGAACAATTAGCAATCTTTCATTTCTGAGCTTTTCTTAATTCCCCGGGAATGGAAACCACGCCGGAGCAGGCAGTGCTGGGTTGTTCAGGAGAGAGCGCAGCGCAAGGAGGGATGGGGGGACACTGCCCACCTCACGTCAGACAGACTACTTGAGTCTGGATAATTAGCACATTACATGACTCTGCTAAATAATCAGATTCTAAATGTTAAAGGCAGTTATACACCAAATAGACAGGAAATCGTAGTGGCATATTTTAAAAGCCAGATATATTTTTTTAAAAGATCATGCCTACAATAAGTAAATTATGTAGTGATGGAACATCAAAAAAAGTTGATGAACAAAAGGCACAATTCAAAGAGTTCAGGAGTAGAAAGAACAGAAGAGTTCTTTTTGGTTTGGTTCAAAGTAGGAGAAAAGGGAAACAGGTGTATTAAAATTATTTCTCAGGTGAAGGCATCTGTCAGTTGAAGCAGTTAACACTGGCTTCTTTCTCCCTGGTCCAAAGCAGTCTTTTCTTTCCTCCACTTCTGAGCATGTGTTTAATCTTCTGCTGTATAGAAGTGATACATCAGAGCCACCAGCACTGCTGAGATGGCTGGGATCACCCAGTTGGTCCACCAGCTGGAAAGAAACAGCAATGATGCTTGCATGAGGTTCGGCGCACAGGACTCAAAACCTTTGCTCCTTCTGCTTACCATGAAAATCACTGTGGCATGTTTTTATTATCTCTATAACTTGCCTGGATGAAACGTCAACTCTGAGTTGTTAAAAGCAACATGAGCACCACATATGCCCTAGTACACCAGCAAGTGCTCTAGCTTTGTAAGAAAATTAATGACCTCCATCCCCATTCCACTTAAATCTATTTCTCTTAACTTACACCAAGAGCTATGAATCACTCCCCCAACAGATGCTACCTACAACTAGCGACTTATCTAAGGACATCAACTCTGGGTTACGTATCACAAGTTCACAAAAGCAAATATTCCTTACAGGCTTTATTCTACTTACACACAGTAAGAATTTAAAACAGCACTAAACTGAGAACAAGAAAATCAAGGTTCTCATTTTGGGAGACCCAACCACAAGCCCTATACCCATGAGGAAAGCACATCTCCTGGACTGTGAAGTTAAGGAGTTTGAGCCATAGGATTATTAAGGTTGCTACGAGCATGACAGCTCTGTGTTCTGTGATTCTGTTTTGAAAATCTAATCTTTAGCCATGCACAGTAGATTTAACACGTTAAGAAATAGCAAGGTCAAAGCTTGCAGCAAGGTACTTAATCTGTGGTCCATAGGTGTAAACTCAGAAAAATCCCTAATTTACACACAGTTTCAGTCCTGGTGCATAGAATTTTTGATCAACTAAAAATGACAGATTACAGATCAAACCAGGGACAAAGCTAGAATGATCTTCAATTTAGATATGAACCTACAGTTTCTTAGAAAGTAGAATGTGAATTAAGCCAGATAACTCCTATAAAGACATATATTTTCTGTCATAAACTTTCTATCTTTTAATACTCTTCACACATCAACCCATACAAAGATTGTGTTCAATACAAAGATTTAAACTGCAAAAAAGATTACAAACGTAACTTTCATCTTGGTGGGGTTTTCAGTTTTCATTTAGACGGAAACTTAACCTGTCAATGAAATGTACAGTGAAGGACTACTGCCTGAAGGCAGGGAATGTACCAGAACACCGACAGACTGGTGCAGTTCCGTTTGACAGGGTGAAATAAAATAGGCATAAATGTGTGGTTTTGAGCTTGGGGCCAAATATCTCTACCAGAGAGATATATATGCCAATTATGCAAGTCAATATGGTAGAGCTGTCACAAATGTTAATAGGATCTTGGACTGTGACAAAGAAATCCAGTCCCTAGAACAAGTGATTCATGCCACACTTGGAGGAACACTGAGCTTAGGGAGATATAAACACTTAGATACAAACACTTGGGGAGATATAATCACTACAGTGTAAGAAACAGACCATATATTGAATAAGAAAGGATATTTGCCTTGGCAGTAAGACTGTGTAGGCCACAGGACTACCCTGGAGAAAAAGAGACCCAACTTGTTCTGTCCATACTATAGAGTAGATGCAGCTGGAGGGAGAGATCTGGGGTAGAGTGTCCAGAGTCTGAGCTGTCTGACAATTGAGGAGGGGATGTCCTGAGTCATCTGGGCACCAAGTGGAGATGATCCTGGGCTGTCCACTGAGCGTGGGCACAGTGGGAGCCTGAGCCCTCAGGTGGGGGAGGAGCCCTAATCCCACCCAGACTTGACTGGCCTGATCAGTTACCTTAAGAGAAAATTACCACGTACCTGGAATTAGAATCAACAGTAGTAATGAGAGTTTCCTGAAACACAAGAGAAAAAGTGAACTTTAAGGGAACATCTGAAGATTTATTCAATTGACTAAGAACTTCTTTTAAAATAAGATCACAGTTTTCAGTATATTCTTCAAAACACATTGAAACGGAGTATCATAAACTTTTCACTAAAATGCGTATTTTCACCATTTGTTTAGAAGAAAAAATTTTAAGAATCATCTGTATTTAAATTACTTGCAGACATAACCTAGATAATTTGAAAAAAAATGTAAAAATAGGCTACACAAAATATCCTCTACACAGTACACATCTGAATAATGTAGAAACTGAAAACTGATTATCATATACCCAGACACATAACCCCACCACTACCTTTAGGAAGAAAAGTTTAATTCTTTAAAAGCATGAATGAAACCTTCAATAAAATCAGTTATTTCATTCAAATTTTATGTGAAGTAAAAGTGTACCCAAATTGTATTAAAAGACATGTCAACCAAAAAGAGAAAAATAAAAACTGTCATTTAAATTATCACACTCTGGACCACCACCTCTCCTGGCCTTCTCTAACTCTGACAAGACAGCCCTAAAAAGTGGAGGCCTCAGGAACTGACCTCACAGGGTCACCAGCCAAGAAACCTCCAAATAAGGACACCCTGTGTGTGTGCTGGGGTCTTTCACAGCTGGCCTATTTTGCCTTCCAGAACTTTCTACGAGAAGTTCTGTCAGTACCATGAAAGTGAACTAATTTTGGCTCTTGAAAAATACATCCTTCCCCAAACAGATGAATAACTAAGGCCTAAGGAAAAATAAACTTTCCTGGCTTGAAAACTAAGAAGCATTCTTTAGAAATTCACACCAGCGAAAGTATTAGTGACTCAAAGGAAGGTAGCCATAAGTAAGGTCGCTTCATCTGAGAGTTCATCTCTGCAGTTTTCCCAAAGCACAAGATAAGCCATTAGCAAAACAATCCACACTCCGCAATGAGGCAAAAAGCTGCACACAGCAAGGCAGCGCATTCATTAGAGAAACCCCAGGAGAAGGCAGAAAACTGTTAGGCAAGAGCAAGCAAGTCAGTTAGGAGACCCACAAACCTGGAAACATGGCCTTTAAGATTCCTGACACAGTAGGGGGGAAAAAAATAAGTCATTTAAAAAGAAAACTTCACACACTTATTATCTTTTTAAGCAATGTTAAATCTTAGCGACTACAGAAAGTATTCATAACTACTGCAAGATTATTTTTCAAATTTTGCATATATGAATAAAATTAACAAGGATTACTAGAAGTTACTGGACTGTGCAAAAGGATTATTACACTATTAGACGACATAATAAATTCTGAAACTGGAGCACAACAGTTCATTGAAAGTAAAATATTATTGTCACAATAGAAAGTTAAGCCCAGAAGAGTAAACAGAACTCAGACACCGATCTGTTATTTTGTTATACCAAGCACATGCATTTTACCAAACATGCTGACAACTCTATGGCTACTAGGCTGGCCTACCTCCTCGTTCATCACTGCCCTGAGCGTTAATGCTAAAACTGTTAGGGTACCTCACCGCCGGCAACAACAACGATCTTCTAAAGAGCTGTACTTTAAAAGATTATATACATTTCTGAGTGTTTATTATCTGTTAGGCTTTTAACCAAGAGATGCCTGAGAGTTAAAGCAAGTTTGAATAACCACTTACCACACTGATGAAAAAGGAAACTGAAACTGTCCTGCCTGTCCAATGGTCTGAGGGGCCTAAGTTGGGCTTCTGTGTGTAACTAACAAATATGTCAACAACCAACAGGCAGAAAAGACTATGGTTTTTATTACAGGCTCTGCCACCTGTTCACTCCATGACCCTGAGGGGTTCAATTTCACATAGGAAAGATTAATAATTCCATCAGTACATGAGAAGCTATATAAAAATCATGCAAAGTACATCAAGTTTTTGCAAATCAAAATCATCTCATTTATATATTTATCTACTCCAGCCTATTCCTTAATTGGAATGCTTTCCTAAAAATATCAGGGACACTGATATTTTTGCCTTTGGAGTACAGACCCTACAGAAGAAGCTTAAGAGACTGCACCCGCCAAACCTGAGATGGGTGCTAGCCATGGTTCTGCAATGTGACCCTGAACAAGGTCAAAGCTTGCAGCAAGGTCTGAGCTTCACTGTTTTTACCTTCCTGGAAGGTCTATGGATCCCACAGGGATATCATGAGACCCAAACAAAGTCACTTAAACAGCAATGATTTGAAAACCACAACCAAAAAAAGGTATTGATACTGATATCCTCCATGTAAGCAAATTTAATAGATACAAATTTGTTTAAAAACGCATCATTTCTAGGTCTACAAATACCTTATCTTGGCAACTAAACACCATGTTTTCCTCCGGGCAGGGTCAAGCTAATAATCTTTGTTGCATCTTATTTCACAATTCAACTAGATATTTTCAGTGGCAACATTGAAAAAAATCAGACCACCGCTTACATTTATCAGCCTGGAGATAGACAGATGGTTATACAGAGACATATACACCAAAAGAAATACCTAAGGACACTCTCTTCTGGCAAACTAGAAGCATAAGAAAGATAAATCCAAAAAAGCAGTCGTGTATTTTTTTTCATTGTATTTGCTTATGTCCTAGAAAGGCAGCAAGTTCTTGTCCTACCTCTGCTCATCTAATCAAAGTCATATATGTTCTAAAAGAGGAGAGAGTCTTTGGGAAATACAGTAGGATGGTAGGAGACCTGCTTACCAACTCAGCCCTAGTTTCTGTTTGTAGGCATCGTCGTTTGAGATATGACTGGACCTACATTAAATCTAAGTTAATGTAATGAGCCTTATCAAATTCTTGTTTTACTATAGCTGAATGATTTACACCAAGATTATTAACATAGTGAAAACCTAACAGGAAAAAAGTGTATACTTTTTCCCTGACCTGACTATGGAGAAAAAGCAAAAACTACATGCATCACGGGATTTCAGTTACCCCAAAAGTAGCCTCAAAATAGGTGCTAATGTCGTATGACCCACAGCAAGGACTCAGCAGCTGTTACACAGGCAATTCAAATTCTGAAGTCCATTTTTTGTCTTCCCAAAGTACTCAGATCACCAACACTGAACTTTTTGAATAGGGAAAGGAGAGACAATAAATGAAATTGCTTTGTAAGAAATAGCATTAATCAAGACTTATATTGTACCATCTGGGGTATGAAGGTAAACATGGCCTTTACGCTCTATTGGATTTACTGCTTTGATTTTGCTGTAGATTAAAGAGAATGTCTTGTCAACAGCAGCGAGCAAATGAGTTCACCAGTTCTTTCATACAAGCCCTGTGGAGTCTCACTGTTGGGCTCTAATAAAAGCAAGAACAGAAACCAAAATGGAAAAATTATTCTTTCTGTGGTTTAAGCAAAACGTTCTTCCATGGTCCTTTAATTACAGGCCAACAACTGTTCTGTCTGCTTGTACTCGTCAGGGACTCTGGCTGTTGTCATCAATTCTTACTATGGATTTATCTTCAAATGTAAGTGAGAAGACCAGCTCAGAGAGAAGGGCTAGTGAACCAGGGCATAAAATTAATAGCCCCTAGAATATATTTTCCTTTCCTAAGGAAAAATGCATCAAAAAGTTATTATTTAATTTGATTAACATTAAATTCAACCAACAAATACTTATTTAACACCTACTATGTCCCAGGGACATGGAGGGGAAGAAGACATGGGTAGTGTTCTCCAAGGTTCAAGTATTAAGACCTCTGCTCAGATTTTAAGTTCTCTGAACATAAGGCTCGTGTCAAATCAGAAGCACAGTGCTACTTATAAAAGTAGCTCTTCAAGAGGTATCTACTGATAATTACGATGAAAAAATGATGTATGGAGAGTCTTACAGAGAGAACGCACAAGCTGTCCTAATGAAACACAATGGCTGGTCTATACACAACATATTTTGCTGAGCCAACAGGTTACATATTCATCTAACCTAGAGAGACCTATGCTGGCCTGGCCTCATTCAAATAGCTCATTCTGTCCCCCAGTTTGACGGTATGAAATACACTGAAGATAGGCACGGCCACTGAGACACTGGGGATGACACACTTACCGAAGGCTTGGTCAACTTTGCTCTATCATCCTGCAATTACAAAAAAAAAAGGCACATTACAGAATGAAAGAACATTTACAAAAGTACCATGTCTAAAGCAGTCACTTTTACTGAGATTTTTTTAGAAAACATTACTATTCAGTAACTAGCACTTTAGGTTCATCTATCTAGGTTGTTAATTACAAAGTTTGATACATCTGACTTGACTGCAAAAATTAATAGCTGATTAAATGATTAATTTTCAATCTAGAGTTCCAAAGTTTAGAACATCATCCATGATAATCACATTTATATGTTCACGTGCATATATATTTATTAGACTTGGATTTTAATCCTCAATTCAGGGAGCAGCTGAGACATAAGTAGATTATTCCCCCGCTATCCTGTGAAATGAGTATGTATGTTTGTATACCTGTGTGTGTGTGTGTGTGTGTGTGTGTAATTTTGTGTGATATCCTCAGTGAATTCCTGCAATCTCCCAACTGCAGGGTTGCAATTTTCTTAAACCTCCAGTTGAGGTAGTCTAAATTAAGGGTTACCTAAAGGTGACCACAGGGAATCCCAGTAGGCAGATGAGGCAGAAATGCTGTAGTCACAGTCTGAAAACCCATCTCTTCTACCCCTACAAGTTTGGAAAGGAAAGAATCAAACATTTTAAGGGAAAGCCTCTCTGGTTACCATAAAACTACCTCACTTTGGTGAAGTATGAAGATGAAGATGAAAATATGTGGGTGAATAAACTCTCCAGGTAAGTGAAGCTCATTCTTTCAGAGTACCCCCTCCTACCACCAAATAAACCAACAACAACAAAAAAAAAACCCACCTCCCTATTCAATGGAAATTGCTCTAAAACAGATTTCCTATTTTTAGGCCTTCCATAAAGAGCCTTTAAGCTTTCCTTCATTCATGGTCATTGGAAGAAATATCAATCAACAAAACTTTTTTTTTTCTTTGGCAATGTTAAATTTCTTAGCTTGGTAATTGGTACACAGGAGCTTATTTGATCAATATTTTATGTGATGCACCTATTGATTTGTATTTACCAAATATTTTATAATAAATGACAATATTAAAATTATTGGCAAGTATATTTGGCAATTATATGATTTTTATTATAATCATAATGATAAAACTTTTCATATGGGTTTTTGTTTTTCAGTGGTTTCTCAGAGTGTGTACTTGGGCTGAGGCCACATGCCTACATTAGCCTGCTTCTAATAGTGCCCCCACCCCCTCCGGCTGGCTCCTGGTGAAGCAGCACGAGCTGGGAAACAGAGGAGACCCTGTGGCCCAGCTGAGAAGCCCAGGTGCTCTCTAGAGGTAAGAACAGCTGAATGGACGATGTAGGAGCCTCTATCTGTTGGGGGAACTCTGCCACCTCTTCCCAAGTGTTCAGCTACATTCCAGATAACTTTGGTTGACAGATGAGCAAAGCTTCATATAGTCATTCAAAACTGCCACAGAAGGGCCTAAATTCATACTACAGCCCTGGGTTATATAAAAGCTAAGTCAGGGAGCATAAAGTCAGTCCAGGGATTGGCATCGAAGGCGACGTTCTCAAAGATCTGGGGTCAAGTGAGAAGAGTGAGGAGAATGTGTAGGTTTTACAGAAGACAGAGTTTATTCATTTAACAGAGGTCGTTTAAAAATTTTTAATGACTTTTTTAGAATTGAAATATCCTCAAACCATGAGAGGAGAAGGGAGTTTAAGAAATATTTCTTAAAATATTTTAGTCAAGGAAAAAAGAAAAAAAGAAACCATGCTGGGTCAATGACCCCCACCTTGTAAAATATGTTGCCCCGTGACACTTCACAGTCTGAGAGGCACAGTCCCCCAGCCCGGCCTTGGCTTAGAGGGTCCTGACCCTAAGTGCCAGTGAAAACTGCAACCAGGGAAATGCAAAGAAATTTCTGATCCATTTGTTTATGACAAGAATGGTGTTATATAATCAGGAGGAGTTGTTTTTGCTTTACTTCTTCTTCAATTTCATAATATGCAAGTCTGCAATTTTGAGCAAGGTCAACCCACAGCCTTAAAGAGAAGTAAAGGCCCCCAGTAAGGTACTTACTGGATGAAGTTCCCCAATGATGTACGTTGTGGACAATTCTCTAGCATCTGTAGAGTGTCCCACATCCTCAAAACTTTCAGTAGCATCCCCTCCAGCTTGTTCCCTTAACACTTCTTCCCCACCAGGATGCTGTTTGAAGGACAGACACAAAAAACAAATATGTTTTTTCCAGGTAAATGAGTCAAAAGGAAGTGGCCAGTTTCATTAGCCAAATAGGCTACTCTAGAAGTCGTAGCTGACAACGAGTGAGTACAACTCATCCATATGTGGATGAAAACAGCATCCTCTTCTGTATTTAGTTTCCTTCTTGAAAGTTCATTAGAATCTTTCTCCAATAGCCAAGATGTTCATTTCCCCAGATCATTCTTATGGCTGTAAAGCATTAGACACATATTTCTAATCCACTGGGAATGTCCTCTTGCTTTTCCATAAAGCTCTCAAAATTGTTCTTCTTGACCTTTACCCAATCTATTTTTTCTTGAGTCCTATACCCTGACCTTTGACTTCTTTGACCTAGGTGTGGACTTTCGCTACTACACCTTAGATGGTAATTGTGTGATAACTCATCTTTGAAAAGCACCCTGTCTGCCTGCCGAGTACAGGGAGTGTACAGCCTGTTGGACAGACATGCATATCCCCTGCCTGTAGCAGAACTCTCTTTCTAGTGGGAAGAAAAAAGAAAGCAAGCAGGTGCGGCAGTGACTTGCCCAAGCTGCTGCTGTATGGACAGAGTACTGATGGGGACAAGGCAGGCAAAGAAGAAAGAGCACCACTCCCCTGGGGGTTGGGGTTAAGGCCTTGGGCAACGGAAGTATTTTAGTGCTCTTAGCTGCTTCTTAGCTGCTTCAATTAGTAAAACAGATGGTCAAAAATGCAGGGAGGGGCTGACAAGGGGGCCCAGGCACAGATACAGATGAAGTCCAGACATCCTCAGGCAAGGAAAGGAGTTCTCAGTCAAGTAAAAAGAGAGTAAGGGCTTGGTTATATCACCCTAAATATTTTTATGGCGGAGAAAAACCTTCTTAAATTGAGCCTCACTATTTCCTTAGATCCAATTTACCCTGCCCTTGAGCAAATCACCTGTAAACACGTGTCCAGTAACTACACAAAACAACTCTCCTCTGCACAACTGAGAGCACTCTGTTCTTAATTTCTCCCAGTGATGGAAAATATAGAGGTACATAACAGAGAACCGTGGACAATTACTCTGTTTTGAAATCCATTTCTCCTCCTACTTTGTTTAAATATATCTACTGCTATAGAAATCTACTTGGTTTTTTCCCCTACTATTGTAAACGTTATCCATGTACATTATAGTAAAACTGGAAAACACAAAGAACATAAAAATCACCAAAATCAGCTATGGTCTTGCCATCTCAATAGGGCTGGATATACACACATGTACATGTGTGAATAATTTTTGAACGAAAATGGAGATCATTGCCTTATGCATACGGTTTTGTTAGATTAAAAGCAGATTATAATACATGATACAGAGACAGTATTGCCTAGTGGTTACTTACTACTTCTATGTGAACTTAGGAAATTAACGGTATTTATCTCATATAATTTTTTAAGATTAAATGTGTTAATAGAGGTGTCTGACACATATGACCGATAAACATTATCTAGCATTTTCATTAAATATTTTCCAATGTCATAAAGCATCTTTCCTCAACATGACTTTTTAAACAGCTACCTAATGCTGCATGCTGCAGGAATTTCCAAACTTATTTAAACATCTTCTATTGAGGGCACAGAATATCAGAAGTCCACTTTAAACAAACATGAGAAGCCACACCAGGGGTATGGCTCACTCTGAAAGCCAATCTGAAGCTTCCTGATGCACTTCCAAGGCTGTGGCAATGGAAACCATGATTTGTTGATTCTGGAACAGTCTATTTACTGTTGGGCATGGACTGAGTACAGAAGCAAAACACAAGAGATATGAAATGACAACTTACTCAGCACCCACCAATTATGTAAGTTCACAGACTGTTTTCCTTCCATGTGGGTGGCTGAACTCATGAGTTCCTTAACTTTTGGTTCCTATTAAGGATATGGGAATATAGACAAATCTCTCAGAGCAAATCATTAGTTTGCAGTTACAACTTATCTTCAAAGGAAATTTTCAAATAAGGTTAAAAACACAGATTGGCGTTTCCTAGAGCATCATAAAACTAAGTTTTTAAAAGAGAATTTTGATTTTTAAAATGCTAAAATGCAGAAGGTAAACATTCTGCTTCACAGAGAATAACACAACAGCCTTAACCTGAAAGAAAAGGGCAACTTTTCAACTTAATTTCTGACCAAGCAAGGAAAATAGAAGAGTATGTCTCTACACGTACATATGTGTCTATCTAGCTATGATTTAGACTTTGCCTAAACCATCTCTGTGAGATAGTTTTTCTCAGGGGAAAAAAAGAAAGACATCTTGGGTTCCACTGGTTCCACTGACTATTATTTAAGAAAAATGAACAAACTGACACTAAAATACATTTGCCCCACGCCAGGGATTTTTTTACAGTAAAAACAAAAACAAAAAAACAAACAAAAGCAAAACAAACAAAAAACAAACCACACCAAAAGAACAAAGTTTTTTTTCTTTTTCCCAGAATAAAATAACTCAAATCTTCATAAGACAGCAAAAGATATGGAACTGGCTTATTGTAATATCGGGTATTTTCCTTGAAATATATTTATGATGTGGGGAGAGACAGAGACACACACTTTGTGAAGTAAACCAAGTCTAATCATGATGGTTTGAAACTTGGTGATTCACCTTGTCACTCTCTCCACTCTTGAGAGCAGATTCAGGCTGTAGTCTTAATATGCACACATCTCATTATCAGCCTGAAGGAAACTTTCTTCCTTATCTGTCAGCACTCTTAAGAAACGGGGACACTGGTGTTGGTGCCATCTTGGTTACTCACAGAGATGGTGTATGTCTACGGTTTATGCCCAGAAGCTCTGACAAAACTTATTAACTTACTAACTGTTGCGCAGCTTCTAGAATTTGAGAGGGACTCAAAGAAAAGGCAAGGCTTCATTCAAAGAGGAAAGCAGTAGAATAACAGGTGATGGAAATTATCTGGAGATTTTCTGAAAGATTTAAGGAAAAGACCAAAGTGCCTGGCAGGCAAGACCAGAGGTAACGAAAGAGGTGAGACTCTCTTAAAGAGTCTGAGTCAAGCCCTGAATTCTGTCCTCAGAAAGCAGCACTCACGAGGGCCCCCACTCATCCCACCATGCGGTGGCAGTCAGCAGCTGTGGAGCCCAAAGAAAAAGAAATGGGACGGAATATCACGGGTGACAGTAAGGAGGACCCAGGAAGGAGAGAACTGGGGGCAGTTGTGGGAAAACTAGCCATTTCCACTAGAGCGGTCCTAACATAAAGTCCCCCATTTTTCCAGAGGAAGATTCATTTCCCATTTGTGTTATTATATCCTAAAGTCAATGGACTCAACAAACACATGCCAAGTGTCTCCATGTGCCAGACAGCAAGGTGTGCCAGACATACGGAGCAGCTCCTGCCCTGGGGGATTTACAAACTAACAGGTATCCCACCGGAATAATCTGTAACCATACAACTAACTGCAGATAAAAACCAATGTTCTGAAACAAAAGAGCACAGTGCCCTGAAGACTGCAACACAAAGGACTCAGGAGTGGCTCCGCTGAGCTGAGATACTAAGCAGGAAGGAGTCAGAGTCAAGGAGGGGCAGAGACAGAAGGGATGAACGTCCCATGGGGCAGGGGAGGGAGAAAGGGCAAGCCTCAGAGGGCAGGGCAGGCCACACAGAGCTCTAGGCCCCTTCAGGGATTCTGATCTTTCTCCAGCAAGCGATGAGAAGTCATTGAGAGATCTAAGAAGGGAAGGTAACAAAAGCAGATTTAGTTTTAAAAACATAACCTGGACTTCAGAGTGAACAACAGATAAAGGCAGGAAAGGATCCAGGAAGACAATTCGCTAAGGCCATTACGATAATCTAGGCAAGAGAGAGCCTCAGGCAGGCTGGTAGCAGCCATGGAGATAATGAGGCAGGGAAGGACAAAAGGCAAGAGAGGAAGGACTTCTTGACAGGCCGAAGAGGGTGGATGAGAGACAAGAAGTAACACGAGGACGCAGGTTTGGGGCTTGCCCGACCGAATGGATGATGGTGCCAACTGCTGGGAATGGGAATCCTGGAAGCTGACCAAGTTCGGCGGGTAGACTGGTTCCAGCTGGGCCTCCCCACACTCACTGTGTCCACATACCTGGTGATCCAATAATTCCATCTGTCTGCCTCTGCAATATCTCCATTCCACAAGTTACCCAAACACACCTTGCTCTGACACCGTATGAGAACCTCCAGGTACAAACCAGGGGATACCAATAAAATGGCAATAGCTTTTACTCTTGACATCCATAGTTAAGGGTCATCTACAGGAAAATATATTTGAAAAGATAAAAGATTAGCATAGTCCATAATTCAGAAGACATTAACTGCCACAGCCCCACTCTACTCCTAAGGACACTTTCAGGGAGACATGGTGGATTTCTGTGGTATCAACAGTAACGCTGGCTACCAGGGCCTGAAATTACATCTGACTTTCTACTTATCGCAGCATAAAAGCTCTCAGCAACCTTGGCACAGTGGATCTTTTTTTTAAAACCTAATCTTTTTTTTTAATTTTTTTTTTAAGATTTTATTTATTTATTTGAGAGGGAGAGAATGAGAGAGAGCACGAGAGGGAAGAGGGTCAGAGGGAGAAGCAGACTCCCTGCCGAGCAGGGAGCCCGATGCGGGACTCGATCCTGAGACTCCAGGATCATGACCTGAGCCGAAGGCAGTTGCTTAACCAACTGAGCCACCCTGGCGCCCACAGTGGATCTCTTCTTAAAATGCTGGCTTCTCATGGCTGCTGGGACAGCAGACCCTCCTGGTTTCCCTTCAACCTCACTGGCCACTACTTTCTAATCTGTTCATCTCCAAGTCTCAACCCGGGAGCACCCCAGGGCTCGGTCCCTGGCATTCTCCCATCCTCTACCTACACTAACTCTCCCAGTGATTTTACCTGGTCTCCGACCCAGAAAATCACTGTTCCCTAGTGAGTGCAGCGGGGTAATACCTGGCTTCCCCTGAGCTCGAGTCCTCCCACCCGCAGTAGCCTACCTCCCGTGTTTACTCAACATCTATTCCGTGTTCCAAACACAACATAACCAAAACCAAATGTTTTACTTTCCCTCAAAATGCACTGCTTTCCAAGGGTGCCTGGGTGGCGTAGTCAGTTGAGCGTCTGACTCTTGATTTCAGCTCAGGTCAGGATCTCAGGGTCCTGAGATCCAGCCCCATGTTGGGCTCCGTGCTCGGCGAGGAGTATGCTTGACGTTCTCTCTCCTCTCCCTCTGCCCCTCCTGCTCATGCTCTTTCTCTAAAATAAGGAAATAAATCTTAAAAAAAAAAAAATGCACTGCTTTCTGAAATTTCCATTCTCAGGAAACAGTGCCACCATGTACCCAGTTGCTATGGTCCAAAACCAGAAGTCAAACTTTATTCCTCTGTCCTCTGACTCTAACCCACCAGCAAATCCAGGTGGCTACCTTCAAAACATACTCAGGATCCAACCACCTCTCCCCACTTTCAACACAGCCACCCTAGACCAAGCTACCAACACCACACATAAACGACCACAATGGTCTCCTAACCGGTCTGCTTCCTCTTGCCCCTGTACAGTTAGCTCCCTCACATCATCACACTATGAGGACTTTAAGATGATGATTAAGGCAATCTAGGGAAGGGCTAATGCTAGCCTAGTCCAGGGTGGTTGGTCATAGTGGACTTGAGGAGAAGTAAAAGGGAAGTAGAAAAGGAAAACAGACATGCCCACAGATTCTGCCCACACCTGCAAATAGCCAAAGTCTTTCCAGCTTTATAGGAGGGCAGAGTGAAACCTCCCTTGCTCAGTTCTAGCCAGTCTTGGGGCAGGTCCTCAGTCCTGCCAAACTTGTTCTCTATGTCAGATCCCTCCCATCTGCCTCTGCTTGGAATGCTCCTCTCCCAACCTTTATGTGATTCCATCTACCCTTCATTCATACTCAAGTTGGCCTCTCAGAGCCCTTCCAGGATTTCCCCATCTAAAGAGCCCACCCCACACCATGTTCTCTACCCACTTCCTGTTTTGTTTGCCTTCATAGCACTCATTACTATCTATATTTATATCAATTTGTTTATAAGATTCAGGAGGACTTTGTTTGTCCTACTCATCACTACTGCCCCAATATCTAGCTCAATGCCTGGCACATGGCAGATATGAAGAAATATTTATAAGTAATTGTTGGATAAATAAAGGAGACAGGCACAGGTCATTGCACACTGGCTTCGGAACCATTACATCTAACCAGTTATGTGGTTGATGACAACTTTCTCATTTCAAGTATTCTAGCCCATACCACTCTCCTTTCCCTGAACTATAATAGTTCTTACCATTCAGAAACCACATAATTTTATGTTTAATTGCTGTCTAATTTATTTAATCAAAATATTTACTGTCTACTCTGAGCAAGACATTGTGTGGGACACACAGAAGTTCATGAAAAAATCAGCGTGGCTCAATCCTGAAGAATCACGCACTTAAGCTGAGGTTAAAGAAATAACAGAGAAAAATCCCTTGGCTTTCACTAATACAACCTCACAGTTCTGACTAATCATGAATGACCTAATAGGTCCTAACACGTAGTCCTAAACATGCAACACTGCTAAACATGGAACTGAATCGCTCTCCCTGAGAGGAGCAAATGAGGCACTTAGCCACTGCCCAGCATCCATAACACAGTACAGTTCAATGATTCTCAACTTATTTTCAATACTGTGACATGTGTGATAAAAGCTTTCTTTGTGACAAATGGCTCTGAAAAAAAGTCACCTGTTAATAATGGTGATGGAAGTGAAGAGAAAATCATGAAGTATAATAAAGCAATGGTTTTGTTGCCAGACATCAGAAATGGGGTTTGGAGTAAGATGTGAATTCAGAAATGGCTTCAAATTGTGATACAAATGGTTCCACCAAATACACTATTTCCACGGAAACCAAGTGGCTCACAAAGCTGCTTCAGTGAGTGTTCCCGACCAGTACTGCCCAATAGAACTTTCTGCAACGATGGACATACTCTATATCTAAACTGTCCAAGATAGTTGCCGCTAGTCACAAACAGCTACTGAACACTTGAAATGGGGGTGAGAAATTGAATGTATAGTTTATTTATTTAAATGTAAATCAGCCATGTATGCTCATTAGCTACCACACTGGATACTGTAGCTATAGACAACACAAAACTTTTTTTTTTTAAGATTTATTATTTTTTTATTTATTTGACAGAGACAGACAGTGAGAGCAGGAACACAAGCAGGGGTAGTGGGAGAGGGGGAAGCAGGCTTCCTGCCCAGCAGGGAGCCCGATGCGGGACTCGATCCCAGGACCCTGGCATCGTGACCTGAGCTGAAGGCAGATGCTCAACGACTGAGCCACCCAGGTGCCCCTACACAAACCTTTTGCAAGACATATAGACAACCTAGGTGAAAACTGAAAAATCATTTCATTTGCAATGAAAGATACATATATTTATTATATGTGTGTGTGTGAGAGAGACCACACAACATAGGCAACCCCGCAGCTTTGGTAGTGCACTGCCTCTAAACGTGAGGAGGCTCACAGATAAGGGCCAATGGCTAGAACAAGGGATCAGCACAAACCAAACTGCCTTGGAAAAAAAAAGCTTTTGTCAACTAACTTCATCCAACAAGGAGAGGCCAAGATAAAAGCTGATGATGGCCGAGGGCCAAATGACTCTTCTCTGTGGTTCTGGTGGATTGTAGGATCAAGCCTGACTTGTTTTACCAACCCTAGGGCATCACAGGGTACGGCTGTTGAAATCCTTGCCTATATAATGACAATGCAATAAAGACTGGCATGACACAGAGCAGTTTACTTATATTAATTTAACAAATTATTACCTTATGGCTTTAGTCCTTTTACAATCACTACAGGTCTGAAGTGGTCTCTTAGGCTTTTCAGTTATACTCTACTTAACATGAGAAATACAGTTGTACTTGTGAATTTGAGGGTTTATCAAAGTCAAGGGACTCAAAAATACATACAAAAATGAGAGGAATACCAATAAGGCAGAAAATAAGAAGTGTTAAATGAGTATCAAAACGCAAGGAAAGAATAAGTCACTCCAGACAGAGGACAGGCAACAATGGAACCCTTCTAATGCCGAATGAACAACTGACAGAGAAGGTGAGATCACCCCTACCTCATTGATGGCACTCACTGAGTCTGTATGGTACTCAATGATCTAATAGGTATATTACCTGTTTTCTAACAAATGTAAGAGCTCAAAAAGAAAGAAAATATTACAAACTTGATCAATATTTCTTTCCTGGGCACCAAACATCCATATGAATTAACCAATATTTACAGTCGTTTGGACAATACTGAACTAGAAACAAGCTCAGATTTTCATTTCATCTTAAATTAGTAGTGCCATGCTCATATTATGAGGTAAACACTGATGAGTTATGTGCTGTGAAAAATCCACACACTTCAGGGCACCTGGCTGGCTCAGTCCACAGAGCATATGACTCCTGATTTCGAGGGCATGAGTTTGAGCCCCATGCTAGGGGTAGAGTTTACTTTAAAAAAAAGAAGAGGAAGAAGAAGAAGAAAGAAAAAGAAAAAGAAAAATCCCCACACTTAAAACCAATGACCATATTGTCACTTTTCACCTACAGAGCCAGCCTAGTCATGATCCCACCCACCCCTCTTTTCAAATATATTCTACTGGTAAGAATTTCCTTTAATCTGAAAAACACTCAATGGAGGTAGAGCTCAAACACGCTTGGGATTGCTTTGTTCAGGAGGCATACCAAGGTTATCAGGGTTAACCCCACATTCACAGCCTCCACTCAGAAACCCTATGATAAGCTTCATTTATAACCAAAGTTTAAATAATCTCACTGAGAAGACATCTGGTCTGTTTAACACTAAGGAGCTCAATGGTTTATACCCCAGGTCATTACAAAAAAGACTGTGACCCAAACCTGATGGCAAGACTCCCGTGTTCCGCTGACGTCACAGCAGCACAAGTGGTGAAGGCCAGTCCTAGGAGAGCTTCTTCCTACACCTCATCCCCTAACCCCTGGATATTCTCTGCTTCAGTAATAACCAGTAGCAAGAGATACCACATACAACACACAATGCCACATACAACATGTAACTCTTTTCAAATGAAAATAAGTCCAATTTCCCATACACAGAAAAAAAAAATGAGTATCAGAGTAAACTACAAGGTGCTTTACCAGAGCCCAGCAGTGCAAACATATCAGGGGACCAGGTACAGAATACATACAGTCAGTGAAGGCAAAGTCTTAGATTATTTTTGTGTGTTAAGAGACCAAGAATAATAACATCAACATAATGAAAGCGAGACCTCAAGTGCTTTTTAGAATGAGGCCAAAGAGAAATGCTAAGTAAAGGAATAAATGCATAATTAGAGGATTTTTTAAACTGCAATAAAATTCTATTTCATATTTAGTAGTACACTAAATAACAGTAAGTAATGCTAATAATGCAGTAAAAAGTAGATCTATAAAAACTGGCAGGATAAAAAAAGATAAACTTAGATGCCTCTCCTGATACAGATGTTTTCAATAAGTAAAAAATTCTTATTTGGAAGGCAATCATCTTTTTTATTTTAAAGGAATTTTTCCTTTTTATTTTTTTTCCTCAAGAGTACTTTTTTTTAAATTTGAATTTCCACTTTTATCACATGCAATAGAAACATTTTTAGAAATAGCTCAATATTTTTCAAATGCCTATATTATTAGTCATCCTTTTGTTGTTAAACACCATGAAGCTACAGAGACCTGTTATACCTTACTATGCCATAATGTGATCTGTGAAATTTTTTTTTTTAGTTTTTATTTAATTTCTAGTTAGTTAGCATACAGTGTAATATTTTCAGGAGTATAATACAGTGATTCAACACTCCCACATAACACTGGTGCTCGTCACAAGTGCCCCCCTTAGTCCCTATCACCTATTTAACCCAATACCCACGCCCTTGCCCACCTCCCCTAGGAAGACAATAACCTTAATGAGAAAGAAAGTATAAAATCGAAGTCACTACAGATAGATTCAAATGCAGCCTGCAACGACTATTAATTCCGAAACTAATTACTGAGCGAAAATACTTGCCAGGTCCACTCTGCATCCCTACTGTTTGCTTCTGTGACTGCTACAGTTCCTTGAATTCTCCAGCCAGAAAATAAAGATGGGTACAAATTATATTTTTGAAATTATTTGTGCAAGTTATATTCCCCTTTAATAGAAACAATTTCATAAATGAGACAGTCTTAGGCTTGATACAGAATAACATTTTTGCTTAGTCTTTGACCTTAACTCTTAGAATACCTACATTTTATAGAGAAACCAGGAATTTTTTGGAACTAGACTATCAATATTACTTGGTTTTGTTTACAAGTGATGTTTATATTAAAATACTTTTTGAATGAAAAAAAAAAAAAAGAATACCTACATTTTAGTGACTCTGGAAAAACAAATTGTAAAATTTCAAAGTCAAACATTAGGTGTTGTTCACCTGACAGGAAAGCCCTGCATTCTTGTAAGACCAGAGAGGGCTTCTCATGGAGTCCGTGGCTCCAGCCACCAAACTGGTCCTTTTCTCCCCAACTCCTCTCCCATTCTTACTCGTCTTCTGTATTGCTGCTAGAATGTTCATCCTTAAATATTGACTGTTTCATGCATCCCACTCAAAATCGGCAGTGGTGAATTTCTGCATGCCAATCAAATGCCTCTTGAATATCTCAACGAAGAAAGCCTCAAGATCTGTACAGCACGGGGGTGCCCTCAGCAGCACAAGCAAGTCAGTGGTGGTAAACGCTGCTCACTGCTCATTGTGCTCTCTCCCCCCTGCCCCGACCCCCCACAACACTTAAACTTTTAGCTAGGAAAGAGATACCTGGAAGAGAGATTTTCCCAGCCTCCCTTTCAGCCATATGATTAAATTCTGGCTAACAGAATAGAAGTGAAGGGTTGGAAGAACCTTCTAGAAGTCTTCTCTTTAGAATGGTGAGCCCCTTTTGCCTTTTCTCTTCATCCTGTTTTCTGGAATGGGGATGCTGCCTCTGAACAGGAGGATGAGGACCAGACCCTAGGGATGGCACAGAAGTAAACTAGAAGTATAGTGCCCTGAGGGCTTTACAGAACACAGCCAGCACACAAGGCCTGGACTACCGGGCTTGTTTCTTTATGACGAAGAAAAATTTTTTTTTTTAAGATTTTTTAATTTTTTTACTTATTTGATAGAGAGAGAGACAGCGAGAGAGGGAACACAAGCAGGGGGAGAGGGAGAAGCAGGCCTCCTGCTGAGCAGGGAGCCCAATGCGGGGCTCAATCCCAGGACCCCGGGATCACGACCCGAGCCGAAGGCAGATGATGCTTAACGACTGAGCCACCCAGGCGCCCCACAAAGAAACTTATTTAAGCACAGTTATTTGGAGTTCTTCTGAGGTTAATTCTCATCACTACATCCATCATTTTATCAATACCATGCGCCAGGCACTTAAGTCCTAAAGCATTTAAAAGATGTGAATGAACATTATTCCCAGTGTCAAGAAACTTAAAACCATATTAGGACAATGGTCTTCACATACATTAAACCACTAGAGAAATATTAAAGGATTAACAATATTAATTGCTGACTGAAAAGAGAAGTCCAGAAAGACAGGGGCTATTAAAAGATTATCTAGGCCCTTTCAGGAGAGTCAGAATTTGGGTAAACAGTAGATAAAGATGAATAGGCTCAAGAAGAGTATGAGTACCAATGAAGGTTTACTGACTGAAATGTGCATGAGTGCTTGGGGTTAGTGAAGAGGTAAGCTTGAATAAAGCAAAATATGTAAGACTGTGTGATGGCTCATTTTATGTGTCAGCCTGACTGGGTCCAGGGATGCCCAGAGTAAACACTATTTCTGGGTGTTTCTGGCTGAGATGAGCATTCATATCAGTCTACTCAGTAGAGCAGACTGCCTTCCCTCCAATCCATGGAGGGCTTGAGTAGAACAAAAAACAGAGGAAGGAGGAATCTGCCCCCTTCTCCCGCCTCACTGATTGGGCTGGGACATGTCATCTTATCTTGGGCCCTCACACTTGAGCCTTTCCAGCCTCCCACTTCCCCTCAATCCAACACAGGCTCCAGCCTTAATCATAAACCACTTTCAGCTTCCTGAAAGTCCTGCTGCAGTCCTCCACCCCATTCATGAGCCTGGCATCAAAAGCATCAAACTGAGCTGAAGATCTCGGGACTCAAAAAGGTAGACTGAAGGTTAAAATCCCAGAATGTCAGAGTCTGAAAGAACCTTCAGAGACTCAACATCCTCAAGTTCACAGATGGAGAAACTGGAACCCAGAGAAATTAAGCCCAATATCACACTGACAGCTCATGGAGGAGGCAGGACCAGAATCCTGGTGTCCAACTTGTGAGCCTCCCCTTTTTGACCATGTTTATGTTTCCGATCAAAGGGACTCTGGATAAGATGCCCTAAAAATAAAGTTCCTCCATAAATTTGTTTGGGGATTTAGGGGAAAATCTCTCTCACTTTTTCTAGGCCCCAAGAGATTTTGTCATCTGCCTTGACTTCTTGGCTCTTGCCAACTAAGAAAGACTCTAAGGAAACACACACACAGACATACACACACACTTCTATTGCAGGGTTTTATCTGGCTACAAGGCTATCCATATGAAAAACCCAGAAGGGTATGCAAAACTACACTACAGTATCACAACGTGTCAGGTCAAAGTCATTCCCTCCAAGGGCTTGTTTAAACAAGCAAAACAAAGGCCAACAACAAAAAACCCCTTTCCACTTAAATGTAATGTTATGTGGACCCAAACTCCACCAGTTCTAAAGTTTTAAATAGGATCTTTCAATCCAAACATTTAACACTGCCAAAGAAAGGTCAAGTAAACATATTGTCCATAAACAATGACTAAGCAAAAAAATTTATTTAAAGAGATTATCTGCAATAGTTAAGCCAAAAATGAAAACAATTCAAAAGAGTGTGGAACATAAACAATTTACACAAGATTTAGAAAAAATTAACAAGATAGCCCAGCCAAATGTTTTCTCTGATTTCCAGACACCGTTTCTCTGCACTGCCTACGGCTTTGCATGCACCCTCACTGAATCCTCAAAGCTCAGGGACCAGAGGCTCACCAGCATCATCTGAATTACTTCTCCTTGGTTCCCTTGAAGATCACGGGAGGAAACTCTAAACAAGGGCTGTCTATGCATTCTCCCCGCTAGCTTGCAGGCCATCAACTTACTCATACATCTGCCATGCCAAGCTCTGCAAGATGGCTAAGTATTGGCCCCCATCCTCAGGGAGCTACAGTCTAGTGAGCAAACAGACCCGGAGACATACAATGGCCAAGCATGGTAAGCACCAGATACAGGAGCTACAGCACAGCAGGTGGAGGGATCAACTCCCAGGAGCTGGAGGCCAAGAGGGGCCAGGGAATGGTACTAAGGAGAGATGCTTGAACTGCGGCACGAAAGGTTCAACAGCTGTTCCCCAGGTGAATAAGGGAGAGACTTTCTAGGTAAAGGAAACACAAGAGGCAGAAACACAAGGGCGTTCTGGAGGACCGTCAGGCACTATAAATAACCTGATTTCACAAGTATAAAGATGCATCGCAGGAAAGGTTTTTTCACTTGCTTTTGTTACTGGACTGGGAGAGGCAATTAGAAAGAAGAATTAAGCACATTATCACTTCCCACCGGCTTTATAGATAACCCTTTCCATTATCACTGATCAAAGTGCGAAATTAGACCCCTCACTAGTCACTGCAAGCCCCTTAACCCTCGTGACCCTCCCTGACCACCTCACTGGGCTCTAACATCGACCTTCTTACACTCCTCAGGTCCCCGTGTCATGGCTGGCATTCCAGAAGATGCGACTTGTACCCCAGCTGTCCCAGCACCTGTGTGTAGGCTGTACTTTGTAAGCTGAACAAGGTCCAGCTCTGCCACATCTTAGTGAGGTGACCCAGGAAGGTGCCAGATCTTTCTGAGCTTCCATTTCCACATCATAAATGCCTCCCGGGGAGAGCAAACGACACAGCAGAATGCCTGGCCTGTAACAGGTATTCTAGTAACACGGATTGCGCTCCCTTTCTCCAACACCCCCATCTGCTGTTGCCACAGAGAACCTGATCCAGAACCTAAACAGTACCGGCCCCTATGAACTGCTAAGGCCAAGTTCAGCACCAAACCCAAAAGACCCGCCACTTCTTTCTACCCTGCCCTTCATCTTCAAGAGATTTCTGTGGATTAAATCACATTCCTAAGCCTGATAGTACGAAGCCACAGAACCCAATGACGAGAGCTAACAGAAACTAAGTATTGCAAGGACGACACACGTTGCCTACACGAGAGCATTCTTGAAGGTCACGGGGATGAGAACAGATATGTGATGCAGCTGTGAGCTGGTGATTACCCCGCAGAACGCTGTTAACATTTTCTCTCCTAGAGAAGAGAGAAGCAAAATTCTTCTTGGTTATTTTTAGGGTTGAGATGGTAAATGTTTGGTTTAAAAGGTGCCAGAATCAAAAGTAATTTTGCATTTAGTCATTATGCCTTGGTCAATACTATTAATTCTACCATACTAACCTTCTCTCCATAGATACAATAAAGCAAGTGTGGTAATTACTGACAGAACTATTCCTCTTTATCTCCGAAAGGAACATAAGTCCCGATTCTGAGGTAAGGAGAAGAGACTTCGGGTAGAGGGAAGGGGCAGGCCTACTTCTAGGGAAAAGAGCAGGGGACATGGAGGCCAGGAGAGGAGCCGGAAGAGCACACCGTTTGCCTCGTGACCCATCTCAACCCAACGTTTCTCAGGACAATAAGCAAAGCCACCAAACGTGAGGGCCCCGCAGCAGGCGGGCAGTGATCTAGGAGGCACTGTTAGTCTATAGTCTGTGGTCCACCTTGTTAGAATGGCCAAATGATGCGATGACAGGACAGCCTGTGTTGACGATGAAGGGGGAAGCAAAGAGGGTTGATAGTGGCACCAGACTGTCTTTTCTCACTTTCTCCCTCAGATCTTAGGCCTATTTTTCCTTTTCTATTTAGTGTTGAGAACAATAAATATGGCTCAAACCTGTATCCAAGGGCAAGGCAAAAATAAAATAAGCTGCCGGGAAATTATTCAAGCTAGCCCAATAGCCATTCTGCATCAATTTTCTAATACATTACACTTGAAAACTTTTAATTATTCATCCAATAAATACTTGTTGAGTCCTTTCTACGTGCCAGCATTGTTCTGGTTGCTGGGAAACATCAGGAAATAAAGCAGGAAATATATCCTTCCGCATATGCTGGAAAATGTATCCTCTTGCATTCACGGAGGGAGATGGACAAGCACTCAGTATAATAAGTAAATTACACAGTATGTTAGAAGCTGGTGTGCTACAGAAAAGAGAAAAAAAATAGAGCAGGGTAATGAAGCTGGGGTGCAGGGGGTTGGGAGAACTTCCCCTTTAATACGGGGCAGGGGTCAGGACAAGCCTTACTGTGAAGACAAACAGGCAAGCTATGCAGCTATTTGGGGGAATAAATTCCATTGCAAAGTACTTGAGGTGGGAGAGGTCCTGACACGTTCACAGAACAAGGGCATCAGTATGTCTGAAGCGGGACATGACAGGAAGAAGGCGGCAGAAGGAAGTATCAGAGATGGAACTGGTACCAAGTGACACGGGACCCTGCAGCCATCAAACAGACTCTGGCTTTAACCATGAAAGGGAGAGCGAGCCACTGAAGGTATTTTCTGTTTTAACGACATTGAAATAGTTACTCACAAGAAGTTGTAAAAACAGTACTGACCAGTGCCATGAACCCATCACCCAGACTTCCTCAATGGATGACATCTTACAGAAGTACAGAGCATTATCTTGGCGTAACCCAGGTCAGCAGACTGACTTTCTCAGCCAATTGCTGTGGACACGCACGTGTCTGTCCGGTGTGTCCCGGCATGCAGCGCTTTCCCACATGTATGCCATGCGCTACAGCTCTACCATCACAAAGGGCTCCCCCCTGCCCATTCAGTCAACCCCATAACCTCTCATCTGTTCCTCACTCTGTCATCTCGCCATTTTGAGAACGTCCCATAAATGGAATCACACTGCATGCAATCTTCTGAGATTATCTTTTTTCACCTGGCACAACAACCCTGAGATTCGCTCAGGTTGCTTTGTTCCCTTATCAGTGCTGAGTCATACTCCACTCTGCGCATGTGCCAGCCTAACCATCGATGCGCTAAAGAACACTTGAGTTGTTTCCAGTTGGGGGATATGACACATAAAGCTACTAGCCAACAGCCGTCTTATATCAATTCTCTAATCTTTCACAATTACAAACTCTTAATTATTCAGTCAGTAAATACTGAGTCCTGTCTCTGCACCAGCATTGTTCCAGTTGCTAGGACTTGTGTACAGGCTATCAGATGGACACAGTTTTCATCTCTCTCGGACAAATGGCTAGAAGTATGATTTCTGGCTCATATGGTAAGTATATGTTTAACTTTTAAAAGCAGGTTGATTTCCAGAGTGTCTGTACCATTCTGCATTCTCACCAGCAATGCATGCCAGAGTCAATATTTCCACATCCTCGCCAGCATTTGGGTTACCAGTATTTTTTTTTAATCACAGCCCCCCTCCCCCTTTTTAAAAGGTTTATGTCAGAGAGAAAAGGGAGCATGAGAGTGCATGCACAAGTGGGTGGGAAAGACAGAGGGAGACAGAATTTCAAGCAGATTCCCTACTGAACGCGGAGCCCCACATGGGCCAACAAGGCTGATCCCATGACCCTGAGATTATGACCTGAGCCTAAATCAAGAGTTGGACACTTAACCAACTGAGCCACCCAGGCACCCCTATCATAGCCTTTCTAAGAGGTCTGTAGTGGTATCTCACTGTGGTTTTAACTTGTATTTCCCTAGTGGCTAATAATGCTGGACATCTTTCCATGTGTTTATTTGCTATCCATGTATCTTTTTGGAAGAAATGTGTATTCAAGTCGTTTGCCCATTTTGTATTGGGATTGTTTCCTTATTGTTGAATTCAGAGAATTCTTTATATATTCTGGATATAAGTTGTCAGATACGAGATTAGAAAAAAATTTTCTGCCAGTCAGTGGCTTATCATTTCATTCCTTTAAGAGGGTCTTTTAAAAAACAAATGTTTTTCATTTTTATGAAGTCCAATTTATCCATTTGTTTTTATATGGACCACACTTGCACTGTCATGTCTAAGAATTCTGCCTAAATCTCTTCAAAATATTTTACATTTTATATTTACATCTGTGACTTATATTGGGGTTATTTTTTTTTTTTTTATCAAGTGTGAGGTTTAGGTCAGGATTTATTTTTCGACTACTAATGTCCAGTTGTTCCTGAACCATTTGTTGAAAAGGCTGCCCTTCCTTGATCAAATTGCTTCTGCATCTTTGTCAAAAACCAGTTGGAAGTATTTGCATGGGTCTACCTCTGAGTTCTCTGTCCCACTGATCTATGTGCAGGTTTCTCTGCCAGGACCACACTTTTCTTGATTGCTATAGCTATCACCTAAGTCTTAAATCAGGTGGTATAATTAGTCATGAAAAGGTTTATACAGGAAAGCGGTGTGTTCTGACTTACCTTTTAAAAGGCCACTCTACTGTAGTGAGAGTCTGCTGTCCCAGGCAAGGGACACCTGGTGAGGAGCAATGGTACTCAGACCAGGGAGACAGCAGGAGAGGTGGGAATCTGACTGTTACAAAAGTGGAGACCACAGAATGTCCTCCTGGATTCATGTAAGAGTGTGTGGTGTAAGGCAAGCGTGTGAGGTAAGAGAGGGGTCAGCTATGGCCTCAAGGTTCTTGGCCTGAGCCAATGGGCAGAACTGTCATCAACTGAAGTGGGTAAGTGTGACAAGGGCGTCAGTTTTACAAGCGGAGGTCAGCTGAGTTTGTAATATGTTAGATGTAAGGGGCCTAGCAGACATCTAAGTGGGGATGTGAGGCCGACTGCGGATACCACAATCCCAAGGCTAGGGAAGAGGTCTTTTTGCCCTGGAGATAAAAAGTCAGAAACTGCCAGCATATTCAAAGTCATGACATTGAATGAGATGGCCCAGGGAGAGTACAAAGCACTGGGCTGGAGGGCACTCCCCACCCCCGCAGGTCAGAAGGGAGAGAGAGCAGGACCAGGGAGGTGGGAGAGAAGGACACTGGGAGCCACTTGTAAAAAGTGTCTCCAAGAGAGAAGAACATCTGGTCACGGGGTGCAGGAGAATCAAGCAGAGGAGAGTTGCGAATGGACCAGCGGCATCACTGCAGACCTTAGCGAGAACGGTTTGGGTAAACTGTTTAAGAGAACAGCGAAGACAAACTGAAGGCAGGAGGCTTAAAACCTTCTCAGGATTTTACTCTGAAAGGGAGCAGACAACAAGGAGCGCCCGGAGGGGGAAGTAAAGAGGGGCACCATATGAGTGTGTTTTAGGACAGCAACAATAAAGGCATGCTTGGACATGAGCGACAACCACCCAAGTGGGGTGAGGGCTGAGGAGGGGGCTTGTTCGTGCAAAAGGAAGAACAGTAGGTAGCTGAAGAAGGGACTCTGGGTGAGCAGAAGGAAGTGGGCTCACGGGCTTTTGGCAGACTGTACTGGAAACCCCAGGCTTTGACTCTCCACTTTCTTCTCTTTACTTCCTAGGAGACTTGCTTGGTGTCATTCTTAAAGAGTCCACACTCAGAGGCTATGCCATAATTGGAACTGTCCTTATAAAGTCACTCCAGTTTCTAAGGACAGAATTCCAGGCAAACGTCTATGGACCAAGAAAGGATCATGTCATAACAACACTAATAGGTAACATTTGTGGGGAAAGAGAAAAAAAAGAAATAAGACAGTATAGAGAATGTGTCTGTGTCCCTCCATCAGACTCTCTCCTCCTCTACCCACTTAAGGAGTATTTACTGAGCACTTACTACGATGTGCCAGGATATGTAGCAGTGAGTAAGATGGACAGGGGCTCCGCTATCTGGTGGGGAAGGCTGCAAGCACACAAACCAGAAAAAACAGCAGGTATCAAAGTATTAACAGAGAAGCAAAGCAGGACGATGGGACAGAAGATTCCCAGTATTTCGAAGATACTGAGCCAGGAGCTCAAGAGGGTAGTGATCAAGGGAATATACACCATGCAGAGGGGGACTAATACAAAGGTTTATGGCAGAAACAAGCCTGACTTGTCTGAGCAACAGAGTGGGCCTGAGCGAGGGGTGGAGGGCAGGGGGATAGTATTACTACCTGTGGTGGGGGCCAGATCATGCAGATCTTATTAAACCAGGACACGGAGATGGGATTTTATTATAAATGCCACAGAAAACCATTAAAAAGAATTGAGCAGAGAAATGGCAATCTGTTTCCACAAAATGAAGTTTATTTTCTTCAAGAAGTTACATTTCTAATAGAGTAACAACATACATTCCTCAAACTGAAAACTCAAAGCAACCACCAATTTGGCGGAACCAGTGAAATCTTGGAGACTGGGTGAGGTCATGCTCTGAGGAACACAGGACAGAGTCTGGCCAGTACTGCAACCTGGTGGCAGATACAATCATAGAGCAGTAAGATGACAGAAGGGAAGCAGCAAGAAAGGGGGGAGACCTTCCTGGTGGAGTAGGGGGGGGCTCCCAAGGCTGCAACGTTAAGTGGAATGGTGACGCAGGCAGACAGGGCAAGGCAGGGTGTCACACACAGCTCTGGGGATGAGGACCCACAGTCAGCGAGGGGGTGGGAAGGGGCAGGAGGGGATTAGCTGAACCCATGCAGGGATCTTATCAGAGCAGTAACCTCATCAGATTTCCATTCAGAACAAGCCCTCCCAGGGCACTTACTTAGGAAGCCTATCCAAAATAGCATTTCACTCGGCACAGGCCTAACATACACGTAAAACAATCTCTTCCTTAAACAACAGGACACTGATTCTTAAGACCATCCAGGTGTCATCTGTGTTAGGAACAGAGTCCTTGAAGCCTCCACCAAGACACTCTACTTAAAAAACCTCCTGTAAGAAACTAGAATGGCTGGCGATCTCCTTCACCTTCTAGAAGGCAACATAGTAAAATAACAACAGATAGAAAGAAAGGCACATTTTTGCCCTTTGACCTTCCAAGAGTTTTCATTTTGTTCAAATATCTCCATTCCCAACTTCTCTTTGCTTTCTCCCTGGTTCCTGCAGTGACCTCTGGACATGGGGTGGAAACCTCAAAGCAAATGACAGCAACTATGTACCCAGTGGATGGCTCTTGTCTCCTAAAGCTCTCCCAGCTATCCCGGTCTCACGCCCTGGTCACGGGGTTAGCTGAACAACCTGGGCTGGGGAGTCCTGCAATCCATACTTTAATCCTGGCTTTGTCCTCACTGGCCATGTGACTGGAGCAAGTCACTAACTTCCCCAACAACAGTTCTCTTACCTTTAAAAAGGAGAACACCACTGCCAACCTAGGAGGATCATTTTGGGGATTAAAAGTACAAATGCAAAGGAGGGATTTGTGCACAAAAAGCACTCAGCGTACTATCTAGCACATACTTGGTGCCAAGCAACGTTCAATGAGTGTCCCCTGCTCTCACTTCTACCATGAGTCCACTGGGGATCTCTACCAAGGGAGGGAGTACACATGACATTTAGTTAACGCTTTCTGAAGACAGAAGGAGGAGAAAGCAGGCTGGGTATATTTTGTGTCCCGGCCAATTTCGACACAGCTGTGCGAAACTCAGTGAACAGCCTATCCATGGTAAGCAACAGCCGGCCCTCCAAGACACGGGTGGGAAAGTCCACGCTCTAGGCTTTCACTGCCGAGGAGCAACAGGTCGCCCCCCCCCCGAAAGCCAGTACAGAAGGCCCCTGACTGGGCTTGGAGCCCCGAATGCCACCCACCTCGCATCCTGCTCCTCCCCAGCAGCAGTGCTGGCTCAGGGCCATCCTCCTGGACACGGGGACCTCAGGGGCCTGACCACAGACACAACTCTGCACCAAGAACGTGACTTCTCGCTGTCCTCCACGAGATGTCAGCTCCCAGTGAGCAGAGATCACTTACCAACACGCTGCTCAGACCAAATTCTACTTGCCCAGAGTAGAATTTCTCAATTCACTCTCCTGGTCTAAGACACAAGCAGCCAGTTACTAAATATGGACACATAAACAGGTGCTCCCAAGAAAACCAGATTCAAAGATAACAGAAAAGAAGCACACTTCATCAAGACAGAGAAGGGCAGTGAGCCACTGCTATTTCCATCCTCATTATGCTGTTGCAGGCCACGTTCCTAAGTGCTCCAAACTGGACTAGTGCTGGAAATTTTAGGATAAACAAGGTGTTACTTGCTACAGCTGCATTTTTAAGAAAATGCAGATGCTAAAGGAGAAAACAATGTTTCCATACCCTGCCCCTGCTGAGAAAAATACACACCCAAATAATTCAGGAGAGGAGGGTAATCAACTAGGTCTTCTCTCACTCACTAAAGAAAACAAAGCCCTGGGGAGAGCAAGTCTCACTGGAATGTAAGGCGGGGCTGTGGCCACTAGTATGATCACTGTGGGCACTCCGGGAACATGCAACAAAACACACAAAGCATGTAACTTCTTACCCAGCAATGCGCTTACAGAGACTTACCTAAGGAGACAATCACAGGAGGCAAACTGAACAATGAAATGTGTTAAAAAAAAAAAAAAGAGAAAAAGAAAGGGTTGGTTACATAAATTACAACACATCTACCTAACAAGAAAGCACCAGGAAGAATATAATTTATTGACACAGAATGGTGCCCTCCCCATATAGGAGGATGGGATGGATTACCAAACAGCACGCAGAATATTTTATCATTTATGTACAACAAATCCCCTGTGCAAGGGTGGAGGTGTGTAAAGCCATCAGGAGGCTGTTCATCCAGAAATTCACAGCGGTCACCACAGGCAGTGGAAACTCTGCGAGTTTTGACTTTTCCCTTGCTCTTTTCCACACTGTTCAATTCCTTAGAGTATTCATGTGTTCTTTTCCCCAAAAGCAATAAAGTTGTATTTTTAAGAGCAAGAGATGATACCCATCACGCACAGCACAGTCCTCAAAAATTATATTTCAAGCGAGTATTTGTACTTTGAACCATTTTTGCTTTTAACATTATAATTTGGTGTGTGTTCCTACTAAATAAATATTGAACCCTCCATATAACAAAATTTTAACAATTTATAAGAAAACTTTATCTTAATCAAAATATTTATATACCTTTCCAAGTGCTTACACATATATTCTTCTAATGTTCACAAACTTGTTACAGGGGACAGAATAGTCCCCATTTAAGAATGAAGAACATGATCCAGAGATTTTACCTGACTCCCCTCAAAACAGGTCTAAGATGAGACCTAGTTTTCTTAACCCCCATCCAACACTTAGAGTACCTAGCAGGACCTGGGTTGTTCAAACTCCATTATATTAAAAGGTACCCGTTGGAGGGGGCCTCATGGCTCAGTGGATTAAGCCTCCAATTCCTGATTTCCGCTCAGGTCAAGATCGACCTGGGGTCATAGGATCGAGCCCCTCCCCCCGCGCCGCGTGGGGCTCTGCACTCAGGGGGCAGTCGGCTTGTACCTCTCTGTTCCTCCCCCAGTTTGTGCATATGCACATGCTCGCTCTCTCTCTCAAATAAAATCTTAAAAAAAAAAAAAAAAAGGTTACCCACTGCTTGTCTTCTATTGTTCTGGAGGACTTTTGGAATAACAGATACCTGCATTCTGTAGAAATGAACACTATTTGCTCCTTGATTTAGCCAAGCTGGCCTGCATAATCTATTCTCCCTTCCTTTGGAATTTCCATCCACCTTAAAGATAAAAAAAATCAAATGTTAATAATCTCAAGTGTTGCTTTCTGTTGTTTAGTTTCAAAACAGAGTAGTTCACAAGTACTCCTGAAACCTCTTCTCAAAAGCGGCAAAAAGTTACCAATAAAACAATTGCAGAAATAGGGGCGCCTGGGTGGCTCAGATGGTTAAGCGTCTGCCTTTGGCTCAGGTCATGATCCCAGAGTCCTGGGACTGAGCCCCGCAACAGGCTCCCTGCTCAGTGGGGAGCCTGCTTCTCCCTCTCCCTCTGCCTCTCTCTCTCCCTGCTCATGCACTCTCTCTCTGTGTGTCTCAAATGAATAAATAAAATCTTTAAAAAAAAATTGCAGAAATATAAAAGAGGGCCTGCCTATAGGCTCACATACCCCAAGTAGCCTTGTGGCTCTGCCACCTGTTTACCCAAGATGCCTGAGCCACCTTTACCCCTAAGGATCCCTTTATATTACCAAACTACATATGTGAAATAATAACATTCCTACTTTATATTCATCAAAGACATATTTGCAACCACAGCTCTTCAGTAGTATCAGATTCAGAGTATTATCAAACCTCCTTGAAAAAAGCAAAGGCACTTAGGATCTTAGCCCTAAATATGTCACCCCATATCAAGGGTAAAGATATATGTCTAGTCTTCTGTGTTTTTCAGAATTAAGGACATGAGTTTCAAGTACCCACTCTCTTCCTGGGTCCAAGGGAACTGAGGCCCCCCAGGATCGGAACCACTGGTTTCTGCAAAGTAGGCAGCCATGTTCAAGGAAAATAAGCAAAAAGTAAGTCCCCACATCAAAACTTGCTATTATGAATGCAAAGTCTCGGAAAGCAAAAACGAGGAGCCAGGAGCTGACAGCTTTGTGAAGCAGAATGCTGTTAAAGGATATCCAAGACACAGCTACAGAGCATTAGAATCCCAGGACGACCAGAAAATGTTCTACAGAAACAAGGAGGGGACAACTTGACACAAAGGCATTCTCCTCTATTAGGAAGATGCCAATTTCATAAATCAAACATCTATTGACTGGAACTGAAAGCAAGTTAATATAACTTCATCAATTATAAGATGCTTTCCTCTCCCCTCCCACAGCTCTGAAAAAACTGAATACACACTGCTGCCCAAATAAAAGAAAGGGAAATGCAAACCATTTTTTTTTCCTCGCAGCCCCAAAAGCCTACGTTTTCATTTCATGTAACTGTCTCTCAAAGTTCTATAGTCATTAGCCCTGCTAATAATATAATCAGGTAAGACAAACCCAAACTGCACCAAAATAAATTTAAAAACTAGAACTCAGGACTGGGGAAAAAAAAACCTACTCCAAAATATGCAGGCAACAAAGGTCATAATCCTGTAGGTCAACATCAGATAGTAACTGAACACCTGCTGGTACTTCGCTTGCCATTAATAAAGAGCCGGCCCGCCCTCTCAGGTGCCTACCCTCCCCCTGGACAACAAACCAGTTTTTTAAGGCCATTATTTCAAGAAATAGAGTTCATTGCACAACTTAAAAACTCCACCTGTGCTCTTGACTGGAAGGAGATAATTTTTATAATCCTTTCTCATTTCAACATCACCTGCCAGATTTACACCTTTACCTGAAATCTCCTATTAACACCCAGCTACATAGGATACTACAGGAAACAAGCCACCAGCCCACCCTTCCCTGAACTAGAACAGGAGTTTGCGTTTACCCACGTGTCTGGTATTGCGTTATGTGTTTAACCAGCATTATTATTATTATTTTAAAAGATTTTATTTGACAGAGAGAGACAGCGAGAGCAGGAACACAAGCAGGGGGAGTGGGAGAGGGAGAAGCAGGCCTCCCACCGAGCTGGGAGCCTGATGTGGGGCTCGATCCCTGGACCCTGGGATCATGACCTGAGCCGAAGGCAGACGCTTAACGACTGAGCCACACAGGCGCCCCAGCATTATTTTAATTCTTATAATAACCCTGTGAAGTAGACACTACTATCATCCTCCCATTTTACCTTAAAGTAAGGGATCTGAGGCACAGAGAGTGTAGGTAACCAATACCCTCTTCCGCCCATCACACTTGGGGCGTTTTCTCAACATGAATGCAGATGTGCACATGAACATATAATATTCTGAAAGGAGCACCAAGAAAAGTCTTGTTGTCCATACGGATGGGTGAATTCATAGTAGAGGGAGATCTAGAGCCCACAATGATCGAAAGTTCACTTTAGAGGTAGGAAGCCCACCCCCCCCCCCGCTCCAAAAGAAAAAAGAAAAACCTTTCATACTTCAGTAAATTAGGGAAAGCAGAACATTCTTTAGTTAACATACAAAGTTTCATGAAATCCTGGAGCTTTTAAAATGATGACAGTGTCAGGGCAGGAAGGAAGAGACAGATATCCTGGGCCCCTTTCTCTGTTTCAAAGGAAACTATGAGATAAACAGCACTGGCAGAATAAAGTAATGGATACAGGAGGGATCTAGGAAGAATTACACCTGGCAGAATGGGCAACAGAAGCGGAGAGGATTTGTGTTTAAGACGCAGGAAGCTATGGGCAGGGATCCTAGGACGGGGTATCACCCCAGAGAGGCCTGCCCTCCTGCCAGTGGGTCCACCTGTAAAATGTCAGCCACTTTGCTCTGCTACCTTAATCCAGACCCCGCTCTGTGCATCTGTGTTGTCCTTTCCACGCTCCCACTGTGGACTTCAGGCCCTCTTTACGGAGCTCCCACCCGAGGCCCCACACCGCCCTCCGGGGTCCGCTCCCGACTGAACTAGACCTGGTGGACCCCAGCACAGCACTGTTTCCTGTGCTAGTCCTGCTTCCTCCAACGGAAGCTCCTGGGAACAGAAATGATGCGTCTTCCTCTCGGGTTGTAATCTACCGAGGGACACATACCCAAAAAAGCTCAGAAGATACTGAACGTACCAGAGAGCAATGGTGCCCCAAACTCAAGTCCCAGGCAGGCTACTACAGGGAGCATTTTACCAAGGACCAACTGAGAAAAGGAAACAAGTATAAACTTGTTTTTATTTATCTCACTATAAATAGTTTTTAGTTATTTCACTGTGTTAGTTATCAAATGTTAGTGCCAAGCTCATTTCACTACATTTTACCTATTACCTAACACTTTCTCCTCAAGCTACTTTCAGGGTATAGAAAACAATAAAATAAAGGAATTGGTCCTCAGCTAATTTACCCACCCAACAGCTTATTTGCATCTCTTACAATTTTACTCAGAAAATTTTGTGCAATTCTCTTTCCTGCCTCATAAGAATGAAATGTAAGTGCTTTAAAATTTAGTAATCTTCTCTTCCTTAAAAGTTATGCAAAATGCATTTTTAGGACAGTGATTCTCTACTAGGAGTGATTTTTGGACACTTGGTGTCCTATGGAGGCATTCTGACTGTCACAACTGAGGAGGGGGGTGCTGACATCTGGTGGGGGAGAGGCCAGGCAGCCACCTGTACAACACAATGTACAGAACAGAACCCGCAAAAAAGGGGAAAAAAATATTTCAAAAAATATCCTATTATTCTTTCATAAATGCTGTTCTTTTTTACAGATAGAAACGAAGAAAGCACACACTGACTCTTAAAATTCTAGAATTACACATGCCATGGGAGGGGAAGAAGGAACAGTTGAAAGTAGACCTCTGGCGTCAATTAGCCCTGATGTTATGACGCAGAGCTGTGAACTCCAGATGCTCTATCGCCTGTGGCTCTGGAGAAAGGACAGATCAGGTGTGCCTCCCCACTATAAACCACTTCTAAGTCGGAACACTATTTTATCTTCTGGCACACCACCAAATGACAATTGAGGAGTAAAATATCTTATTAATAAATGTCTTCAGCTTTTTTTAAACACAGTTTTTTAAAAAAGTGCTCCCCAAAAGTCCCTTGATGTAAATTGTGACTCAGCTAAGACCAGGCTTTTATTTTCATTTCCTCTCCAACTATGTAAAAAAACTCCCATCACTAAGTATTCTCATTTGTTTGGCGGGAGTAGGGAGAGGGGGCAGCGAAGGAGGGTTAAGTGTTGCGTTCAGATTTATGGTTCAAAGTCACCCAGTGGTAAAACAAATCCAGAGGGAGCAAAGAAAGGCACCTTAGAATTTGCTGCAATAATTATAACCTAATGCAAAGAACCTTATCATAGGGATGTCTTCCTTTAATACGGCAAAGTTAGTTTACAACTTCCAAAGCTAACCGGCAAGTCCTGCTGGCGGCTCTCAGCGCCTCTCCCCGCTCCAAGCCTCACACACAGGCGGGGCCGACCTGCTAGGCCCCCGAGTCCCGCACCGTACCTCGCCGCGAAGTCCTCACTGGAAGCGGCTAGCAATCACGGCGCTCCTTCCCGGGGAGAGGGTGCGCGTGGAGGGTGGCGGCGGGCGTGTGCGTGCCGGCGACAGCGCGTGCGGCCCCCCGACCCGGAGCTCGGGGTCTTGGCTTGTGCGATGCTACCGTTCTCAGGATGCGTGGTTTCCAGGCGGCCTGCACGGGAATCCACTCCCGGAACGACAGAGCCCCCGCTTTACGAAAACTCACAAAGGGACCTTTCAAAACCCTTCTGCAGCAGCGCCCTCGCCCAGGAAGACAGGTCCAGACGCGCCTGCTCCCCACTGAGCGCTGAGCGGCGCTCTTCCCCGCGCCCGCGGAGGGAGGCAGCTTCTGCCGGGTGCCGGCGCGCCGCGGGCTTCTCAAAGGGCTGGCCCGGCAGCGAGGCCGGCTGACGCGCCTCGGGACGCTCCCAAGCGTGCGCGCACAGGCGTGCAGACTGCGGGGCGCCCCCAGGTGTGTAAGCACAGGTATGCAAACACGGGTGCGCACGCACGGGTGAGTGCATGCCTCACAGTCGCACACGTCAACCCCGCCGCGCTGCGGACAGACCACTCGCCTCACGGAAACCCCAAACTCCAGCCGGCGTCACGTCCCTCCAACTCACCTCCTCCAAGAACTTGGTCAAATCGTACACCTTGTGGTGCAGAATCAACCAGGTGCTCCTGCTGTGGTTGTGCTTCTGGATCTCTTCCAGGGTGTAGTACTTGACAGTCTGGTCCGGCTGCTCGGCCATTTCGGAACGCGGCGAGCCTCAGGCCGTGCAAACACCAGCCGAGCCGGGAGAACTGGAGGGCGCGTCTCAGCCGGCTGGGGCCGGGACATTCCCGGGGCCCCGACCCAGCGCCCGCAGCAGGGCGGCCCCCGCCGCGGAGGGGGCGGTGGCGCACAGCCTCCGGTGACTGGACAGAACGCGTGTCACTCAAGGGGCCCGCCCCCGGCCGACAGCGTCCGCCAACCCCAGCGCGCCCCAGCCCAGCGCGCGGGCGTCGACTGGCTGCAGAAGGGGCCCTTCGGGAGCACGGCGGTTGGAGCGCGCGGAGGGCGCGGCGAGCTGGGGCGGGGTTTCTCTTGCATCTGCGCAGAAGGTCGCGGGGCAGGGGGCGGATGGCCCCCGGCGTGGTGCACCCGCGTGGGGCCGCGGGGCGGCGGTCCCAGGAGGGGTCCGCGGGGGCCCAGGGGCCGCACGCCACCCTCGCCGCGATTTCGCAATCAGGGCAGATCAGGCAGCCCTGAATGTCACTGTGTAACCAAGTCGCTCCGCTGCGAGTCTGTTAACCATTAAACTGTTAACCTAATGGCACAGTCCCGAGCCTCGGGGACGTAAAACACGCAGTGCCATCTCTCTGCTTCAGTGAAACAGTGTGCTGCCCAGAATCATTACTCAGTAATTCTGCTCGACACTCCCCTCCCCAGGGGTGCCCAATCTCACAGGAAGAAAACCCAGGGAAATTATTTGTGCTGTACAAAGAAAAAGTCCTGACTCCTCAAGCTCTGAAGCACGTCTAGGCTGTCGACCCTCACTAGAAGAGGGCTTGCTTGTCTGTCCTCTTTTGTCTCAACGGTATAGTGTTTACATAAATTCTAAAGGATCAACAGCACTTGGACTCCAGAAGCAATTCCCCAGCTGAGCGAGCACTCATAGGAAGATTTACAAATGTTTGAGGGGGAAAAACGGAGAAATCTCAGCATATTATCAAGTCATCTGTTAAGGCCCTTTTCAGCAGTGAATTCCAAAAGGACCTACACAGCAGGTTACACATGTATGTCATCTTCCTAGAGACTCAACACAGCTCTTCCGCATTAGGAGCCTCATGAATGTTAGTTCCCTTGCCCCCTGCTTACCTCCTCCATTGGAATGCATGGCCATGGAGAAGAAAACATTTTTCCAAGCTTTCCAAATAGCCTTCACATATGATGGAATACATTGGTTTTCAAATACTGAACCAGCGTTGCACCTCTGAATACACTCCACTTGTTTACTGCTAAATTATATTTTGTTAAAGAATTGTTTTTTTAATCTGTGTTTATACGGGAGAAATTGGTGTGCAGTTTTCTTGCACACATAGTATTTGTCTGGTTTGGGTATCATAGAATGAATTGGAAAGTATTCTTTTTTTCCTATTTTTCTGGAAGAGATTTGTAGAATTAGTTTTACTGCTCTTTAAAAGTAGAATAGGTAGAGTTCTCCACTGAAACCATACGGGCAGATTTCTTTTTCAGGAGGTTTTAAACCATGAATTTAATCTCCGTAACAGTTCCAGAACTATTCAAATTATCTGTTTCACACTGGGTGAGTTGTGGTATTTTATACTTTTTGAGGAATTGATCAACAATGACAATTTCATCTAAATTGTCAATCTATATGTGGTGTTGTTCATATTACTCCTTTATTATCCTTTTGATGTCTGTAGGGTTTATATTGATATCCCCTCTTTAATTCCTGATATTAGTAATTTGTGACTTCTCTCATTTTTTTTGGTTGTCAGCATTGCTAGAGGTTTGTCAGTTTTACTGATCTTTTCAAAGAGCAAGCTTTCTCTTTGATTTTCTCTATTTTTCTTTTTTTCAATTTCATTAATTTCTGTGTTAGTTCCTTCTGTTTGCTTTATGTTTATTTTTCTTTTCTTTTTTCTAGTTGTTCCAGGCAGGAGTTTAACTTATTCACTTGAGACTTTTTCTCTTTTCAAATGTTTACATGTAGTGTTATAAAGTTCCTATATATTTTAAAAATAGTAAACAAGATTATACTACTTCCTTAAACAGTTCTCAGAACTGCTGAATCTTCCCATGACTTCTAGCAGAACAGTGAGTCTCCTGAGATCATGGCTATATCTATAATCCAACATCAATACTGTTCCAGATTTCAGTCTCAGTTCCAACTCCAGAAGTGGTTAAAAACAAAACTTTGGCCCTAGTTATCTGGATCCTGCCCCTGGTTTAGTGAATTATCAGAGATACATAACTATGAGCTAGTCAGTTACCTGTTCTAGGCCACTGCTTATAATATGCTTAGTACAAGTTCTGGCACATAGGCAGCATTCAACAGATTTTTTTAGCTAGTACTGCTATTATTATTCTACAAGGCTTCCTTATTCTAAAACACAGGTATGAGGAAACATCCTATCTGGCAGGTGCTCCAAGGTGAAGTAAATCTAGGCAAATTTGGAAACAAACGAACCTGAGAAATTACAAAACACAAATATTTACAAACTCCTGACTTCCCCTCCAGCAAAGACATTTTTATAAACACTTAGAAAACCAACTCCATCCCTAAAGTTCCTCAGGTAAAAATATGCTGTAAAAAGCACTGTTCCTTTTCCACTATAAGGCAAAAATAAGCAAACATGATTACATTTTTACTCATTTTCTATTTCTGTCACTCATGCACAAGATGTGCTTGAACAGCCTTTTCCTGCCCATTGATAGTTAAATTTTCCATTATAGAGATATAACCATAGAGAACTGGTTCCCTCAAACGAATGGGCACTTCTACAAAGATGGGACTCCCAATTCAAATATCTACACAGATAATTTACATTGTATCCAGGTCTTTTAAATACTATATTAGCATAAGTTAACTTTTTCCTTCAAAAAATATCTAAATCTCTCATCTATATAGCCTATTTGGTTGATTTCTAAATAATGTCCTATTAGCAATAATTTCCAAAATTTTCTAAATATTTTACATTTTTATTCATTTCCAAATAAAGCACGTATGGCTTGAGGTTGTTTCTATTCATGTATGACACCAAATGTCAGTTGAGAATCTGTTCAATTGGACTGCAGAAGCAGAAATGAGGAGTAGAGAACAATGGTATTATCTGACCACAAAGCTCACCAAATGTCTGAAATTCATTGCTGAGGTAGGGCAATTTTTCTCACTAACTTCAAACGATGACAAATTAATTATATATCTTATTGTAAAAACATTCTCAGGCACATTTTCCTTGTATGTCCATTTTTAGAAGCAGGCAAATAAGGAGAATGTCTGATAGTAGGACATGGCTGTAATATTACCTTTATTTTTTAAAATCTTTTTGTCTCCAGCACAAGTAAATAGAATAAGAGCAAAATGGTATACATAAGGAAAATTCCAGATATCCTATTTAACTCTGTAAAGGGTTTAGGTTTCCAGACAGTTCTATGAAATCCAGTTGATGGTGTATTTCCCAAGTTAGCAGCTTACAAATTATCCAAGTCATCCACAAAATTGATTCCATCACCAAGTCCAAGAGATTTTCCCTCTTAAACATCTAATGAGTGTTCTCCTCTTTGATCCCTGGTACCATTCTGCCAGATCTGCCTTTCGTGATTACCCGCCTACCTGCTTACAATAACTTAACAGGTTACCCTTCTAGTCTTCAATTCCTCAGCTCCATCTTCCATAGAAGAATGAATCTAAATTAAAATCAGATCACAACACTACTTGCCTAAGATTTTCCAGTGTCTCCCAATAACTAAAGTTCCCATTCCTTACCAGAGCATCGAAGATCATTCAAAATCTGCCTCTCTCTAGCTCCCTCCTTTGTCATTTCCACCTCCAACCTACAGCCTAGCAACAGTGAGCTATTTTTAGCTCTCTGGAGACACAGCATCCTATCCTCACTTCCATACCCTTGCTCAAGTCCCCTTCTCTGCCAGAGTACTCTCCTCACTCCTTTCTCCCACTTCCTTTTTCTGGGCCTAGAATTCAGGCCCCTTTTTGACTCAGCTTAGGAGTCAACACTGGAGGAGGCATATGCTGATCATGATCACTCTTCCCCTCCCACTAATGCCTACTCAGTATTCCTTGATTCTCTGATTATCACACACTCACTAAGTCATCAGTCTACACATCTGCCCTTCTCACTGGGCCAAGAGTTCCTCAAGGGCAGGTACTCTGAGGGTCACAGCTGTGTCTTCAGCACAGTGCCTAGCACTCAGTCTGTGCTCAATGAATGTTTTGGGATGAATAAGGGTATAAACTGATACAGAATTTGGCATGTAAGTACTTGGAAATGTCATAATTTTACTTTAACCATACTGAAAAATGTGGATTTATTTATCTGTCACTAGCAAGAGGCACTTGTTTTCTAACTTTTCACAAGACATCTACTAAAGATAAGTTTTCTTTACTTTTCCCAAGTTTCTAACTTTTCCCAAGACGTCTACTAAAGATAAAACTGTTTTCTTTCTTTCCCAGTCTAGGAAACAAAATAAGAGAGGCTAAATGCAGCAACAGCAGCAAGAAAATAGCTTAAAATGAACAATGTACACACCTAGGAGCTATGCAAAGTGCTTGATGCATCCACGTAAGTGTACAAGTGATGTGAATGATGAAGAGGGCAGTGGAGTCCTTGCAAGCTGGGATCGCCATGTCAGGAACAGTTACCTACCTGAATAAAAATATCACTTTGGACCTCTAAGGTTGATGCTAGAAGGAAGTAAATATTAGTCTCTGGATATCCTTATTTGCCTGATTCTCTCACTGATTACTGATATCACTCCCTGCCACCCACTACCACCCTACTCTCCTCCTTGGCACTCTGGCATAAGTATGAAGAATCAGCTCTCTCTTAGCTTTCTTACAGCAGGACCAGAATATTCAAATGAACTTTGCTAAAGGAAGCAAAAAATAATTTTCCACGATACAGTGATCCTAGAGCCTGATAGACTCTATTCAACTTCAATAAATGAAGCAGTGATGTCAACTGATTCAGTTCATTAGATTCTTAATTCTCCTTAAGTGACTATGAGCACACACCCAGTGGGAGCCCTTTCTAGGGACACATCATGCTAAGTCCCAGTCTCCCTCTGTATGTTTGAGGACAGCTGCTTATGCTCTACCCACAAATATAATCTTAGACATCCAAACTCTTCAAATCCCAGGTCAAGGTGCATGCTGAACACAGCCTCAGCCCCCACCTGGGGCTTATCATCCTAGTTCCAGCTTCCGGACTAAAGATTTGACTCTTCCCCAGGTGATCTTTCTCAGAAATGACCTTCATTTTCATGTGGTACCTGCCTTACCACAAAATATGACCCAATCTTTGTATGCCCACACAGTTTATTTATTTTTTTAAAGATTTTTTGTTTATATTTGAGAGAGACAATGAGATAGAGACAGAGAGATCATGAGGGGGGGAGGGTCAGATGGAGAAGCAGATCCCCCCCCCCGAGCAGGGAGCCCGATGCGGGACTCGATCCCGGGACTCCAGGATCATGACCTGAGCCGAAGGCAGTCGCCCAACCAACTGAGCCACCCAGGTGCCCTGCCCACACAGTTTAAACATGATTTAGCATAATGCAACCACCTTGATCTTCATGAAAGAGAATCATACAAACTAGCGGGTGGAATCTTTAAGAGGATTCTTTCCCATCTTGAATGCATGTGAGTGAGATAAAGGGAAACAAACATAAGTAACTCAATATACCTGGTAAATTGAATACGCCTGTCCACAGGGTTGTCATCAAAATGTATCCTGTCAGTAAAGTTTTTCCCTGGATAAAAATTCTGGCTGGCCCCTATGACATTTTGTGTTTTATTAATTAAAAATAATGATGTAATGTTCATATAAGTGAATGCACATACGTGTTTTGAAGAAAAAGAATATAAATGAGCACCAATGAACGCTTGACTTGACTTGGGGACTATGGGCTCCTCCTACATCCCATCCTTCTGCCACCCAAAAATCATTATTATCCTGAATTGTGCTTATTGTTTCCTTGCTTATAAAAAATATTTATGCACATACAAATACATCAAGAAACAATTCATTGTTTAGGTTTTCTTGGAAAACTACTGAGCTTTATAAAAATAGAATTATACAACTATGTAGACTTCTAGGATTTTTTCTGAACAAGAATGCTCTTCGCAGCATTCTTCATAATAATCCCAAACTGGCAGCAGTCTAATTGTCCATTTAATCTCAGAAAAGGTAAAGTATATATATACACAATGGAATGCTATCCAGTAATGAAGATGAGTAAGATACTGCTACCCTCAATAATATAGATCTCACACTCATAATGTTTACAAAAGAAGCTAGACACAAAACAATTCATGTCGTATGCTTCCATTAATATAAATTTTCAAAAGAAGCAAGATTAACTTATGATGCTAGCAGTCGAAACAGAGATTACTTTGGGGGAAGTGTGTAAGTGGCTGGGAGAGGGCACGAAGGGGAGTGTCGGAGATGCAGGTAATGTTCTGCTTTTAGGTCTGACTGGTGGGGAAACGAGGATGGTCCTTTTTGAAAAACCATAAAACTGTCTACTTATGATTTATTTACATTTTAATTTTAAAAGATTTATCTATGTTGTTCCATAAGGCAACATTTCATTTTAATGGAATAGAACTGGACATTCAGTACTTGGGAGTTTGGTGATGTGGGCATAATTGAAAACTTCAAATATCTTTAATTCTGCCTTGTTAAAATTGTTGAAGCCAGAGGCCATAAGTCCAATAGCAGAGATATTAAGAACATGAAGTACTGACAGGTGTGCTTTTCAGAATGAAGAACACGAGACTTTATCTGTACTTAAATAGATAAGAAAAGGTAGTGAATATGTACATTTATTTAAACTGAATCTATATTTATTTTCACCTTGTCCTAATGCAGTTTTTTTCCCTATGTGTATATACCAGGTAGGATAAAGAGCTTTTCTGTAATCTTCAAAGATTTGTTTTAATAATTCCAACGCCCGCTGACATAAAGCCAGACTATAAAAGTTTAGGACGGGGTGCCAGGTCATGATCTCAGAGTCAGGAGATCCAGCCCCGCCTTGGGCTCCACATTCAGCGGGGAGTCTGCTTCCCCTCTCCCCACCTTGGGTGTATGGGAGCCCTGCTCTCTCTCCCTCTCTCTCTCATATAAGCAAATCTTTAAAAAAAATAAAAGAAAAAGACAAAAATTTTATTTGTTTTATATTTGCTTCAGAAGATTGTATATCGTTCACCTAACGTTGCTGTTTGTCACAGGAGGCTCATTTTGGTCATCGATCTTGTGATAATCACTTACTGTGATCTCCCAGCTGGTTATAAGGAACCAAACAAGTATTGAGCGCTTTCTTACTGAGTTACAAAACACCTAAAAGCACTCCTCTTTGCCAAAATGTATTTTGCAAGTACAAAATAAGTAAATTACTTTAGTGGATCAAACGTTAAACACAACACAAAATCCCATCCTTTCACAATACACCTTTTGGAACCCGGTAAAATATGAGGTTGAAAAATGGCTCTTCTCTTAATAAAAATATCCTGGCACTCCACCCAAGAGGTTGCTCCTCATCTCCACAAACGTACTGATATTGGAGTCTCCTGGGACTCAGCGTAAGGACTTCTGTTCTTCCTACACCCACGCTCCTGGTGAGCCGGCCCCGTGCTTTTAAATTCGGCCTGCTACGTACAGATGCGCGTCACTTCCCAACACCCGCACGCCCAGAACCGCACCCCCCGGATCCTCATCCCCAAACGCACTCCTCCTCCCTCCGGGGCCCTTCCCCTTAGGGGTTAGCGGCAGCCCTGTCCTTCCAAGTCCCTCGTACAAAGCCCTCGGAGTTACACGTGGCTCCTCTCTCTGAAACCCCGGATCAAGGCACGTCTGAAACGCACGTAACGTCAAAGCACGTTCACACCCCAAACCCACCTCCCCAGCCCTCCCCTGACCCAAGGCGCGCCCGTGCTCTCCTGGATCTCGGCCATCACCCCCCACGGCTCCCCTTCCCGGCCCTCTGTCCTCGCCTGTCCATTCTCAGCACAGCGGCCTGGGCGCACCTCCTGCAACGCGCACGCCTTAGGACCAGGGCTGTGCGCCCCACTTCAACCTCTCGGGGCTCCCCCGCGGCCCGCTGGCCACCTCCTGCCTCGGCCCTTTGGACTCGCTGCTCCCGCTCCTGCACCTTGTCCCCCGACATCCGTGCGGCCACCCCTCCGTCGCCTCCACGTCCTCATGAGGCCTCCCGCTCCGTCGCGGCCCCTCCCAACACTCCCTGGCTTTCCATCCTGCTTTATTTTTCGGCAGTGCACCTACCACCATCTACCGCATTCATATTTTGCTCATTTATCCCATTTTCTGTCCCAAATAAAAGGCAAGGTCCGCGAGAGCAGGGGCTGTTATTTGCTTCCCGGTCCATTACTAGCTCCTAGGAAAGCTCCAGGCACACAGCAGGCGCTTCATAAATACCTGTCAGACGAAGGAGGGGTGCCCCTAAAGTGCTCGCACGCAGCTGCCGCTCCACAGCGTGCTGCGGAACCTTCCGGTCAGGGACCGTTCGGCCTCTGCGGGCCTTTCGCGGGAGGCAAAGGGCGCCCTCGCCTACGTGAGCCCGGAAGGCCGGCCAGCGCGCGGACGCGCTTTGGGGAGGCGGGTGTCCTCTCCCCCCACAGCTGCAAGGCCTCGCGCCCCAGACCCCGCTTGGGCCAACCCCGGGTCTTCTCTAAACGAACGGCAGGGGCCACCGGGCACGCGCGGCCATCAGCAGCGCGGGCGGGAAGAGCTGAGGCGCGCGGGGCATGCCGGGGACGCGCGGGGCATGCCGGGGGAGCACGTAGCACATGGGGCGTGTTGGGGGTTTGTGGGGCATGTCGGGAGAAAGCACGTGCCGCACGGGCGTGGGGCAGGCAGAAAGCGGCGCCAAGAACGGCCAAGCGCAGAGGTTGCTGGGAGCACGTGGCGCGCGGGCGGTGCTGGGGGCGTGTGGGCCGGCCGGGACGGCGCGCGGGGCGTGCTGGGGGCACCGCCCCCACAGCCGCGAGGGGAGCGCAGAGGCGGCAGGGGAGGAGCGCGGGCCCTCAGAGCAGAGGGCGAACGTCCCTTGGGAGACACCCGGGTGAGGGCTCCAGAGGGGCAGCACGCAGGCCCCGGCAGGCCCCGCCGGCCGCCGCACCCCCTCCTCGCGCCAGTGCGAAGGCCTGGGGGTCCGCCTCACGAGGCGACGGCTTCGAAAGCGCTGCTGGTTGTCTGTAACCGTCAGGGGGCTAGTCCGCTTGGGGGCCCGCGCCCCGACAAGCGCGGCGCCTCTCCGCGGGGTAGAGGGGAGGGCGCGGCGGGGCCGCGGGGCCCAGTGGGCACGGCTCGTTGTCATGCCTGGAGGCGGTGCTCCGCGTGTTGAAGCTGAAGAGCCGGGGGGTGCTTCCTGCGCGGTCCGTCAGCGCCCAGAGGACACGAGGCCCGCGGGCAGGCGGGGAGGCTGCGCGGACCGCCCCCGGGGCCAACACCGCGCGTGGCGCGAGGGCCCGGGGGCAGTGCTCCGGCCGGGGTCTGGGGCGAGGCCGGGCAGGAGGACGGGCTCTGCCCGCGCGCGGTGGTGGTCCTGGGCAGCGCGGCGGCGGCGGTGGTCCCGGGCGGCGCGGCGGCGGCGGTGGTCCCGGGCGGCGCGGCGGCGGCGGTGGTGCCGTTCCCGGGCAGCGCGGCGGCGCCCCCGCCGGGAGGTGTTGGGAGGGAAACGGCAGGAGTCGCCGTCGGCGGAAGCCGGCTAGGAGCGGACGAGGGAACCGCACACGGGCTGGTCTCGGAGCCGCGTCCCTCCAGGGCCTCGCAGTTGCTCCTCTGCGCCGTCACGAGTTCTGTGCTTTCTGTCCCGCCCCACTCACTTCTGATGCCCTTTATTATAACGCTTCAGGGAAAGTGGATTTTAGGCAGAATCGCGAAGTAGGTTGTCTTTGCCTTAGAACTTGCACTTTTCAAAAAGCCTTTTCATAACAGTAAGCGTTAGAATAGGAGAGCGGAAAAGCAGAAGGAATATTTCCCTTTTTAAGGTCAGAAATCCCACTGATGAGGTCATTAATACCGCATGGGAATTTGTGTTCACCTTTTCAAGAGTATTTCCCATTTTAAAAGAACCACGCGGTCCTGGAGGGACGGAGGTTCCGAACGCTCAGAAGGAGGCGGCGGCCTGGGAGCCTGCCAGCAGGGCACTGTCCGCGCCGTCGGGTACCGCGCACCGTCGCTCCCTGCGCGCTCGCTCAGGGCTGGTCGTGCCGCAGACTCCCGCGCTGATCCTCTGCTTGCTTCTCTTCTCAAAGGGAGAGAACATGTGGATGTTTAAAGGTTGGAAGCACTGGGATCTCGGTTACCTGCCGCCTGCTGTATGTGGGCGCGTGGGAGAAGCTGATGAACTCGGCTCCTTTACCGTTCCGGTTTTCTCTAGTACACAGGGTAGGCGTCGGAGGCCTGCGCTCTGAGCTATCAGCTGTAAAATATGTCCCCAAAGCTAAGTAATTTGGGGAAAGGAAACTAGATAACAAACACTAGAGACCTTCGTAAATACTTTTCACGTAAAAAAATGAAAAATATATTCAACCTGGAAGTGCTTTACAGAAATAACCTGAAACAACAGAAGACTTTGCTATACATTTAGATTTTCAAAAAATTATTATTGTCATAGGAAATTCTTTTTTTTCCTGAAAACAAAATGAAACTTAAGAATAGCCAGGAACTTTAAAAGAAGTTTATTAAATAAAGACAAGGGGGTAGAAATATATCTACTATCTAGATCAGAGTACGCATTTAATAAATAGCTCATTTTTGTATTATTGTACTCAAATTATTTTATTTATGATATAGAACTTCAGGCTTGTAATTCTACATTATCTTTTTGGAATGATTAAAATTTTCTAGTATGTATTGTAATGATTGCATAACTGTGATACTAAAAACCATTGAATTTAATAATATAAAAAAAGTGAATGGGGCACCCGGGTGGCTCAGTCGTTAAGTGTCTGCCTTCGGCTCAGGTCATGGTCCCAGGGTCCTGGGATCGAGCCCCACATTGGGCTCCCTGCTCGGCGGGAAGCCTGCTTCTCTCTCTCCCACTCACCCACTCACCCGCTTGTGTTCCTTCTTTCGCTATGTCTCTATCTGTCAAATAAATAAATAAAATCTTTATAAAAAAAAGATGAATTGGAGGTTATTTGTATTACATCTTAATAAAACTTGTAACAAAAAGTTCTAGCAGGTTAAACAATTCGTTTTTAAAGATTTTATTTATTTAGAGAGAGTATGTGTAGGGGAGAAAAGGGGTCAGAGGGAGAGAGCATCTCAAGCAGACTCCCCACGGAGAATAGAGCCTGGCTTGGGCTAGATCTCACAACCCTAAGATCATGACCTGAGCCAAAATCAAGAATCAGTTGCACAACCGAGTCACCTGGGCTAAACAATTCTTCAGGGCAAGATGTTAGTGATATTTAAACGCTAAAGTCTGCTAATTTGTTTTTATTGTCTTATTTGAACACAATATCAAATATTCTGTGATGGGTTGGTATTAAAACCTTTATGATAAGATAGTTTACTACCATTTTATTGCTGTTTGTTTATTTTTAAAGGCCTGATAGCGGAGACATTCAGTCAACAGGAAAATATGAATGATTCTAGGCAGCAATCACTGTTTTTCATCACACCTCCAGATTTACACAAACTCTGTGCTGTCAGGATAATATTGAGTAATGAGGTGGCAGATACTGAGATTAGAAGTATACAGATGAAGATGTGCAGGTAAAAAATCCATTCTATAAGTAAGGCTTTCTAAGTTTTTTGAGATCTTAGCTGTTTCAGAAGTATCTCCTTTAAAACAAAACACTCTCATTTAATCTGTGTATATAATTTTAAATACAGGAATTCAGTTATGTTCTGACCAGGTATATTGGATTATATTTAGGGAAGGGCTTAAAATATTTGAGATTGAATGTCACATTATTCGGTTTTTATATTTGTGACTTGTGTGATCTTTTTAATTTAAATTTTTTACGGACATTGATAAGTCAGGTTCCCAAAAACTTAGAGGTAGAAATTAATAAATATTTACTGAGTACCTTCTGTTTATGGACACTTTAGGAGATACTGTAAACATTTTAGATTAATGCAGTTTCTTAATTTGTGGGTCAATATATGATTTCTGAAGAGTATTTTTCCAAGAGCTGTTTTGAAATGTCTGACCCAAGATAGTCTTTGAAAAACAGCTTGATTGAAGCCTAAAGTATAACTCCATGATTGCTAAGAACCCACCGTGTATTAATTAGTCCCTTAAATTGTTTGAGTCACTCAAAGAAGGACTCTTAGAATACAGATTATATCTGTAACTGAATTTCTTGGAGAAGAACAAACACAAGATTGCTAGGAGCCAGAAATAAGGAAAACACTCTTGGGGTGTCTTCCCATTTTGCTCTTATTTACAAAAGTTTTCTTCTCCCCATTGTATATTTTCCTAATAAAGTACATCTGGGAGCCTGTACCCTTTGTGTTAAGGTATCATTTGATACCTGTTGGACATTTACCTGTGACTCTTTTTGGAAACAAGTGGGTGGAAAACCTGAGGTTTTCTGCTGTTTACCCTCAATTTGAGGGTGGCCATGCCCACAGAGTGAGGTGTCTTGATTCACTGTCCCAGTAACTGACAAAGAGACAGGAACAGATTGAGGAGAGGCTTAGCTATGTTAGACAAAGGCAGGCCTTGCAAAACCAAGTACCTGCTGCACCTGGTTCTGCACCAGGGTTCTGACCAGAAACAGACTGGCCCTTCTTACTTTTTGAGGTAACCCCTCCCTGCCACACACACTCTTTTATTTTTTAAGAGTTTATTTTCGTGATATTAATTTTGAAAATTTTCATGTGTTTTATCCACCTTTTCCTTGATCTTTGAAACAAAATTTTTTTTTAAGATTTTATTTATTTATTTGAGAGAGAAAATGAGAAATAGCACGAGAGGGAAGAGGGTCAGAGGGAGAAGCAGACGCCCCGCTAAGCAGGAAGCCGGACGTGGGACTCGATCCCGTGACTCCAGGATCATGACCTGAGCCGAAGGCAGTCACTTAACCAACTGAGCCACCCAGGCGCCCCTGAAACAAAATTCTTGATGATAATTTGAATTATGATTTTTGTTGTGAGTTCATTTGGCTGTTGAATGCTAAAATGAAACCACTACTCACTTCATTTAGGTTTGGAAAAAATTTCCTTTTTGAAGGAAAAGCGTCTAGTCAGTAGTTCTAACCCTGAAGTAGTTGATAACTTCACTGATAGATGAATCCTTAGACTCTTGCCTCCAGTACCTCCTGACTACCACTTAAAAAAAGGAAAACAGAAGTTAGAAGAGCTGGATTCTTAACAATATTTAGACATTTTCAAATCTCTATTTGGACAGAAATGGAGTTTTTTTTTTTTTTTTAAGATTTTATTTATTTGACAGAGAGAGATACAGCGAGAGAGGCAACACAAGCAGGGGGAGTGGGAGAGGGAGAAGCAGGCTTCCCGCCGAGCAGGGAGCCCGATGCGGGGCTCGATCCCAGGACCCCGGTACGATGACCTGAGCCAAAGGCAGACGCTCAACGACTGAGCCACCCAGGCACCCCCAGAAATGGAGTTTTAAATGAAGAATTTAGGTTCACAGACGAAAGAGATTGGGAAACTAAGATGCAGGGACAATATTCTTATCAATATCTGAAAGCTTGTAACAGTCTTAAACCTTGGCTGAGTGGCTAACTATTCAAGTTACCATGTTAAGCGTGGGGAGGGATACAGAAGTCTATATAACACAATCCTTCCCTAGAAAAAAATGTAAACTTTTGAATAGAACTAAGTAATTTTCAAAATGTTCTGATAAAGTAAAATCAGACAGAGGGCAAGTCCACTTTAAAATTATACATTTCATCTCCACAGGCAATTGCTGTATTTGCACCAAGATATTCTTACATCACCTGTGCCTGGAATATTAAGCCAAATTTGGGTAGTGATGGCGGTTAGTATTTTAAAATTTTATGAAGTATTATTACTTATTATTGGGAGCAATATTGATAAACAATAATTCAAGTATTAATTTTAGCTCAAATTGAAGGTGGTTTCTGAAGCCAAATTACCTTGTGTTGTAGTTTGAACCATTTATAGACTTTAACTTTGATATACCTGATGTTTAAAACTCATTTTTGTGGTTCTAATATTTACTTTTTCGTCACAAAGGCTAAGATAAAGACTATTAATGGATAGTAAAATTATAGCATAATTTTAAGATAGCATGGGCTTAATCTTTTTTTAATATTTTATTCTTTAGAATTCCACTTAATATAAAGGAAGAAGTTTCCTATCCCAATGTATCTCCAGTTGTTTTTAAAGAATTTAGATCAACGGTTTGTTTATTTTAAATTTGATATTTCCTTTCTTCTTTCTCCCCCCAAATATTTATTTATCTATTTGAGAGAGAGAGCGTGCATGCGCTTGCACACGCACACACACAGGGAGAAGGAGAAGCAGACTCCCCACTGAGTAGGGAGCCCAACATGGGGCTTGATCCCGGGACCCTGGGATCATGACCTGAGCCAAAGGCAGATTCGTAACTGACTGGGCCACCCAGGCCGCCTGACAGTTCTTTGTTTAATTTGGAAATTTTATTTAAAAAAATTTTAGGCGCACCTGCATGACTCAGTCAGTTAAACGTCTACCTCCGGCCCAGGTCATGATCCTAGGGTTGAGTCCCACTTCGGGCTCCTTGCTCAACAGGGAGCCAGCTTCTCCCTCTGTCTGTGGCTCCCACTGCTCGTGCATGTGTTGTCTCTCTCTCTCTCTAACAAATAGTCTTTAAAAAAATTAAAAATTAAAAAAAAACAAAATAAAAAAATTTACACATAATAAAATTACAGTGAGAAACATATTTCCCAGTGCTGTATGTCACTGGGAATAATAATGAAATGCCAAAAAATCTTTATAAAAATTATATTATCCTGAGATTTTTGTCAAAAATCTTTCTGAAAATCCTCATACTCTGAGAATTTAGATCTTTCAGAATTCAGTGAAATGAACATTTTTTAATACAATCCATCAAAAAATCTAGTTCCTTTATTTTTCTTCTATTTTATGTGTGGTTATATGTTCATCTTTTATTTTCTCATTCTTGATATCCTTTTTAAGAAAGATAAGCTGTTGACGGACAAGTAAACACTACTACCTCTTATTTGTATTCTTCTCTACCTGCAAATCTTTATGGAACAAGGAGGACATTGTTTCAGTGTTCTAGTAAATCCAAGCCTCCTAATCTTAGCAAGAATATTAAAAGAAAAGTAACCATCTAAAAACGTGTTTTGCTTTCTTACAAAGATATTACATACTATAAATTTTTTAAAATATTTAAAGTAGAAAATTGGATTTTTATACACACTATTTTGAAACTTGCTTTTCATTTCTCCTTGAACAGCCTCTCCTGGATGTTGTTCTGTTTCAATACATATATCTTATTCATTGTTAAGGCTGTCAAATATTTCATTGTTTGAGTGTATAATAATTTAGTTAATATTTTCTAATGCACATCTGAGTTTCTAGTTGTACTACTACAAGACTTCAGGAAGCATCATTGAAATTATATCATTTTTATTTGGTAGTTTCTATGGTTTAAATTCCTAGAAGTGTAATTGCAGTATATTTTGAACTAAAATCTAGGTAATGCTAAATTATTCTCTGAAAAGCTTGTACTAGATAGCATTTTAATAGCATATTGAGAGAATCTGTATTTCCACATTCTCATAAACACTGGGTATTAACAACCTTTACATATCTGCCAATCTTTTAGGTTAAAAATAATATCTTCTTTGATTTCTGTTTCTTTCATTGGTTAGTTGAAGCACCTTGGTCTTTTGAACTTTCTCTTGAGGTTACATTTGTGTCCATTTTCCTTATGTGCCTGGAAACTTCTTATTAAGAAAGGTGTTAAATATTATATGAAATTTATTAGCCTTTTCCTTTTCTACATTCATATCGCTCTCAGAAAGGCTTTTCCTCATTTTGAGAATGTACCCACAGATTCTGTTTTAGGCAGAAAATGATTATCACTTGCTTCTCCAAGGAATAGAAGCTGTTAGGATGATAGCCTGATGATGGGTTGGCTGCTGTAGGTTTAAATGTTTAAATTCTTTATATTGCATTATTTAATAATATATTTGTGTTAAGTAATTTTTATAAATGTGGATTTTTGTTGATTTGTTGTTATAGATACCATTTTATAAAGCTGGAAAACTTAATGCCTATATTGAAAAATATGGAGCTAAGGTAAGTTTTTAAAAGGATAATAATTCCAAATGCTATTTATACTGATGTTGTATTCAACTTCTTTTGTCAGCAAACAAAAATTAAAATATCTTTCTCATATGATATTGCTTTGCATGTAAAAGAACCACTTTTTTAGTTTTTAGAGTTTGTATAGAATTTTTTATTTTTTATTTTTTTAATTTTTTTTTAAGATTTTATTTATTTATTTGAGAGAGAGAATGAGATAGAGTGAGAGAGCATGAGGGGGGGAGGGTCCGAGGGAGAAGCAGACTCCCTGCTGAGCAGGTAGCCCCATGCGGGATTCGATCCCAGGACTCCAGGATCATGACCTGAGCCGAAGGCAGTCGCTTAACCAACTGAGCCACTCAGGCGCCCTAGAGTTTGTATAGAATTTTTATTTCTTCCATAAATACTTAGTAAAATTCACCAATCAAATTATCTGGGCCCGGCATTTTCCTTGTGGGAAGGTTTTTGACTACAATTTCAATGTCTTTGATAGATGATAGAATGATTCAAATTATCTATTTCAAGGAATTTGTCCATTTCACCTAACTTGTTATATTTATTGACATAAAGTTGCTTGTAATACTCTCTTAATTTCCTTTGCTGGAGAATATGTAGTTATGTCACCTGTCTCATTCCTGATATTGGTAATGTGTCTTGTCTTTTTTTTTTTTTTCCTCCGTAATCAGTCTTGCTAGAGGCTTAGCAAGCTTATTGATTTGCAAAAAAAAAAAAAAAAAAAGCTTTTGGTTTGGTAGATTTTCTCTGTTGTTTTACTGTTTTGTATCTCATTGCTTTTCATTTTCGTCTTTATTATTTACTTTCTTAGGCTTACTTTGGGTTTACTTTGCTCTTCTTTTTTTAGTTTCTTAAGGTGGAAACTGAGGTCATTGATTCAAGAACATTCCTTTCTAATATTAGATACATTTAGTGCTATAAACTTCCTCCTATGTATGTGTTCTGTTTTAATTTTCCTCAGTTCAAAATGCTTTCTAATTCCCCTTTGATTTCCTTTCTAACTGTGGGTTAGTTAGAAGTGTGTTATGTAGTTTCCACATATCCAGGGGTTTTCCAAGGATCCTTCTATTGTTTTCTAATTTAATTGTGGCTAGAGAACATGTTTTATATAACTTGAACGTTTTTTAATTTATTGAGACTTGTTTTATGGCCCAGAATATGGTCTTCCTTAGTAAATATTCCTTGTCTAATTAAAAACAATGTGTATTCTGCTGTTGTGTCAAGTAGTCTATGTCAATTTGGGTCTTATCTATCTATCTATCTTATATCTTATCTATCAACAGCAGTTGATAGTGTTGTTAAGCTACTATATTCTTCTTATTTTCTATCTATCTTTTGTATCAATTATTGAGAAAACATGGCACAAAATTTGGCCCTGACTTTAGCTGCAGTGGTCAGTGACCCCATCTTTGCCCTGAAAGGCATCCAGGTCATGAATCAGGTTGGTTACGGATGACAGAATTGCCCTGCATTTCCTCCTTGTATGCCAAGGCTGAATGTACGCTGATACTTTCTACTGTATCTGGGTTAATGCCTCAGTCCAAGCAGAAAGTCAATACAGAATCAAGGAGAAAACCATTTGGCTTTCTAAGGAAGATCCTGATAGTTTATGGGATTTGTTCAGCCGTTTAGGCCTGAGACCCTGGGTTCATGTTTGAGGTTAGTGTTACAGGTTGGCTTCATCCTGCTGCTTGAAGTCCTATTGATAATATCCTTAATTAAAATATCTATGAAACAATTTGAACCGATTTGGTCTTCTTCACTGCCAACAAATTAGTTACTTGTATCCTGGGAAAATTCACCAGAAAACAAAATAATACAAAAATGAAGGGTGAATAATATTGGGAAACAATTCTCCTTGGCTCTCTCATTTTTCTGCATATCTTGCTAAAAGCAGCAATGGCAGCATTTTCTTTTGGACTGTATTTGTAAGGATATTTGTATAGAAGAAAACCTTGGTTCTTTCCCTAGCCCTGGGTATTTTCCTTACATGCATGTGGCTAATCCATACTCAGCTGATGACTCAAGAGGGACTCTGCTGATCTCAGAGTTCACTCTCTGTGCAGCTCTCCCCGGTCTAATATTTTGCCCCCAAAACTAGCTCCCTTGGCCTCCTGGACTCTCAGCTATCCCTCAACTTAGGTACCACTCGTCCAGGGTTCTGCCTCCCTGCACCACAGCCTAGAAACCCTCTTTAATTGAGATACTGGGGTGTGTATGTGGGGGGGGGGGGTAATTGTAGGATTCCCATCTCTTAAGGATTGCTCTTCTTTCTTGCTAGATGTCCAGAGTCTTGTGAAATACCGTTTCATATAACTTGCTCAGTTCTTTAGTTACCTCAAGTGGGAGGATAAATCTGGATCCTATTACTTTTTATTAGTCAGAAGTAAAAGTCTTGATTTAAAAAAATTCTCTACCCGTAGAAATAGTCTGCTGGTTTCATGTGTGCCCATGTAAGTAATTGTTTTCTGATACTGAACTAGAGTGAACAACAATGAAAATCATAATATAGTTGTGGGCTGGTTTCCTCTGTGCAGAGCAGAACACAAAGTATAGTGTAGGGTCCTAGGGCAGAAGCTCTAAAACTTTAGGCTTATTGGGACGGGATAAGGAGGAAGAATTTGGCCATTGTAGCATGATAGTCCTCGTGGTTTCAAAGCGAATATGTTTTAACACTAATTTAACTTTAGAACCAGATAGGATTAGTTGTAGTGATGACTATAATTGATATCCAAAATAACCCAGGTTTTTGGGTGGTGATCTAAACACACATTTTCTTTGAGTTTATAGGGCTTGCCAATTGCTGGAAATTTGCCTGTGTTTTGTTCTTTAATATGTTTAGGTAGCGGCTCCACAAAGAGTAATTCCTGTAATTCTTCAAAACTGCCTTTCATATTCACTCACAGCTAAACTTGCTCCAGCCTGGAATAAAACTGGCCATCTCTTGGTGCAAGGTGACTTTATATCTTTCAGTCATTGGGGGTTTCTGAATTAGATTACTTCTAGTCTGTGCATCTGTTTTAAATTTCAAGATACATTATGTTTAAGGAATAATTTTTAAAGCATAGCTCCAGCTAAGCCTTCTCAGGCAAGTCCACAACAACATAAATGTCATCTTCTTACTTAGGATTATATCCAGAGGCCTGCTGATGTTTTTTCAAAGAATTTTTTAAAATTATGTAATACTTGATGTTTACAAAGGAATAAATATAAGTTATAGAGCATTATAGTAAAATGAATACAAATTACCAAAAATGGTTGGAACCAAAAGGCTATTCTGGATTTTGTGTTGAGGTCTGACCATTTTCTAAGTACTTGATGCCAGGAAATAAATGTTAGAAGGAAGAATTGGGTATTTCTGTCCTTTTAATTGAAAAGATAGTTTTTGAGTGGTTATATTTTTTCTCTGAACTGTCTTTAGATATTCCTTTGTGTAAAACTGCATTTTAAGGTATTTTCCTTAGCTTTGATAATTAAACATAAAAAGGTTGTATTTATTAAGCGTGATTTATAAGTTGTAATAATGTGGCATACCCTATGAATTTTTTAAGGGAGAGAATTTCTTTCTCAGATGGGAAAGCAAAGTGCTGTTGGTAAGTAAAAATGCATAAGTCAATAGATAAAACATTAATATGGCTAACAGTCATTAAAGAAAACAATGTTACAGATTGTTGGGTTGTTACAATCTTGATGATTATCAGAATATAATCAGGTATTATTATAATCACAATTTTACCCAGGACATCATCTCTGGGTCACAATATATGTTCTTATTTATAAGAGAAAAAAATTTACTTCTCGTCATTGGAATAAAATCTATATTTTTAATTTCTCTACTTAATTGAAATTATTACTCTGAAGAAGTTAAATTCTGCAGGCATTTGTAATGTATAGCTTCCAGAGTCATATCACTGAAAATTCTTTAGTACTGTTGTTAAGTAAAAGATGTATTTCTTATGAGAACATAATTCTTCTTTTCCATAAAAGAGAAAAAAAAGATTGTCTAAAGACAAAGATGACCTAAAATACACAGTTTATAGTATGGTCTCATTGTTTCATTGATAAGCATGGCTGTTCAAATAGACCTGTTCCTAAACAGTAGTCCACAGATAGCAGACAAGTGGAAGTCCTAAGACCAAGTAGACAATCAGTCATGGTAGCTTTCACTGCAGTTTGGGCATAGCCTGAGATCCTGAGCTAGCACTTATAATCCACAACTATTTAATTTGAGTTGACCTTCAGGCTGAAGCCTATTTGCCCTCCTTGCACTGGTTTTAAGTTGGACACGGCAGTCACTGTGCTGTAGCTCTGGATGAATGGGTTCATTACAGAAATTCAGTTTCATCCCCAGACACTGTCAAGAGACTATAGCTGTCAGAGGTTAAAGATAAAACTTTAGAAGAGAAAAATTCCTCACTCTTGTGTTAGAACTTTTCTTTTAGTTTTACCAAATGTAATATTCTATAGCAGAACTGATAAATTTTAAGTGTATAGCTCATTGGATTTTCACAGACTAACCATATCCTCATAACCAGTTCTCAAATCAAGAAACAGAACGTTACCCCATGCTTTCTTTCAGGTACTACCCCTTCCCAAGATAACCACTCTCTGACTTATCATAAGTAATTCTAATTATGAGAAAGCAAGGTAGAAGCCTTGGGTCTCTATGAGATCTGTATTGTATCTGCTGGTATATTGATGGGCATTTGTTAGGAAAAGACTATAAAGTTAGGAGCTTGGCATGGCACCTCTCCCAATTTAAGAAGACAGTGTCCGTTTTTCACATGTAAATAGAAATCAGGCTTGTAAAAGGTACTTGTTGAATTGTTCTAACTGTGGGATGTCTCACTGTTCTTACTGTAACCTTGCCCTGTGGCCCCCCAATACATACATGTCCATATATCCATGTTGTTTCAGGCCTCTGTCTCATCTGCAGACTCTCAAACATTATATGGTGATTTTTTTGAATTTTACCATGTGAGGAAAAAATACATATTCTTAATTGAGTTTCTAATGTGAATAAATAAAGTTAAGGTTATTTTTTTGTTACTTAAAATATTAACTTAATAAAATGGAGTAATAATTCCAGAAAATTCACAGTTAAATATTTTATTTTCAGTATTAGACATCAGCGTAACCGAAACTCAAGTTTGTCTAAGTATAGAAGCTTACACAATCAGACTGCCATTACCTGAGGTACCACATATTTTGATTTCTATAATTAACTTTGCTATATTTACTATATACTTTATTACCAATATGCTAGTAGGCTTTAATTTTTAACAAGAGTGATAAGAAGGGTTTTTTTATTATCAAAATCCATATTATTAAATGCTTGATATGTTGATACTCTTCTAAATCGGTTTACTCAAAGGAAACGTCAGTTTAACAATTTTTTTTTTAATTTTTAAAAGATTGTATTTATTTGAGAGAGAGCATGAGCAGAGGGGAGGGCCAGAGGGAGAGGGAGAAGCTGACTCCCCACTGAGCAGGGAACCTGACTCGGGGCTCCAACCTAGGACCCCAAGATCGTGACCTGACCTGAAGGCAGATGCTTAGCCAACTACAATTACACATTAATAGTAACTCAATAAATATTGTTTTCCTTCTTCTGTGACAGTGGTTCTCAGTAGAGGAGGGTGGAGAAGGAAATGAATGACTTTGTTCCCCATGAGTCATTTGGTAAAGTCTGAGGAAAAATTTGGTTATGACAAAGGGGGAGGGATATTTAGTGGTTTGAGGCTAGGTATGCTGCTAAAAAACACCCTATAGTGCTCAGGACAGCAACCCCACCTCCACCCCAACAAAGAGTTATCCAGCCTGAAGTGTCAGTAGTGTCCACGTTGAGACAGATGACTCCTCCTTTGCTTAGAGTGACCCTCTCATTAGCTATACATCCTGCCCATCGTTTAAGGGCCAGCTTCAATGCTATTCCATTCATATTTCTCTTTAATTTTTTTGATTACCTGCTATGTTGAGGCAATAGACAAGTCAAAAATAAATAGGCTCTGCTATCTGGCCCTCAGGAATTATATAAGCCAGTAGGGAAAATGACCTGCATAAAAATAAATGGAATGGGCAGCATGACATGAATATCTTGTACTGCTGAGGAACCTTTCCAAGGTTTGGACCCACTATGACCTCCCAGCCTCTTTTAAACCTTCATTCTATTCTGCACCATGCTCACATACTTAGGTGTATGTTTAGAATTATACTCATTTTTATATCCCCAATTTACTTTATAATAAGCTTCTTAAGGACTAATACCATGTCTTACTGCCCTTTGAATTTTCTGCAGATGAGACTTGTGCTTTATATATCTGAGTTTTGAATCAGTTAGAGATTGACAAAGAAGAGTAAGACATAGAGAGGTCAGAATACCGTCTTCATTACTAGGATGAGAATATAACTTATGGTCCCAAATGGATACTTTTGAGAGTGAAAGGGACAGTAACCTAAGGGGATACTGGCCCAACATATATGAACTGGGGTGTGATAAAAATAAAATCAGATCAATTAAAATTGTATTTATTGAATTTATTGTACATAAAAGAATAGTTTGTGAACCAAGAGTCTTCAAACTAACAGTGTAATGAAACTCAGAAGGGTGTTGTTGCAGGACAGTTTATATAATGAAAATGTAGAAGCTATTTTATCTTTATAATGATTGGTTATAGTAATGGGGTTTTCCAGATGACAGGGAATTAGTTAAAACTGATTGTCTTACTCTGTTTTGGAAAACAATTTAAGTTTTATTTATGATTTTAAGAGGCATTTACAAGAAATAATCGAAGTTAAATTTCAGTTGTGTTATAGAATGAGCTGGATTAGGTTTTACTTATGTGCTTAACTGGTTTTGTCTGCTTAAGGGATTTTCAAGTTTGGTTTTCATTTTATTTATTTTAACAGATATATGGTCACACTGTTTATTATGGGAAAAAAGAAACAGTTGTTAGAGAATGTGTCCTATCTGAACCCTCGAATTAGGTAGCTTCCCCGCCTACTTGTGGGAGTAATGGAAACCCACAGGCTCCCTTGAGAGATCAGGAACCGTTCCCCACATGACAGAATGCAGTACCCACCTTCTGCCAGCAAGCCAGTTCCCAAAAGGAAGAAGGAATTGTCCCAGTTTTATCAGCCAGATAAGTCACCTGATCTGCCCTCGGGAGAAATGAGTGGAAGGGCAGAGAGACATCAGGAGTATGTGTTAGAGCTTTCTCAACATGGAAGCAAACACCAGAAATGGAGAAGATGTACTCCTATCTTCTACTCAACATTATATACTCAGTAGACACTTATTCTATTCATTTAAATTGATTTCCTAAATTATAATCGATAATCAGCTCCTCCAAATCTCACTTTACCTAAATTTTTGATATGGCATTTTTCATGTTCTCACTGTTATAAAAATTAGTTTCATACATGTCTATGTTCCTATTAAGTTGTGATCTCTTTGAGAGTCTAGTTTTTCCCTTATTTATCTTTGTTCCCCAAATAGACTAAAAGATAATTGCATTGAATTTTCCTTTTATCAAAATGTAGTATTGGTTATAGGTCTGGTGAGGAGAATAAAAGTGAGGAGGAAGATGTTTACCCCTTCTCTCCTTTCCAGTTTATCTTCTACATTTTCATTCCCCTTAAGTAAGCTGGGACAGAGGTTAAGTAACTTGCTCTAGGTCATAAAGGTAGTAAGAAAGTGATTTAGGATTTAAAAGTTTTTCTTTTGACTCTGTCCTTTCTGCTACACTGCATTATACTTCCTTCACCTAGCCTTAGGTTTCTTGACTCAAATTTGTACGTCCCATAGAGCCTGACAGGAGTAGGTATTTATTATGTACTGAAAAAAATAACAACAGTGTTTGATAATATAGTACCAAACTAAGCATCATAAGAACCACATGACTTTAGGAGTTCAGAAAAAAAAAAAGGAGATGTTTGAGAGAATTCATATTTGAAACCTTGGAACTGTGACATTATTTTCTACCCTTTCCTTCTTGAAATCATATCCTTTTTTGGTTTCTCTGAAACTGCTTTATCCCGAATTTCCTACCACTCATTCATGGTTTTTCCTCTCTTACTGCACCTTAAATGTTGCTGTTCCCTAGGGTTCCATTTTCAGCCCACCTTTCCTTTCCATAGCAGGTTCAACTCTTCCAGTGGTAAGCCTATACACTTACTTCCCAAATATTCTTGTATAATTGCAATTTGTCCTTTCTCAGATATTTTCACATGAATGTACTGATGATGCTCAGTCTCAGTTATGCCTGAAACTGAATTATTTGTCACCCTCACTAGCCCTGACTCTGTTCTTCCTGTATTTGCTCTTGGTTACTGGCATCAATAGCCAATAAGTTAACCAGCTAGATTGCAGAGTTATCCTTGGGTCTCAGTCCCTACATCTAATCAGCCATTAATAGCCTACCTTGGTCTCTGAAATCCCTTCCTCTCTCTCCATTTCTGCTGCTCTGATTAAACTCTCTTCTTTTGCCTGAACTATTAAAATGGTTTCCATATTGGCCTTCTTTTTTCCAGTCTTTCCCCTTATTTATTCTCTAATTCTTCTTCAAAGTATCAACAGAGTTCTCGTTCTAAAACAGATGGCCCCAACCTAAATATCTCTAGTATCTCAACATTGCCTAGAGCAAATAAAGTCCAAATTCTTTAGCTTGGCATTATAAAGAAGAAGGTATATTTACTGAGTACCTTGTTAGTGCAGGTCTGTTCAGGAAAGGACACATTATAAATATTTGTTAAGTAAATACATGTAAGAGGTTAACTTTCTCTTGGGGCATATGGTGAACACTTGGGTAGTTAGCCAGTCTTCAAAAAAATCTATGTTGAGAAAAACCAATATAGACATTAAGTGCTGGTACCATGGAGATCTCTGCAGCAATTTGCTTGAATCTCTGAATAGTGTTGAAAATAGCCAGAAGGATATAAACTCAAGCTATATAAGTGAGTGTATATGAGAACCCATAAATTGAATATTTGGACATGATACCTACCCTCTCTGAATTCAATTTTAGGTTCTGTTTTCCCTCAAATAATCTATTTATTCACCTGCAGTCAGTCTTTCCTGACATTCACAGCCATCCCAGCACTGACTACGCTTTTGTTTTTTTTTAGATTTTATTTATTTATTTGACAGAGAGAGAGCACGCACACACAAGCAGAGGGAGCAGCAGAGGGAGAGGGAGAAGCAGGCTCCCCACTGAGCAAAGAGCCCAACGTGGGGCTGGATCCCAAGACCAGAGTCAAAGGCAGATGCTTAACCGGCTGAACCACCCAGGCGCCCCATGACAATCCTTTTCGTAGGTCACAAATTAGACAACTTAGCTCCTAAGTACAGTATATCACCGGGCAAATTTTCTCCCGTGCACAGGACAATATGAATCCTTATTCATTCTTACTGTCTTTGCTTTCTTACCTCACAACATAACCAGCAGTTCTTATCTTCCTATTCCTGCATTCATGTTTTTCTGCTCTGCCCTGCTCCCTAATTTCCATTAGTCTTAATAAATGCTATTAGAATTCAGGGAGGGATCAGTCACTGAATGTAGAGGAGATGGGTCTAGCTCTAGGCCTGTAAGGCTCTTACTGGTAGAACTCAGATAAATCAGAGTAAGGGCAGTGCTTTAAGCAAGTGTATTGTTATTTATGACTTGTCTAGGCAATAAAAAAAAAAAATGGCCAGTTTAGTTGGAGTTTGTTGAAAAACAGTAGTAGAGAATGAAGTTAGAACATTATTTCCCAAAATCTGTATGATGATAGGTTAAAAAGGGGGTGAGGGATTATGAACCATTCTCTCTGATCCTAACACAGTATCCTCTTAGGAGGACATTAATACTTTACTTAAAGTCTCTCCTTATCTTTGATTCACTGTATTAAAATGCCCCACAGGGTAAGAAAACCATAAGTAGAAAAGGATTGGTAAACTATCAGCTTAAATACCCTGCAGATGGGGCACCTGATGACCAGAGGAAAAGCATTCCAGGAGATGGAAAAGGGATACAGAAGGAGAGTATTGGCTCTGTGCTCTACCCTTCAAAGACCAAATAGAAGAACAACTCTGTAACTCATCCTCCATTAAAAAAAAAAAAAAATTAAGACACTATTCTTACAAAATGTAAATACCTTCCTTTAGAAGGAATTCAACTTCCTATAAGCATAATCAAAAAGTTGAAAACCAGTTGAAATAAGTATGAGAGAGGTTCAGGGTTGGAAAATGAGAGAAAGCATGAAATACTAGATATATTGTACAGAGAGAAATAGGGAGAGCTGAAACATTGATTACATTATGTAAAGTGTTATGTATCTCCCAATTTAAAGTAAGCCTTTAAAACTACTTTGTAATTGACTATGTATGTGTTTCTTTTTGTTTGACAAATTCTTTTGAGGACTTACACATTAAATCTTATTTCTATTAAAAGCTAAGAGAATTTGGTATTTCTCAGAGTATTATAAAGGATTTTGATACTGACAAGAATGCTGTCATTGAAGGACATTCAATTTTAAGCAACTGGTGCTACGTTTTGCCAAGGTGAGATTTCAATTTGTATCATCTGGGATGGGTCCAAGTTATAGTTAGGTCTCTCTCATTTTGCTTCAGCAACAATGTATACAGAAGTATAAAGGAATTTTTTTAAAGATTTTATTTATTTATTCATGAGAGAGAGAGAGAGTCAGAGGGAGAAGCAGGGTCCCAAGGAGCAGGGAGCCCGATGCGGGACTCGATTCCAGGTCCCTGGGATCATGACCTGAGCTGAAGGCAGACGCTCAACCATCCGAGCCACCCAGGTGCCCTATAAAGGCATTTTTGAAACTGAATTTTTGAAAGCGATTTGTAACTTAAAAAACATCATACAGAAGCCCTCAATTTCCTGTATCAAATTACTAAAACAATTTTATTACACACATATACTTTTGTTAAATATAGTCTTTACAAAAGTAAAATTTCCAGATATCTCATTATGAACCATTATAATAATAATATATAATATATATAATATAATGTAATAATATCAGTAAAACCTTTTAAACTGTGCATATAATTAATGTTTCATTATTATTTGATAGGAACTGTTTTAAGTTTGTACTGTCTTTAGGGGAAAAAATGGCTTGTTATTAATATAAATAGGACTATTGGGATGAAATTTTAACCTTCTTAGGAAAAAGAACTTTAAGTAACAGAATGTGCATAATAATTTAATCATCAAAGCAGAGAGGAGGTAGCTAGAGAACACAGATTTGACTCTGATTCATTTAGCTCTTAACAGAATTTTCCTTAAAGTCTAACAGTTACTAGGCATACTTCTGTATGGCCACATTTACTAAACATTATTTTCTGTTTATAACTGGCACATTGTATTAATTCAGTTTAGTTTTTCCTAACAATTCTGGTTGTTAAGATTTAATAAAATGATGTACTTGGAACTAGGAGCAAATGATTAGTTTATTACTTATGTATTGATAGTGGCTAAATCTTTTTGAGTATTCTCTAAATTAAATTATATAATTAAATAAAATTATATCCAAGCACTGGCTCATAATATTTTATCAACTCTTATTTTTCATAGTATGAAAAGGGGACAAATAATAAGTATTCTTCACACCACACCCCCTGACTGTCCTTTTCACTCATATGAAGATTTCCAGATGCACTGGAATGACCTGGTAAGGAATAGAAATGTATATTATGTTAGAAGCTATTCTTATAATTGAACCTAAGTTTAGCTTTCTCTTAAGAGAATTTCAGCTTTGTTCTTAATTTTTAGTACGGCTATAAACTTCCAGAAGATTGTGGAAATACTAAAATATACTGCAGCATCTACTTTAAAATGATAAGAGGAAAGATCTTCACATATCCTTTTATACACCACTTATAACAGAAGCCCCTGCCAACCTCATGATCCAGTCTTACTCCTGGCTCTGATGTTGTCCTCATTTTCAAACTTCTCTATGTCTAAATGAAACTGCATTCCCCTCTACATTTTTTCCCCAGCTTGAATGTTTTTTGTTTTCCTTAGAATTTTTCTATTTTTATTTGAGAATGAGCTTAATAATGATTATTTTTTTCTCTTAAGCACTATTGCAACAATTTAGGCAACAAAAGGAAATTTAGAGTAGATAGAAAAATGTTCACATGACTGCTAGTAGACAGTAAGAAAATCTTAGGATTCTCCTTAGCCAAGGGCTCCCTCCAGTGGTATTTTGGATATTATTGAAAGGGTAAAATTAAAAGAATTAGTCTTTTTACAAAGATTTTTGTCTTTGGAAGATTATTTAATTTTACAGGCAAAATTTAGAGGATCTGACTTTCACTTAATGCACCCCAATGATTTAAGAAAATATCTGTCTTACCATTATTTTAAATAAGTTAATAATATGAGTGTTCCGGTGAAACTTTTCAATTATAATTGGTACTGATTTCTCATTCCTATCTCTGTGTTCTGACCTGCTGGAGTTTCAGATTGGAAGAAGGAAGAGCCATGGTGTTCTCTTTCTCCATTCTACACTTCCTAACCCAAATCTTAATATAAAATTGAGGTTGACAGGGATCAACTACTCCCTTTCATTAGATGCAAAGGCGTTATTCCAAGTCCTCAGAATATTTTTCATCAGAAAAAGTAACTGCTCTTCTAAAAGAATTGCTTTTGGAGCTTGAATACACTCTATATGTGTTGTTTCTTTGTATTGAATTTTTATAGCTTTTGGAGATGAAACCTCTTTATTGTTTACTATCAACACTTATTTTTGTGATCTCTAAAGGTCATAGTGTCTTTCTTATAAATTAGTTTTGGAATATCTTAGTCTGCCAGTCTATACAGAAAGCTCTATAAGAAGGACACAATGAGCAGTCTTGATTTTGAGGGTTAAAAGAGAATGAAGCAAGATCCCTGTGATAAAACACATTTTGCTTTGGAAAATATGAAATAAGCAATATATGAAATAGGATTTATTTATGTGTGCCTTTTTAACAGTTAATATTGTCATACTTTTCTAATTCCATAGAAATTGCTATCCCTTGGGGCACCTGGATGGTGCAGTCAGTTAAGCGTCCAACTCTTGGTTTCAGCTCAGGTCATGATCTGTGTTGTGAGATCAAGGCCAGAGTCAGGCTTTGCACTCAGCGTGGAGTCTGCTTGAGATTCTCTTTCCCTCTGCTTCTCCCACTCGTGTGTGTGTGTGTGTGTGTGTGTGCGTGCGTGCGTGTGCGCATATGCATGCATTCTCTCTCTCTCAAATAAATCATTAAAAGAAAAAGAAAGAAATTGTTATCTCTTAAGTACAAAAACTGTTCTACTGTTCTTTAACGTTGTTCAGATATCCTCTCAGCTGCATCAGAAGTCAGCCCATACAGTTCTTTCCAAGGGTAGATTTGGAAGGTGTGTTGAAAAGTTTCATTTCAGACTTAAAATCTAAACTGCCTCATATCTGTGGCTTTCCCATAAAGATGACAACTAAACCATGCTACTACACACAAGAACTGATGAAACCTCATGTACAGGTAAGAGATTTCATGTCCTACTGAGCTCTCTAAGACATAGCATGTACCTATCTTGGACCTCTTGCTTTCTGTGAGGGACTGTCTAACCCATTGTACTAGAATTCTTTTCTCTCAGTTCAGTGTTTCCTTTAATGTTACTTGTTATTGTACTTGACCATTTATCATTGCCGTTTGTTGTCTTTTTTGTATTTATTGTGGCATTGTAGTAATAGTTGTTTACTGGTCTCTTCTAATTAGGCATGAGCTCCTGGAGGGCAGAGATCATATTCATTTTCTTATGCCAAGTGCCTGGTACAAAATAGGTGATCATTAAAAGATTTTTTCAATGAATAAATGATTTTATAGGGCAGTTTGGGAACATTTGTCTCATACAAATCCAAGTTTACTTTGAACTGCCACTTCATTTGAGTCTGCTTGATCCAAAAAGCCTTTGTGTATAGTTCTATTTACATAAATTGAATTAATTAAACAACATTTTCCTTATAAGATGATGTGCTAAGTAAAATCTTCCAAAAAAAAGTAGCAGCAATTAAGCAATACTGATGAAGAAAATATGCTGGCCTATCTTCACACTCACTAGAATAAGATTTCTTGTCAACAGACAATAAAATTGGAAGGGAGGTTTTGGAGAAACAAATATAAGGAATTTAATTTAAAATTTTCAACAGTGACCTTTCTTGTAAATGACAACTGTGTGTTTTCATAAAAGGGAAAGACAAAAGTTTGAACAATTTGAGCAGTTTGAATTGTAATATGAATTATATGAATATTTCTGTGTCTGCTTAATCTTTTTTCTTGACTAGGTCCTCTGTTTATTGTAGTTTCCACTGCTCCAATGATTTCAGCTTTCACATGGTGTTGACTTGCTATGGATTATGGCATTTTTTCAGCTTTTGTTTCTATGCTAATTGTTTCATTCTCTTTTTGATCCTCAACTAAAATTAACCAGAGCCAGGATCTGATAGGCCCCACTCATCTTTTCAGGCCAGGCTATATCATCTGTCACCCAGCTAGTATTTGGATTTGCTATCCTTGAGTCAAGAACACCTCATGTAAATGATATAAAAACATGGCACCCCAGACAGACATCAGGGTCAATAGGCAAGGCCATTTCCTACGAAGAGAATGCAAGGGGTGCCTGGGTGACTCAGTCAGGTAAGCATCCAACTCTTGATTTCAGCTTAGGTCATGATCTCAGAGTTGTGAGATTGAGCCCCACATCAGGCTCGGCATTCATGGAGGAGTCTGCTTGAGATTCTCTCTCCCTCTGCCCCTCCCCCTTGCGCTCTCTCTCTCTCTCTCTCTCTCTCTCTCTCTGGAATAAATGAATCTTTAGAAAAAAAAAGAAAGAAAAAGAATGTGAATGGACAAATTCCAACTGGCATCCTTATGATAATGAATCTTAAAGTTTTGCCCAAACATAACATTTTTAGTAGTTCCTGGCCAAGCCCAAATCTGAGAATTTAGAAGTAAATACATCATTATATAATGCATTTTTATTGGATATATTTATCGAATACTTACTATTTCCAGCCCATGTCTGTTTTAGAAATAGTGAATCTGGACAATATACTTGTGCAAATTTGCTTAACGGTAAAATAACACTTAATTGGAAATTCTGGTCTTTGTATTGCTCCTGACAGTAAGAACTTATCCTACTCAGTTTTATTTTTTTTAAGATTATTTATTTATTTATTTGAGAGAGAGAGAATGAGAGATAGAGAGCACGAGAGGGAACAGGGTCAGAGGGAGAAGCAGACTTCCTGCTGAGCAGGGAGCCCGATGTGGGACTCGATCCTGGGACTCCAGGATCATGACCTGAGCGGAAGGCAGTCGCTTAACCAACTGAGCCACCCAGGCGCCCTATCCTACTCAGTTTTATTGAGTGCTTCTGTGTGCCAGCTTCTTTTATGTGTATTATTTCATCTTAATCATCTTGGAATAAAGAATTGTTTTCCCACTTTTTGCAGAAGAAACTGAAGTTCAGAGCATCCAAGTAATTTAACCAAAGCCACGCAGTTAAATACATTGCAGAATTAGAACTGAAACCCAGAGGAAGATTCTTAGTCATGAAATTGGGAAAAGTTTAGATTGGTGTTTAAGAGCTCTGGTTCTAGGAACCCTTACTATGTGCATAATCTTAGGCAAGTTATTTGATCTCCTTGTGCCTCAGTTTTCTTGTAAAACAGGGCATGGTAGTGGTGGTAATAATAATATTTGTCACAAATTGGGCTCTCTAGGAAGCTGACTCTGGAGTCTAGTGCACATGTTTATTGGGGACTGAATTTGGAACACCTGTGGAAGGTGAGGATGGAAGAAGATGGGGTAAAGGGAGAAGTCATTAGCAAAGCAGGTACCAGGTAGCTTTGGCCAATCTTCCCAGGAGCTCTAAGACTAAAACAGCCCATCATGGTGGTTTTGCATTGTCCAAATAGCCAGGCCTTTATAACCCCTCCTCCATCTGTCATTGGATTTGGGCCACCCAGGGATAGGCATGTCCATAGGTGAGGTAGGTTTCTGGAACTAGGGCATCCCTGCAAGGGCCAGCTCCCAGCAGTGGGGGCAGCAGCCCTTTTGTGAAGGGGATCTGAGCAGCATGTCACTGCGTCCTTCACAGTACGTCACAGGGTGTTTTGTTTTTTGTTTTAGGATTAGATAATACCCAGAAGAGTTCCTAGTACTTAGCTCATAGTAAATGTTAGTTCCTATTATTGCTACACCACATGTTAGCTCTAAGATTCATGCAGCCTAAAAAGCGTAAGTTTAAGAAATGAAAAACAGGGCGCCTGGGTGGCTCAGTCGTTAAGCGTCTGCCTTCGGCTCAGGTCATGATCCCAGAGTCCTGGGATCCAGTCCCACATCGGGCTCCCTGCTCAGCGGGAAGCCTGCTTCTCCCTCTCCCACTCCTTCTGCTTGTGTTCCCTCTCTCGTTGTGTCTCTCTGTGTCAAATAAATAAATAAAATCTTTAAAAAAACAAAAAGTGAAAAACAAATTGATCAGACTATTTAATAAAACTCAACTGACTTTTAAAAAAATTAAATTAGCAAGAGTGCTTAACCAAACTAGTTTTCTTTTTTATTTGATGGAAGTTCTCAAAGATAAATAAATTAGTATAATAAACTCTCCTATGCCTGTCATCTAGCTCTTCTTTGATGTAGTTTTTGGGTGGGGAGTAAACTGGAGTATTTTAAAAGAAACCCAAGATATGATGTTCTTTCATCTGTAAAGACTTCAGTATGCATCTCTGACAGGAACTTTTAAAAATTATTTACAATAATTCCTTAATATCATCTAATACCAGTCCATATTCCAATTCCCTGTTTATCTCAAAGATTTAGGGGGCTTTGTTTAAATCGTAATCCAAGCAAGGTCCACATATTTTCATTTGGTGGTTATATCTTTTAGGTCTCTTTTATTCTATAACATTCCAAACCCCCTTCCCTTTTTTATTTATGTCAGTTATTTGCTGGATAAACGACCATTTTCCCTGGAGAACGTTGCTAAGGCTTTTGGTTTTCTTCTACAGTTTATGTTAATGTGCCAAGTTATGTTAAGATGTTTGTAAAGTTCTAGAAATTAAAAGTCAACTTAGCCACATTTGCCAGTGACACCTGGCAGAATAATGGTAATAATGTAGTAAAATATAAGATTTTTGTTGAGTTATGACTTCATAAAGCTTTGGTTTGTTGACCATTTAAGTATTTTAGTTCCATGAATTATTTATCATCTCATCTGCTGTTTACATTGTCCTTTTTGTAGTCTTTTTATAAATTTTGAATATAAACCTAGAGGTTTCACCCTTTGGGCTATTTACTCTATTTTAGAAGTTGAAAGAATGAGTAAATAATACATCGACAGGCTATGGGGCAAAATAAGCCCTTGGAAGTTATTCTCATCAGATGTATATTTCTGAGACAGATGAAGATGAAACAGGGTGTGAATATAAACATATTTCAGACACATATTCTACATAAGTTTTATGTCAGAATGCAAGTAATTCTACTCTCATCTAAATCTACCTAGAATGAGTTTTTCTTTTGGAATCTCAAGTAGTAGATATGTTGTTTAAAAGTTACTACAGTTTATAAAATGCAGGAGTCAAAAAAATGGCTTAGTTCTTGAATCCTTTTTTCATCAAATGGAAAAAAATCTATCTAAATATTTTAAGATGACTTAGTCACTTCTGATAAAACATCTCTTTGAGGTAGAATTTCATTCAAATTTAAGAATTGTTCTTCTCCCCTTGATAGCATCTATGTGCAGGAAAAGGCTGTGTGTGGTGAGGGCATCTGGTGTATTTACCTAAAATGATCCAGGAGAATGAATGCCTTAAGCTGTTTCTGGACACCTACAAAGATGGTGAGCTGGAGACATGGATTCTGTTAACTCGGCAACTGAAAAACCAAAGACATTAGTAATTGAACTTTTCAGCAGAAACTGCAGAAGTGTGGCTTTACCTTATTTCTTCCTTCCAAATAATGTATGAGTTTGTCTGATTAGTTGATCCTAAATTGCACCTGAACCCTAACTGCAAAGGAAAAAAATGTCCATTTTAGATTTCCAGGCACCAGTTTAGGAAGGAACACTAGATGGAGGGAAGAATGGATGTTGAACTTCAGTCCACCAATATCCATCACACAGGCACAGCTGGGTAATGCAGGGGCGAGAGGGCATTCGTTTCTTGACCTGGATTGGTCTGATGTTGGTGGTCTCTTGACAAAGATGACGTATAAGGTTTTCTTCTAAGCCCCCTTGTTCAGAGAGTCCTCAGAAGAACAGCTGCATCCCCTCTTCATTGTCTTCAGAAGTATATGTCAAACCCTGTTTTGGGTTGAATTGTGTCCTCCTTGCCCCTTATTCATGTGTTGAAGCCCTAACTCCTAGTATCTCAGGATTTGACCTTGTTTGAAATAGGGTCATTGCATATGTAATTAGTTAAGATCAGGTCATACTGGAATAGAGTGGGCCTCTAATCCAAGACGACTGGTATTGTTTATATAAAGGGGAAATTTGGAGACAGACACACGTGCAGGGATACCATCATGTGAATATGAAGATGACCATCTATCTACAAGCCAAGAGGAGAGGCTTAAAACAGATATTTTCTTCATGGCCGCAATCCTAACAACACTTTGATTTTGGACTTTCAGCCTCCAGAACTTTGAGGCAATACATTTCTGTTGCTTAAGCCCCTCAATTATGATACTTGTTAAAATAGCCCTATCAAACTAATACAAACCCGTTTTTGATGAATGCTTTTTCATTCAGGTTAGCAAATCTCCAGGGGTTATAAGCCAGCTCTTATTCTTAGTCAACCTCTGTATCCCTTCATTCAGGGTCATGAAACCTGGCTGGGTCTTCTGTGCCCTCTGAAAACTATGGGGAAGTAAAGCAAGGTGACTTCTTGCTTTACTGTCATGGATAAGCCTCCAACTTGAGAAGTGAGCCCTCCTCATCTGTTTTCAGCATCAACTCAAACCTCACCCAAGATTTTTCTTGGAGTCTTCCCACTTCTCCCAAGAATAGCCAGGGTGGGAAAAAGAATATTGTTCTCTGTGGTGACTTTGTATTATGTCAACTTAAGTATGCCAGAAGTATATTTTTCTGAATTCCTTTCTCTACACAGTGCAGGCTTAGGGTGGCACGTGACTGGAGAGGTGGAAGTGAAGCAAGAACCATGTTTACACTTGGAAAGTCTATGTGAAGCCTGAAAGACAACTCAGACCTCTGGGGATGTGCTATGGCACCTTGTTAGTTGGTGTGGAGTAGGAATTAGGCCGTGGTTCCTTCATCTCCTACTATATCTCTTCTTTAAGTCTCTCTAAATACTGCATCAGGTTTTTGTGCAGCTTCATTGCATAGTGCACCAGCCCTTCAGTAGGCCACCTGTATTGTGACATTGGAGGCTTGAGGGTGGTAAGAGATGACGTGGGTTCTGGTTCGAGCCAGCATGCTTTCTGACATGTACTCCCATTTTTCAAGATGGCCACAAGATTGTCCATCCACATGCCCTTATGACCAGTGACAACACTCATGCTGTTGCGAGGTAGGGGTCTTTGTTCCCTCCTCCTGTGTTTGGGCAAGACTGTGACAGAGGTGATGCTGCATGACTTCCAAGACTAGGTTAGGTGGAAGTTGTCTGTCTCGGAACTCTTGCTCTGGGATCCCAGACCACATGAGGGGGCTGCCTGAAGTTAGTCCAGGTTACAGCCAGCATCTAGCATCACACATGAGTGAGGAGGTGACAGCAGCCCCAGGATCATCTCACTGCAGCCCCACGAGAGACTCTGAACTAAACCAAATCAGCTCCCAGAATCGTGAGAGAGAAGAGCTAATTATTGTTTTGAACCACTAAGTTTTAGTGTGACTTACTCTGCTTAATAACTGGATCTCTCACTTTTCCTTTGCCTATTTACAACTCTTATCTCCGAAAACTCTCTCCAGCTCTCCTCTCAACTCCATTCAACAACTGAACCTCCAGTAGTGGAGAGAGGCAAACCAGTTCTGGTTTGCACATTATTCCTAGCAATTTTTAAAATTTTATTTCAAGTTGTGACTCTGTTTTTGATGCCAGAGGATGAGAAAAGAACTCCCCATCCCATGTTTCAGATTATTGTCACATGTCACTTTTATGGACTCTAGGACTCAATAGATATGTATTTTAAAAGACTATAAACACTTCCCATCAATAGGTGAATGGATCAACAAAATATGGGATTTCTATATAGTGTAATATTATTCAGGCATAGAAAGAAAGGAAATTTTGACCCCTGCTACAACATGGATGAACCTTGAAAACATGTTGAGTGAAATAAGCCAGACACAAAAAGACAAATATTGTATAATTCCACTTATACAAGATACCTAGTGAGGGCAAATTCATAGACCTAGAGAGTAGCATAGAGGTTCCCGGGGGCTGCAAGGAGAGAAAAATGGAATTGTTGTTGAAGACTACTGAGTTTCTGTTTGGAATGAAGAAAAGGTGGTGGAAATGATAATGGTGATGGTTATACAACAGGAGTGCAGTAAGGAATGTACTCAATGTCACTGAACTGTATACTGAAAAATGGTCAAAATGGTAACTTTATGTTTTATCTATATTACCACAATTTTTTAAAAAGACTAAACACTTGGCTGTCTTTGAGCTGTCTGACTCTTTGTCAGTCTGACAGATTCTTGTTGAATTGCTACCAGGCACCAGCACTCTTTTAGGCAACGAGAATACAAGATCATCAAGACACAAACAGCCAATGTCCTATAGTCAAAATCCTACTTATTCTTAAAGGCCTGCTATAGATGCAACCACCTCTTCCATTCATTTAATTTCTTAGAACAAGAATTTTGTAGTAACTGTGAATGATTTAAGAATCTGAAATATAGGGGCACCTGGGTGGCTCAGTAGATTGAGCATCCAACTCTTGGTTTCAGCTCAGGTCATGGTCTTAGGGTCGTGAGATAGAGCCCTACCTTGGGCAGCAGAGAGTATGCTTGGAAGCCTCTCCTTCTCCCTCTGCCCCTGCCCCTTCTTGTGCACTAGTGAGCTTTCTCTAAAATAAATCTTTTTTTAAAAATGTCAAGTATATGAGAATAAATACATCATGGTTCCTACCCTCAAAGAATCTAGTATCTACATAAGGTGATGGAACACGCATGCTGAAAGATAAGAACACCACCTTTTACTACTATTTTTTTGGTGACAAATACTGATAGCATATTCTTAGGAAGTTGAGGGGGGAAGAATGTAAAGAAGAGGGAAAGACATTCTGAACGAGAGCAGCACGGACCTATTTGGAGGACGATGGGTAGCTAATTGTAGTTTTCATAGTTGATTTATATAGAATGTAGAACATGTCTTCATCTAAAATATCTTGAAAGGTTGGTATCTTAAAAAGGATGCAAACCATAGAAGCGTACTTGTTTCCTCAAGAAAGCTCATTGGTTTTATTTGGTTTTTTTTTCTGTTTTATAGTAGTGTTACTTTATACTCTTATTTTGATATTTTATATGTTATTTCTTTTCCATTAAGAACATTTTTACATTTTAAAAATTTCCTAATCTCTATCCTTTCAGGAAAACAAAGTCAAGGCACCTAATCTGACCACTAAACAAATGTTCAAGTTCCCTCTGACTCAGGCGCCTTTCACACGACCTGCTCTGGCTGAGAGTCTTCCACCGTGTTCAGTAGTCATGGACCACAAGGTGGAGCATTCAGGCAGCCATCTGAAGAAGCCCTGGGTGTCCTCAACTCTGCACCTCCAGCAAGAAGCTGTCCAGAACAGAAAGAAATCCGTGTCTGACAAGGCACCCCAAGTACATTTGGAAGTACCAGAGCCCAACAGAGAAAAGATTCAAGTTCAAAGCACAAATTTTAGTTCCCAGAATAATATTGCTCCTCAATTCATACCAGTTTTCAAAAATCAGTCATTGCAAATGAACAAAAATATCTTAGAACCTGGCAACCTGAAAAGAAAACAGCATGTTGTTACAGAATCTAAATTGTTTTCACTTAAAACTAGCATGATGCAAAATGACAAACTGAATTTAGATCCAGCTATTAGCAAAAGACTTAATCATACCATTCAGATGAATGCTAGAAATTTAAATCGGAAGACTTCTAGACTACAAGAAAAAAACACTGGGTCCTGTGAAAATATGATAAAATATCCCCCTTCTAATGGAGAATCATCAACTGTGAGTTTAAATGAAAGTAAACACCTGTTTAATAGTTTAGCATTTCAGATGTCAAATAACAGTTTAGGTGTAACAAACAGTGCTGTTGACTTCCAAGTGAATGAAAAAGAACATTTAACAAGCAAATATATAACACAAATTTTAGGAAAAGGCCACAAGTCACTAAAAATAAAAAAACAACCGCACATTTTTGAATCAGACACAGAAACGGAAGATCCCCAACTACTACAGCAACAATCAATAAATCAAACTATGAAAGTTGATATAAATGACCACAAATTGGTAAGCAAAACAGCCCACAGGTCTAAAAGAAAATTGTGTCAGGAATCTTCAAAAACTTCAAAGAGACCTCATTCCAATACTATCCATTATGGACAGTCCAGTTTCTCTAGGAACAAGGTAAAAAAATCTGGGGTATTTATCATATGGTAGGCCTTTCAAACCCCTAAATAAAGATTTAAATGATTTTCCCCAGATCATCTAGAAACATAAAGAGAAACAGAGTATCTACCCTAACACAACTGCAAGTATATACAGCTAATTTTAACCAAGTGTGATTCTTTAATCTGATTACAGGTACATGATGTGGCCAAATCAAAAGCTCAGAAATCTCTCATCCCTAAAGCTTAGAACATGGATGTGAAGGAAGGAAATGTCCACCAGGTAACTTAGGTGATATATTTTGATTTATTTTTTGTTACATTATCTGAATTGGTATTGCCATGTATAGGGATCCCCAACCTCTTGGTAAGAAGGAGCTGCTTTTAAATTCCCTGAAGCCTTATAATCAGCAAGGAAATAGGAAATATTGGGAACAATGCAGCCCTTGAATAAGGACTGTACACAGAATCTGTTGCGTATAGTAAAGGCCCCCACAGAGGGATGAGATGGAGAAAGGTCCCACAGCTGGCTGTCTCCCACACTGCTCTGTGGTCTTTGCAGACTAAAAAGAGGGCATAACGGTAACAGACCACCTAAAGAGATAAGATTCCGCAACCACTAGAACGTGTACCTTTGGGACTTTTACCCAAGATAATTAACCTTATATGATGTTTCAAAGGTTAATCAAGTTAAAATTTACTCCACAAAATTGCAGTGCCCGCTAAAGTGTAACTTGAGATTTAGCTGATAATGCTGAGTCCAAGGCACTGAATTCACAAACCATGCATTTGGAAATTGCATTTTATTCCATTCTGCCATCTGTTTTATTCTGAGAACAAACATTTTACTAAAATATCCACAAATACTTTTTTTTGCATAGAATTACTGGAATATTTTCAAATTCCTGTGAACTAGAAAACATTTTCTTCTTTTCTCTTATGAATGCTGTTTCTTTCTGGAATAGAATTTCAGCCTGATTTCAATTAACCAAAAGGTACTTAATTCTGTTCCTATTTTTTAAAATTATCTTGTATTTCATGTAGTTTTTGACTTATATTTTAATGCACTCAGTAGGTGGTTAAGGAAAAAAGTGTGTGCTAGAATGCCTTAAAATTTTTCATTTTCATTTTTAAAAATCTATTCCAGATTTCATAATTTTTTAGAAGTATAACTCTTTCCCACTTTGAATTACTTAAGATCTAAGATAATTTTTAAATTAAAAAAATCATTCCATCACCTAGAAAGAATAGCATAATGAGAAAAATTACGGCTATCTTTATTGAAAATAATTTCTGCGAAATGTAAAGTTAGTATATACCCCTGTAAAAACTTTGAGTAATTACAAAACAGTTATGAGAAAAGTAAAAGAACAAAAACAAAATACCTGTAATTCCTCTTTGCAGAGATAACCACTCTGAATATGGATGGACATTCACACACTCCTATGAGCATGGAACCAGGCTCCATACACTGCTGGGGAACTTCCTTTATCACTTCACAATTGTTATTTTCATGGGTGCATAGTATTTATTCCATGGCTTGTGAGTATATTATATTAACTGTCACTACTGATTGACACTTAAGTTTTGTTCCCAACTTTTCACTGTGGCAACAATATTTTACAAATGGTTTTGAACAGATATTTTTAAAATATCCAGGTGTATAGTAGTTTTGTTAGTTGAAAATACCTTTATTTTGCCCTGTTTTTATGGAGATTTCTTTGAATATATTATTTTAATTATTGAAGATTTCAAGCTTTACAACCTATAGACAATAGTGTAAAGATCCTCTAAGTAGCCATCACCCAGCTTTAACAATTAATATTTTACCACTCTATTTCACTTATTTCTCACAGATCCATTTTTTTACTACACTATTTAAGACAAATTCAGTACATCAGACAGTTCACCCATAAACACTTTACTATAGCTCTCTACCAGACGAGGGATAGCGTATTTAAAGAAAAAAAGAATATGTGTATGTATATATTACATTTTTGGCCTATCTACAGTATCTTTACTAACTCACTAAATTTTACTTTAACATGTAAACTGACAGAAAGCCCTCAGTAAACATAAAACCTATTTTACAGAACAGCTAGAGCCTTCAGTCATACAACCAAAATAATGGCGTGAAGATTTATTTGTTCAGCATACGTATGTGCTCTGTGCCAGGCAGTGGACCAAGCACTGTGCTAGTGAAATAACAAAACTGCCATTGGCTATGCAGTCTAGCCTCTAGCCAGCCCATTCTGGGTCCCTAGCAAAGACGGAGAAGTGCATGTGCCGTGAAGCAAATGCAACGATGACGTTTGGGTCTATATTACAAATAAATTATTGAGCTTATAAAAGGGAGAAACAGAAATAGAGTTTCTCACCTAATTAGTATTATTCTGGCTTTCAAACATTTTAGATGTTTAATTTGCAAAATGTGATATAATTGTTGTGTAAGATACTTAAAAGAAATACAAAATCCTCATTAATATTCTACTGAAATAATTCTTCATTAAATTTTTAAAAACCCAGCAGAGAGCCGAGTGTAAGTTGAACCTTGATTTTTTTTAATGTGATTCACTGTTTTTGCTACTTCACTAAATCATTGCAATTAAAGGCAAAAGTGAATACAAACTCTGCTTCAAAACTGTAAATACAATTCTTGCTCTTGAAGTTGTACCTGGTTGATTAATTTACTGTAAGTGTTTCCTTTTTCCCAGAGTATTTCTATTTTGAAATATTTTGTCATTTTCAGAGGGAAACACAGCTGGTTTAAAGCCCATTTTGAGTGGGTCTTGTGCATTCTAAAACTGGTATGATAGATAACTAGTAGACTGCGATAAAAAAAAAAATGGCATGTCATTGTGTTTGTGAGGCTGTGGTGACAATATTTGTTAATGAAAATACTATGAATATTTTCATTAACATATTCTGTGAATATAGGATATATATTTGGTCACTCAATCATTACAACATGTACTTCCTTGAAACCAGTCTTTCCCTCTGCTCCATGCATTCCTAGCTGCCTTCCTGCTACTGTCCTCATGCTTTAGGTAATAAAAGATTTACTTTATTATAAGACTATGCAAAATAATTAAAAAGATAAATCCACTGCTTAGTGTGTAGTATCTTCCAACTCTTTATATAAATAACCTTGCTAGCTCCTCCTCTACTCCATTGTGTCTAAAGCTAATTTATAGGATGGTATTTCATTTAGATAAATGTTAATCTACATGGCAAAGCCTGTTTATGTTAGGATCAGTCTATTTTCTGGTGTAAAGTAGGTTTCTTTTTCTACTTACAATATTTATCTTAATGAAAACTTAACACACAAAATATATGTAACGTGTATATTTGATATATATGTACATATACGTATGTACATATTATATATATGTGTATATATATGATTTACTATAGAGATACATGAACAGATTGATTATTTACTATTTCATGTTCAGAGAAGAGGTTCCAGGCCAAATTGCTGTGCTCAGACTCACTGAAAAAATTAATGAAAATTTTGGTTCATTTTAAAGATTATAATTTTGAAAGCCAGGATAATTCCAAATCTAATAGGGAAAACTAAATTGCACTTCCTTGTTTAAGTTTTTGTTGATTTATATGCATTGTGGACACCACCCCACCCTGCCCTCAAATCATTCTTCATATTCCAATTGTATGTTAGTTTTAGAACCATTACAGTTTTAAACCATAAATAATTTTATGTTTGCCTATATGCAGAACCTTAAAATATTAGGTTTCATTTCATTTAAAAACCTATGGCAATATGCCAGAATTTATGTTAAGAATCATCTTTATAGAAATGTAAACATGTTTTTCATGTGCTATTTGTATTTTCAATTTCACAGTATTTTTTGCTTACTATATTTGAATTTTTCTATTTATATTTTTTTATATATTACTAAAATTATATTACACATTATATATTATTTTCTTTGTATTTGTTGCTTACCATATCAAATGGGTAAAATATATGGGTTTGTCAATGATTATTAACCAGTTCACTATCCAGTTTTTGCTCTCTTTTTCAAATTGCACATCCCATCTGGTGTTAATGCTGGAATTGACAATATATTGTATTTACTGACACTTAAGAATGGTCGGTATTTATAACTGTTTAAAGATGTCATGGTAATTATTTATTGGTGCTTAAAATGTCCATGTTGTATCCTACATAGTGTCTTATTTTAAATAAGAAAATAAAGGTATTCAGATAGGTGTATTTTCATGTTTTGGAGAGACTACACAGAGGAATAGAAACGCTTGGATAAATTCCAAACTCTTTTACATTTATGGTTCCATTTCTTCACATGCATTTGCTGCTGGAGCCATGTAAACTAGTTAGGTCATCACCACTTCCCAGAACTTCTATTCTCAAAAGTTGCTTCTTCATTTCATTCAGCCGATATTTATTTAGTATCTATTATATGCCAAGCACTATTGTAGGTGCTTGAGATACATCAGTGAACGCTAACCTTGGGATATATCAGTGAACACTGAGAAAGACAGACGATAAACATGACAAATAAATAATATAATGTATTAGAAAGTGACAAGTATAGGGAAAAGAAAAATAGAGAAAAGTAAGGGAGATGTTTAAGGTAGGCTTCCTTGAGCAAAGACGTGAAGAAGGTGAGCTCTCCAGGCAAAAAGAACAGGCTGTGTTTGTTCAAGAGAGGTCAGGGAGCCCAGAGTGGCTAGAATAAAAAGAGCCGGGAGCGGGGGACCAGAAGATCAGATCTGATATTGGGCCGTCAGCCCTGGCGAAGACAGTCACTTCAACACTGAGTGAGACGGGTCTGGGATCAGAGGGGTGACATGGTCTGACGTGGGTTTCAACAGACTCATTCTGACTGCTGCACTGAGAACAGACTGAGGCGAGAGGAGAGCAGGAGAGAAGAAGTGGGGTCAGCCCAGAGGCTGTGCAGTCATCCAGGGAAAGATGGAAGTGGTGTGCCACCATGGCAGCTGCGGAAGAGATGAGGAGTGGTCGAGGCTGCGCATGCCGTGAAGGACAGCGTACCCTGGAGGATTGGGATTGAGGGAGAGGTGCTGCGGGTGACCCCGAGGTGCTCGGCTTGGTGGCACCTCACTTGAAATGAGAAGGAGCAGGAACGGCGTTTCACGGTGTGGAGGCCATTGATGATGAGCAACTCCACGGAGTGATGCAGGCAAAAGCCTGACTGGGTGACGGGAGGGGGGAGCATTGGAAACCCTGAGTGTAGACAGCTCTTTTGAGAAGTGTCGTCAGTGGACTTCTCTGAGTCCTTGTTAATTACCCTTGACAACATTGTCCTTTGATTATCCCCTTTTTGAAACCGTATTTTCCCCCAGCCTCCATAATCTTACGTCTCTGGACACGAAGTTTCTATTTCTCTTACTGACTGGCATTGAGTGCCCAAGGACTTTGAAGGATGAACAATAGTCACGCCAGACACATTGGGACACAGGAGGAACGGGAGGAAGGGCATTCCAAAGAGAAACCAAATGAGAAAAGGCCTGAAGAGGTACACGTGTTCGGGAGTGAACGCTGGTTCTTGTGTGGTTAGCTTGTGCTTCATATGGGGACCAGAATGACTGCAGACCAGGCCACGGTGGTAAAGAAGAGTGTTAGGCCGGGCAATGCAATCATCTGGAAGCTGTTCCAGAAACCTAGTCCAGGCAGCAGAGAAAAGAAAATAGGACAGTACTGACAGACCTACAAGTGGCCATCAGGGAAACGGGCTGCAGAGGTAGGGTCAGAGGTGAAGCTGGATTTTCAATCTTGAACCACTGTAAGAAGAATGCCACCTTCTAAAAACACAGAGAATAGGGGTGTGGTGGGGAAAATATCACAGAAGATGGCTGATTCAGTCCATCGTGAACTGAGTTAGTGGCATTAGCAGAAGATGAAGATAGACCACAGAGACAGACAATAGACCAACAATATTAAAGCTCAGGGAAATGGGGCTTGGGGTATCATTCACATAGGACTACTGAAGATGCGTGTGAGTGTAGGGAGTGAGGAGAAGAACATGAATGACAATTTTGAGGACGCAGTATTGGTGTGTAAGGAATGGGGAAAGGGAGAATGTGCAGCGAGGAGCTGTCAGGGTAAGGTCAGAGAGGTGAGGAGTCCCCGAGCCAAGGAAAGGAGAGTGTGGAGGTGGCAAGATCAGCATCAGTGCGCGGGCCACGAGGTGCCGAGAGACAGCTTTGGTCTACAGCTCAAAGGGGGGTGGTCAGGCGCGCAGGGAGCAAGTGCTGGGGTCCCTGCGGGAAGTCTGGCTGCGGAGGGAGGACCCGCACACCCTGGTTTGAAGGGATGGCAAGATCAAAGGGACATCTGTGAACAAACAAGAGGGTAAAAACACGAACCAGGAACACATACCTGGTGAGAATGAATCAAATGGGTAGGATTTTTCCATCCTGAGCTTTTCCTCTATAATTTTTTAAAATTCTGGAACCTACTGCCAATATTAACAAAAATTCATAAACAGTTCATCAGCTTATTAGCTTTGGGTTTAAAAGGAATGTTCATGATTGATTTTCTTAATACTGCATGTATCTTTCATTCTGTTTTCTGCCAGAGAAAATTTTCCTAGTTGACACACACACACAAAATGCATCAATATTTTATTGTCTTCTACGAAGATCATCCTGGCTGTTAACTATATATTCATTATATTATTAAATTTCTGAATTTATTCAAAGAATATTTTGCTATTGACATTTATCCATGAAAGAAATTACATATATGCATAATATTTTTAAATTTTGTTCCACTAGCTTTTTTCCAGAGCATCGATGGGAATTATTTCTAGTTGGTAGCCTGTATTACTATAGAAAAGTAGTAGAAATCTGCAGTTATAATTAAGGAGAAACTTGGCAAAACATAATTGGCTCTGTGGTTTATTATATAGCTACTTATCTTACCACTAAAATAATTTAGGAATAAAATATTTAAATCTCTGAAAAACATGAGTTAAGCTGCCTTAAAATCATGGGTCTACACTTGGAACATATATTAATATAATCATTTAGCTCAAATGAGTAATACAATGGAATTTTATAAACATACTGTTTTAAACCATTAAAAGTTTTATTTAAAAAACATTTTTTCCCAAATCCATTCCTAGTTTTGCTCCATACCAGTGTTGCCATACTGAGATAAATAAACATGGGACTACTTGTATGAAGCAGAGAGCCTCCCCTGCCCTCTTCTTTCAGCTCTGGACTTGGTGAACTTGTTTTGGTCTGAGTCAGAATTTGAAAACTAGCTTCCTCGACGAGTTCCTGTTTTCGATAAAGACAGGCTAGGTTATTTAAACTAAACCTGTCACAGAAAACCAATAATGATGGATACATTTTTTAAAGTTCATAGAAACATTCAAGAACCAAAATGACAGAAGGAATTACCAGTATAAATGCTAAGAGAAAACCAGAAAAGTAAACAGAGAATTCAAAATTACTTTTGCTCTTAAGATATTTGATAACCCAGACTGGAAATGTAGCTGTGTTTTGATGATGTTGAAGAGTGAGGGGAACAGAAATGTAAACCCTTGGCGCCTGTCAAAGGCGGGGAGCCTACTGGAGATGCCCACCTCACTCTGCAGTAGACGTGTTTTGCTGGGAACCTGAAGACTGTGCCCAAGGTGAAGGTACCATCAGCTACCACCCCCAGGAGCCTGGGGGGGGGTGCAGAAAAATAGGGGGAAAACATGAGCTCCAGTGAATCTCTGCCCATATTCACCAAGGTGATCCAAGAAAATTCAAACCAAGAATATAAAATAATATCAGAACTATAAAGGTGCCAGAAATATCAAAAACTTTAGGGAGGAAACTAAATGTTTTTGAATGGTATTAAAGAATATCAAAGTGAATGGAGGGCTGTGCCATATTCATAGACTGGAAACTGGGTAGTGGAAAGATTCAGTTGTGATTTTGAGCCACATTTCAACATGTTTGTTTTTAGAACTTGATAAGTTTATTCTAAAATTGATATGGGCATGCAGAAGTCACAAATAAAGACTCTTAAAAGAAGGAGATAACTTGCTCTCCAGATAACAAGATTTATACAAAGCTATGATAATTAAAACAATACGGTATTGGTGTTCAGACTGACAAACCACTGAAACAGAAGAGCCCAGTAGACTGTATATAAATAAGATTTCATACTATTACTGTTCATAATGGCTCAAAGGCAATCTAAATCGCCATTATGAATCTTACTACCATGATAGAAATGAGATGTGAATGAGCTTGCATCCATGTGAAGTTTAAAAACAGGAAAAATTCGCGGAACCGCCATCTTCCAGTAATTTGCCAAAATGACCAACACAAAGGGAAAGAGGAGAGGTACCCGCTATATGTTCTCTAGACCTTTTAGAAAACATGGAGTTGTTCCTTTGGCCACATACATGCGAATCTATAAGAAAGGTGATATTGTGGACATCAAGGGAATGGGCACTGTTCAAAAAGGAATGCCCCACAAATGTTACCAGGGCAAAACTGGAAGAGTCTACAGTGTTACTCAGCATGCTGTTGGCATTGTTGTAAACAAACAAGTTAAGGGCAAGATTCTTGCCAAGAGAATTAATGTACACGTTGAGCATATTAAACACTCAAAGAGCCGAGACAGCGTCCTGAAGCGTGTGAAGGAAAATGATCAGAAAAAGAAGGAAGCCAAAGAGAAAGGTACTTGGGTTCAGCTGAAGCGCCAGCCGGCCCCACCCAGAGCAGCACACTGTGTGAGAACTAACGGAAAGGAGCCTGGACTGCTGGAACCCATTCCCTATGAATTCATGGCATGATAAATGTAAAGAAAATAAAAGACCTCAAGACTAAAAAAAAAAATAAAAAAATAAAAACAGGAAAAATTCAACCATGTTGTTTAAGGATTTTTCGTTATAATTTTTTATTCTTCCTTTCAATGTTGTTTAAAGGCTGCAATATATTAAAGAAATCTTTGCTAATATAAGTGTTAATTCTCTGCAGACAACCATATAATCCTTAAAAATCACATAAGCAATATAAAGGTTTCTGCAACCTACATATGCCTCTTTTGGGAAAAAAGAAAAAGCAATGTATTAACAATTTAATTGGAGATTTAAAAAATGGTTTTCTTACCAAACTTTATATTAAATGAACCTATCATCAGAGCAGTGAACTCAAGTCAGATCAAGCAAAAGAACCGTGTAAAAATTATAAAGAAAATCAAGGGAATAATTATTTAAAAATTCAGCATGGTGGTGTGTCATGAGGGAGAGAAGGGGCTATGGCTGGGGCAGGTAAATGGTAGGGCAGTCCTTCTGGGATACTAGCAATATCTGTTCTGTGTCTTGTCCCTGGGTGGTAGTTATACAGGCATTGACTTAATTATTACTCATTAAACTGTACCTATACGTTTATATACTTTTCAGTGTGTGTATTATATTACACAGTGTTTTGTTTTTTAAAGAGAAAAATAAAATGGGAAAATATAACAACCTTCACATAGTGTAGAATACTGAAGGGGATTTCCTTTAGGACCATAAGAAAGTAAACTGGGGCTGTAGGTCATAAGGATTGCATTCTGACCATTCTCTGAAGAATGGCGGGTGCCCAGGACTCTCAGAATGAGCTGCTTTACAGAAATATAGGGATGAGAGGTTGCAAGATAGCATAGTAGGAGGACCCTAGGCTCAAAAAAAAAAAATCCCAACAGAGGCATCTGTGTTGAGTGGTAAGGGCAGAGGGCAACAGAAACCTGCAGCACTATAGCATGGAACTAAGTGATCAAATCAGGTCAGATGCTTTGAGAAGTTTTAACTAGAAATGGTTAGTGTGAAAAGAGTTAACTGACCTTAGGTCTACAGTCATATTGCATGGTTTTACTTTGTGGACCTCAGTTTTAAGATCAATTCATGTGAGTTCTGGAAAAACAAAAAACAAAAAACCTATAATCTCTGCTTCCAACTTAGATTTATTCAACCCTTATCCACATAATGAGGATGCTGAGGGGTCGTCCTGAGGAAGAAAGCAGGGAGGGAAGTCCCATGGCAGCTACGTGTGACCAATAAGAGTCTAAGGTATTATTTTTTTTATTTCATGGATTTGCTTCAGGGTTCAATATAAAGAAGACAGTGCATTAGAAAACCATTCCTTTATTAACTTGGAAAGCAAATATAAGTAACCATACTGTGGAATATAGGAAGTGTTATTAAGAAATGGCCAAGTCCTAGCACATCTCGTAAACTTTAAAAGAGAGGAGGGAAATGCCCCCACCCCTGCCAAAAACACAAAACCTAAATTGTTAGGGAATGGAGTTTGGGGGGAGAGAATTCACAATTAATGTCACTATTGCAAGTTGGAGGGGGAGAGTTGATGGGAAATGGACTTCAAAATTTCAGGAGCATTATTAGGAACTTGCAGGATGCCTCCCCATGATGCTCCCCTTCTGTTACTTATGGCATACGTGGTCTCTTCCCACTGCAGAGCCACTCTCGAGTCCCAGACACACAGAAGCCATGAGAGAAATACTCACGGTTGTTTAAAGCCACTGAGTTTGGGGGTTAATGGGTTACACAGCAGTAGACGAACAGTACAACGGCACAGTGTAGAAACGAGGACGAAGAACAGGGCTCACAAGCAACAGTGCTAGGCAAGCCCCTGAGAACATGAGTATGAAAGACATGAGCAGACACCTGTGCCATGCTGTCGGGCTCACTGGCGTGCTCTCCATTTGTGTAGGAGGACAACCGTTCAAAGTGGAGCCGGGAGGCCTTGCCACTGGAGTCTGATGCCCTGGGACGTTGGGACGTCTGTGTTTCCCAGTCTACCGCAGGGTGGGAAATACTGATCTGCCTGTGCTGGGAGGTGACAGAGCACCAGGTCTTTGTCCCTGGTTAGCGAGTGTTTCCCACAGATGCTAGTTCCTCCGGGAAGCCTGCTAACCCCCTACACCAGGGTTGGTGCCCCTCCCTGGTACCCTGCATTTCCCTCTCAGGGATTTGTCAGTGTTGTAATGGCCCTTCTCCTTCTCTCCCTGCCTTCTGTGGGGGCCGCGTGGCATTTCTGCCTTGGAAACACGTGGGGGGCGGGCGATGCAGAGGGACCCGATCAACTGGCCAGGGACAAACGGAACACTCATGCAGCATTCTTTCTGCTAAACTGCATTGCTTCCCATTTTCAAGATTTTTTAAATGTGTGATATAAGAAGGATTTAGAAGACATATTCACATGATCATTTTCATGGGTATTGGTGACCTCTGAACACATACAACCCTTCAAAACCTTTCCTCAAGTAAGCAGTTCTTCATCTTTTCTCTGCTTCACTGCCCCCTTGTAAACTTGCTCCCTTTAGACACTTCTCACCCCACTTAGTGGATCTCTAGATGGAGGGAGGGTTTGGCAGTGGTGCATGGAGCTTAGACATTGGCAAAAGCCCTTCAAGAACTGAGGAGTGTGGGAGGGGAATTCTTCCCTTCTCTCCTCTGTTTCCCTTGAGACTCACTCTTGGGTTAGGCCAAAATGCCCAAAAGTCCTCCCAGCTTATAGCACTGAGACCTATTTGAGAAAGTGTAAGCTTCTCTCAGTTTTCAGCAGAAAGACCTGTTCCCTCAGAGATCATGCCTGAGGCTTCCAGAGTCCATTCGGTGTTAGCATATCTCTGTGCTAACCTCACCCAGGCCACAAGATTGCCTTGTAGCTGCTGAGGATGCCACAGGCCTGGCAGAGCCATCGATGCCAGTGCCACCCACGCAGTGTCCCGGCTCAGAAGGTGCCCGTGAACTTCAGCAAGCATGCTTTGGCACTCTGTATAAATGGCAGTTAATGATTATGACCCAGACTTTCATGGCATAGCTATAAAACAAAGAACTTCTATGTTATAAAATTGAGCAAGCTCTGTATTTCCCACAGCAATAAATTCAGCTTGCCTTTTTCGTCCTAAGAACTAGTTTTGGGACTTTGTAAACTAAAGTAAGCCACGCTATATATGGGGCTGCTAAAATGAAACAAAGAAAAGTATTTTTAGTCCTATTTCTCTTTAACCACATTTACCACATTTCATTACTTCTCTGCCTACTATTGCTCTGTGGTCCCTAAGGAAATAACTAGATGAAATTGAGAATAAAAGCAACATGAAGTAGGATATTCAATATGCCAGGTTGCATATACCCAGTGAGGTCACACAACGATTAAATTTAGCTCTGGTTAACCTGATTTCCAGTGCAGTTCAATCTTGGGGGCTATGAGAAACAGAAGGTTTCTTCCACAGTGTCAGAAAATACTTATGTTGAAACATACAGTTTTGCGTGTCCCTGCCATATAAGAACATTGACACACATCAGGCAGGTTCTCCTTTGAGAGATTACTGAACATTGTATTTGTGCCATCAACTTGACAGAGATTTTATTTGGCCCAAGAGCACATTAGCCCAGCGTTCCTCTCCCCACACGCGCACTACGCATCTTCATCCTGTTGTGCTCTAGGAGCAGGTATAGAGCTCCATCTGGGTGTGGGGAGCCATGACATTTCTGACGGACAGCCCCGTTTAGTCTAAGTCTCCCCAAACTTTCCGACTTTGAATGTATTGTCCCATTGTTTGAAAAGAGGTCCCAAAGTGTAAACCAACTATATAAGTCAGAAGGAAGAATTTTCAGACATTTAAAGTTAATTACATAACAAGGCTGTGTAATTTCTTCCTGGGGAGATGGAGAATGGGATTTCCAAATCAAACTGGTTTACTTTTGTCTGGACTGGTTTTAATTAACTGGCAATTCCTCTGGAACATATGGAGATAGACCAGATCTCCTCTCAAGGTCCCTTCAAACCAGCCTGCCCTGTGCTGAATGACAATGTAAGAACAGGAAGAGATCTTGGCCGAGGAGTCCAGTTCCTTCAACTCAACTCTGAGGGAACCAAGATACACAGAGTAAGCATAGTTCACATTATTATTTTAATCCTAAGGAAAAAATAATTCTGTTGCTCTACAGTCCCATCTTAAAAAAAAAACACAACTTTTTATTGTAAAAAATACCATTAATTCAAAAGCACTTATAAAGTATACATGTGCAACTTAAAGATTAAAAATGAAACAAATATCTTCTCCTACTGTCCAAGTTAAGGGACAACCTTACCAAACTTCAGAGGCTCCCTATGCACCCCTTACTCCCCCCACAGAAAGGAGGTCACCATCTCCCTGAATACTTTGTTAATCATTCTCTTGCTTTTCTTTACAGTTTGAGCACATATGTAGCTATATCCCCACACAATATATTTGAAAGTTGTGTAGGTTAACTCAACGCTGTGTGCATTCTTCTGCGACTTCCTTCTCTCATTCATCGTCATGACTTGAGGTCCAACCGTGCTGATGCCCTTGCTCTTGTTCGTTCCTTTTCCTTTGCTGTACTATCCCACTATATGAATAGACCATGGTTTATCCATTCCACTGCTGACGGACTTTGGATCATTTCCAGTTGGCATTTTTCTTTGTTTTCCACTTGTTTTGTGTGTGATTTGCATATGTGCAAGTTCTTCAGACTCTGGAGTTAATATGTGAAGGGAGAGCCAACTTTAAATTGTAAAGTGACATTTGAGGTGAGTCCTGGGTGGTAGGAAGGAGGCAGTCATGTGAAGATTGGGAGCAGAATGTTCCAAGGAGAAAGAACAACAAACACAAAGGCTCTAGGGTGGAAAATGGTGGCGGGGGGGAGGAAGAGCAAGATGGCCCAGGCGGCCAGGGCGTCAGTGCCCGTGGAGAGTGGTCAGAGGTGGGGTCAGAGAGACAGCAGAGGCCAGGTGGTGAGGCAGTGGGAGGCTGGTAAAGAGGCCGCTCTGGGGGATGTGTGGAGAACAGGTCACACTTGGACAAGACCTAAAGCCCGGAGAGCACTGGAGGGGCTGCCAGGCCATCCAGGCAAGACATGGTGAAGGCTTTAGAAAAGAAGAGAACCACTGGCGGTGGAGAGACAGACTGAACTCAAAAATATTATGGAGATAGATGAACTTCATAGTGGGTTGGATATGAAGTGAGAAAAAGAGAAATGGGCTTGAGTCCTGCATTTTTGTCTTGAAATACCAGTGACTCATCATGGGAGTTACTGAGTTTCAGAAGAGAGGGGAAGGATGGAGGCATTTTGAAGAGCTGGGGGAACTAAATGTTTTTGTTTTAGCAGTGTTAGGCTTAAGTTGCCTAACGGACATCCAAGGGAAGTGTATCAGTTAGGCAGTTAATCTGTGAATCTAGAGAAAGGTCTGACCTGGAGAGACACATTTGCAGTCATTAGCATATCACTGGTAGTTAAAGTCCAGGGAGAAAATAAGATTACCCAGACAAGGTATAGAAGGGAAGAGGTCCGAGATCTGACCCTAAGGTACCCCCAACAGTTTTGGACAAGCCGAAGAAGAGCCAGCAAAGGATGTGGAAGTCAGAGAACCAACAAGGATGATGTCGTGGGAGCCAGGAGCTGGGACTGTCCTTTGGAAGGAAGGTAGGCTCTACTGAATGTTGCCAACAAGTCGGGGACAGTGAGGACAGAGAAATGCATGAACAAGCAGAGATGGAAAAAGCGGTTTTCCTGGAGGGGCGGGGCCGTACCCGACCAGAGCTGATGGAAGTGAATATGAGGTGAAGCAGTGGAGCTGAAGTCAGGATCGGATAAAGGGAAAGCGGTCAGCAACTGGAGTAGGGAGGGTCTGGCAGCTGGAGAGGGTATGGGGTGACAGGGGCTTTGCTTTGTGCAAGATGGAAGTTATTAGAGAAAGTTTGCACACTGATGGCAAGGATTCTCAAGCAGGGAACACTGAGGTAGGAGGAGTGTCCTTGAGAAAGGAAGAGAGGGTCCAAACACCAGAGGAGAAGCTGACCTGTGATTTGAGCAGAGGTGCCCATGAAGATTAATATTCAATGTGCTCACCACCAAGTAATTTATAACAGTAAAAACTAAAAGCCCACATGTTCAACAAGAGGAGAAGAGTTTCTTGTAATTTATATCTGCAAAATGGCAGGTTATACAGATTGCTTCTTGGAGTCACATATGTGGACACAAGTGATACACAAAAACATACATTTGAATTTTGAGAAGGAAAATGTACATCTGTATTACCTGTATAAAAACTTATGAAGGGAAATGCATCAGAACATCACCAGTGGTTACTTTGCATCCTGATTTGCGTGATCTTTCTTTCTTCTGTACCTTTTAAAAAATGTCCCAAGTGTTTATAATGAGCATGAACTATTTGTATCATCAGGAAGAAGACAATTCATTTATTTTGAAAAACAGATGGCACAAGACATAGCATTTTCTCTTTTGGCCAGACATCCATTTCCTTTTGCCTGATATATGCAAAAATATTGAAGGAGTGATACTGTTTAAATTTAGATTAATTCCACATTGGTTTTTCTTTTTTATTCTTATCTGTTGCATCTCCTCATGGTGTTAGGCATGTTTCACTCCTACATGTGCCAAGTTGTTGCTTATGCTCTTTCTTGAGCACTGGGCAATCCCCCAGGTACTTCTAAATAGTCCTGCCAGGAAAGTTGACAGGAATACTGCCAGGGAAGTCACCCAGCACCTTCGTGATGGGAAGATGACGAAGCGGGAGGGCCCTGGAGCCTTTTAGGGAATCCCAGTAACTCATTTAATTGAGAAATGTGGCTTCAAGCAGTTGAAGCCACAAGCAGATCAGCTTTCTCAATGCTGAATATTTAAGTAACTGCTGGAGCCAGAGTAAGTATATGGGTCCCAGGAACCACTCAGATTCCCAAAGAGAATTCAGGGCTGTTGTCAAACTGGAGGAGCCAGTGGATGCCAGCAAACAACTGACGTTGACTGCAAGCTGTGATCCAAAAATCCTGACCTCACTGACCTGTAACCACAGATGTAGTGGTCATATTTCCACTCGAGTAGGCTTTCATTCATTTTCAAATATTTACTTAGCACTTACAAGGCACAGAAGTTATGCTAGAAGCCAGATATGCAGTATCAAATATAAAAGGCCTGGTTGCTGTCCCCCCATCCAGTGGGGAAGAGACACAATGCAACACGTTTTGAGGATGTGTTAAATGCTACCACAAAGGAAGCACTATGAGCTATTATGGAAGTGATAGCAGGAGTGTGGCTTCCAGAAAGAAGGGAAGTTTAAGCTAGGATATTTCTGAGGGTGGGAATTAGTGGTGTGAACTGGAGGAAAGGGTGAAGGGGGGTGGGCGGCAGGGAACGTGTGTATGAGAAGACCCAGAGGAAGGCGCGAGAACTCCAAGGGGCCAGGGAAGACCAGCAGGGCTAGAACACAAGGCAGGAAGGGCAGCGAGAGCAGCTGTAGAGGAGGGTCTGGAGACTTAGGTTGAAGGAAGGCAAGACTGGAGATGGGAGATCACTTAGGGGGCTGCAGTCACATGATGTGGAGAAATAAACTGCTTGAGAAATATCCAGGAAGTAGAGCTGCCAGGACTTAGTGGTTAACTGATATAAGGGAAGCTTAGATCACGGGTGTCAGATCTTTCTCTTTTCTAATATAAGCATTCAGTGCTATCCATGTCCCTCTAAGCACTGCTCTAGCTGTATCCCACAATTTTGGCATGTTGTGTTTTCATCTTCATTCAGCTTAAAATACTTACAAATTCTATTTAGAAGTTTGTTTAATTTCCAAATATTTGTGGCTTTCGCAGATCCCTTTCTGTCATTGTTTTCTAGTTTAATGCTACTGTGGTCATTCGTTTTAAATTTATTTACTGAGACTTTTTTTTTATAGCCCAGGATTTAGTCTGTGTTACTGTGCCTCCCCAAGACCAGTTGATTCCCTTCTCTTTTTAAGCTGACCTCACCTTGCCTTACCTGACTTCTTTGTCTTCTTCTTCTTCAACGATCTCTCCCCGGTACATAGGAGTGAAGAGAAGGTCAGGCCTGCATGCATTTCCTGCAGTCTGCAGATTTTTTCTCAACACTGCCTGTGAAGAACTATGCACCAATGCCACAAAAATAAGCAGTAAAATATTGGCACACTGTAGTCTAAATCCATATTTGGAAAATAAATTAAAGAATCACAGTCTGCAGAAATGAGACACTGACCACAATATTTACAACCTTTACATTATTATGCAGAGTTTAGCCTCCCTGGGGCAGAGCCACACAGTTGCAAACATCTCCTTCCCAGAAGGTCTTTCCCCATTAGGGTGGCTTCCCAGAAGAAAAAGACATTCGTCTTCAAAGGCCAATTCAACCTCCTATCTCTTAAGATATTGCAGGAACTTTAGAATTTTAATTACCATTCTCTCTTCAATGAGGATGTATACATATAACTTGATATCTGGTCTCCCCCAGCGGCATCGCCCTTTATTATTATTGTTCAGTGAGGAAGAGAATCATGTGTTGGGCTGGGAACATGAGCTGGGAATTGTGGATTCTGCTTTACCTCCTGTGAGTAGCTAGAATGTAAGCTTCTGAATGCACGTGGGTGCCTACTGATGTCTAATACCAGCTCCCGGCCCCTCTACCTTCTGCTCTCCTCTAACCACAGTGGCCCCTGGAAAGTGCTTGTTCAACTTGGTTCTCACAACACTGTAATTCTGCTAAGATTTGAGACGCTGGTCTCTGCAGAGAACTCGTTGCCGAGATGGGATCCTCTTTGATCGCGTCCTCAGGGAACGCGGTACAGGTCCCTGCCTCCTGACCTAACAAAGGAGCAACTGATAAAACTAAGTGAGGAAATTCTGGAGTTGGTAGTTTAATTTCTCTAAGTCCTTAAAGTCACCAATTCCAGGGAATTTGGTAGTATTTAAAGGGAAGAAAACAAGGAGTTGTTTGGGTTTGGGTTTTTTTTTCCTGTCATTCGGAACGTTGTCCATGGAAGGAGGAAGTGGGATAGAACCGGGGCTATAAAGCGGGTTAAGAAGTCATGTGGTAGCCTGCAGCGACTTTAATCGAGACCAACTTGAGGGCACTTTTTATTCTCTGTTGAAGGTTATTTCTTCTTGGGGGTCTTAAAAACCATGAAGTCTACCCACACTCCTTAACTGGAAATTTCTAGCCTCATCTGTGCCACATCTGAGGAGATCACCTGTGCTTCTGTGGACATCTTGAGAAGCTCTGTTCGAACCCTCACATTTTATTTGATTTCTCCATCAGGCTCCGGTTTTGAATTCCACAAGTCCTGACTCAACCACAGCCCTAATGAGAGAAGATGTCCTGCATTCTCGAGTGTCCCTAAGGAGTATCGGGAACCTCCATGTCCCATGAGGCTTCCAAGCCAGGGCAGTAGCTCAGCTTCTCCGAGAGTGACTGTCTGTCCCTGTCCTTAGGCCACCGGCCCTGCCCCCGTCACATCAGGACCCAGCAGTCGGCAGCTGTCCGAGGTCGTCAGAGCCCCAGCTGTCGCCGCAGGGGACTTCTACAGTACGGTCATGCTCTGAATGTCACTGTCCACCACATCACAGTGCAGGGTTCTTCACTGTAGTCTGCGCTTGTACCCCAGAAGCTTCTACTGGCCTGTTGAGCAGCCCGCATCTGTTCCCAGGTGGATCTGGTAGTTTGCATTTGAGGTAAGACGTGGGAGACCGCGCAGTTTCTTCTAAGATGATTACGTAGAAAAAATCCAGAAAATAATGTGTTTTTAAGAAAGCAGTGGTGGGAATTACTGGAGAGGCATGCTGTGGAGGCTGTTCCCTCAGCCCCTGACAGCAGAGGCATCCACCCCAAACGGTGGCGATGTTGAGGCTGAGTGACCCCGAGCCATTGCGGGGCTCCCGGCGGTGACAGCACTGCCAGAGTTAGGTTTTCTGTAACCCAGTCACAGGAAAACGGGGTCTCTTCTGCAGAGTGTGTTTACGTGGGGAAAATAGCTTTGACTCACAGTACACGTAGTAGAGCCTTGTGAGTGGGTTTAGACAGCGGTGCTCGAGGAGCATAAGGGCCGGGCGTTCCCCCTGAGCTGGTTGGGGGAGACCCGAGGGCCAGGCCCAGGAAGGATGCTGGAATCTTACGGGTCTCTTTGGGCACAGACGGTCCCAGGCTGACCCGAGTGGATACACTGTGGGAGAGAAGGTGTGAAGGTGGGTTGGGGTCCAATTAGGGGCCCTAACGGGCTCCAGACTTCACTCAAGGCCAGATGCTGATTGGTGGGCACTTGGTAACTTTGTGAAGCGAGAGGCAAGGGTAGAAGGAAGACATGCACCTCCGATCCCCCTCCCCCACAGTCGTGAGGCCTCTCAGGATGTCAGTTCACAGTCCGCGGCTTTCCCTCTGGCCACTGAGAAGTAGACTTGACCCCTTTGCCAGTAAGAGATGGCAGTGAGGAAAATAAAGATGTTTTGAACAGTGGGAGCCACCAGAACCATGGTCCCTGCTATCTCATACTCGTTCATTCAACAGATAACTGATCGAGGGCCTTCTGTGTACAAGGTGCTCTCAACACTGGTTCCTTAGGGAATCAGATCTCAGGTGAGAATGAACCTGAGGGGCAATCCAGGACCTCAGAAAAGGCCCTCAATAAACCCATGACTCGAGTGAGCTCCCAAAGCCACAAGAGGAACAGATGGAGTCTGGTGTCGCCTGCCTATGGCTGGAGAACACAGACAAGCCCGTGTCAGAGGCCAGTGAGGACACGCTTCAAAGCCATGTCATGCTGGTGGTTCCTGGAACGGGAAGACGGTCGCTACGCTACATGACTGTCTTCCTTTGTGTTTTCAAGCCCCAGAAACAGCACTGAATGGAACTGTTGGTGTTTGTTCCAACACCGGATCCAAGTAATTCCAAAACCTAAATCTCAGCCCCAGCCTGTCTGCAACCCCGTCGGTCTGTCATGATGGCTGACTGCAGAGCATCAACCGCTGAAATGTCACCACGGATCGCCCTCCTGACAGAGAATCAGACCACACGGGCAGTGCGTGGTGAGTGTGAGTTCCTGCCTTGTTCACACAAGGGCTAGCTCTTTACGCAAGTTCACGATGTAAGTCGAGAAGTGCCGCCTTCCTTATTTGGGGGAATTAACCCAGGGAAGAAGGAAGAAAGAAGAAATGCTGTCCAAAGGGTCCTGAAAGCTGCAGGTTTGGCTCCTGGGAATAAAGTACTAGGAGGTGCCAGCGCCCAGTGGCCCTTGAGCCAGGGCTCCAGCCGGCTTGGCGAGGGGAGCTTGCAGGGGGGCGGGGAGGCCACCCTCCCGCAGGTGTGATTAGGAGCCGCTGATGATCAAAAACACTAGCTTATCCTTTCACTTCTGGAACCAGGCTGGTGAGCAGATTGCTTTAGACACAAATGTGCCTCAAAACTGATACCCACTGTGCTGTCCAGTCCCCTCCCCACAGCTTAGCAGACTCCCTACTGACAGCTCTTAGGTCACCACAAGGTTTTGGAAAGTTTCATTTGGGCTCTTTAAGATGCAGTCATATACATTTGAAGGTATAAATCTCCTGTTTGATTGGCAGCCCCATCCTCCCACAGTGCAGGCTAGCATCACGGCCCCAGGGGGGTGTGCGTGTGCGTGCGTGTGTGTGTGTGTGTGTGTGCATGTGTGTATGTATGTATTGCAGAGGGGTAGTGAGGGAAATCGGGGGCAGGTTCTGCTCTTCCCCTACCTTTCCCCCTCCTGGCTTACCCTCTGAGAGGGGGTCAGGGACAAAGAGAGAAAGAGACAAAGCCTGTGCCCCATGCCTGCCCTGCAGAGTGGTGCTCCCCACCCACCTTGGCTGGTCATGACAGCGCTGCAGCCCCTCCAAGGGGGGCTAATGGGCAGGCGACTGGCCAGTAACCCTGTGTGTCTAGCAGAGCCTGCTGAGACCCTGCCTCCATATAAGGTCACTTCTCTGATGCCTGGTGCGGCGGGTCCAGGCAAGGGTACAGCTTTCTCCAGCCCCACCGCCTCTGCCTTTAGGAACTGGGACCTCAGGCCAGGGTAAGATATTGCATATATTTTTATATACGATGTATATTGTATATAATCTAATACACAAACATATAGCTTTATATAGTTCTGTAACTATATTATATATACCCGCCTCTTCACTCCCGTACCTTTAAGAATCTTTCCTCTTCACCAGAAATGTGTTTCTCCACGTGGCACCACTAAAACCCAGCCCAGACACCTCCCCCTTTTCCTCCTGCATGTCCTCTCACTTCAATGGAACATAACACACTGTCCCTCCCAGGCCATCAGCTCCTCAAGGGCTGATGCTGCACATACTTCATTGTTTTTGCCCCTAGCACCTGAGGAAATATTGAAAGAGCTTCAGAAATCCTATAACAAATTGCCTTTAGATATGTCATTTACTATTTGTGTTCATTCCACTGGCTGCGGCAACTACCACTCTCCTTCCATTGTTAGCTTTGCAGCCAGCACAGGCCCATTCACAGAGTGAAGGAACGTGGAGAGGGACCAGAAACGTGGCCTAGGTGACCAGAGCTAGAGGCGTGTCGGATGAAGGAAGGGCAGAGCCATCCCAGTCATACAGTCACTTCTCTGAGTTGCCTGTGCCCTGTGTTTGTATCTTCCTTATTAATCGAGATTGCAAGTAAGACCTTAGATAAATATGTCAGCCTGCACAAGGCAATGCCCATAAAATGTTTATTGATGGCCAGATACAAATTGCTTAGGGAGGCGTTCAAATTCCTGGATAAGAGAGCCTTAAATGTCATCCTCCCTTGGGCCTGCCTGGGACCAGTTTGGACGGAGGGGACGTGCTGCTTGAGGTGGCAGGTGTACCCATGAGGACGGCTCAGATTTTAATAAATGGGAGTTGGATGCAAAAGCAGATTCAGAGACTGGGAAATCCGAGCATGGTTGAGGGAAATGGTGTTTACACGTAACTTTGTGGGACACACCATGTCTACATGAGGCGAGGGGCATTTTCGCTGTACCGCTCTATCCCAGGTGGCCGAGAGGCTGGACGCACAAAACTCAGATGTGTAGACTTATTGTGTGTCCAGGCAGAAGAGGCCAGAAAACGCCTTTCAGCTGCTGCTGATGAATGAACGGCATCTGCCTAGGGAATGCTCATCGAAGCGTTGGCACACCCATCATGAAGGCCGTTCCCCAAACCGGGGTGTTTGCTCTTCTTCAGTCAGACACAGTTCGAGAATCCCCAACAGAATATAATGATGAACTCTGACCTTCAGTCTGAAGATGCTGATGTGTGGGTGGAGCTCTCTGCACAGAGTTTGGGGAGCACAGACCCCCGTCTGCCAGAAAAGCAGTTGAAGGAACACAGCTGGGCTCTCTATTCAGGAACATCATTTATGATTTTCAAATGGACGGCAAATGGCTCCTAATAAAGTGTTTACAGAGTAGCTGATTTACTCAAGTAGCCGTGTGGTTTTAAAATCTGGAAGGCATCTGAACAGGTGACAGATGACTTTGCCTGCCTGGATGGAGTCGGGGTGATGCAAGGCAATAAAATAGAGACGTTTGTCTACAAGCAAACCCATATCTTTCTCTGTTCTGCCATCCAAATGTGCTGACCCCGAGTGCCCCAGTGAGCCTGAGGTTCTCTGCAGGGTATGAACAGGCTGTCCTGTGAGGCATGCACGCCTGAGAGCCGGGTACACACCAGAGTGAGGATGAAAGGCCAAGACCATAGACTAGCTGCTCAATAAATATTTATTGAATTGATTATTATTGATTGATTAATTATAACTTAATAGATAAGAAGACTGATGATTCCTCTTAGGTGTCAGCCTAGACTACGGCTAGGCCGTAGTCTCCAGTTACTTAATGAAACACAATGTTGCTGTGAAGGTATTTCATAGATGTGGTTAACACCGACAATCAGTTGACTTTCAGCACAGCGGATTACCCTTGATAATGTCGATGGGCCTCACCCAATCAGTTGGAGGCCTTAAGAGCAAGACGGAGATTTCCCAGAAAAAAAGAAATCCTGCCTGAAGATGGTAACATTAACCCTGCCTGCATTTGCAGCCTTCCAGCCTGCCCACTGGATTTCAGACCTGCCAGCCCCACAATCGCATAGGCCAGTTCCTTAGAATAAATCTCTGAATATATACGTATGTTCTGCTTCTCTGGAGAACCCCCACAGGCACAGAAATCCTCAGCCTTCCTCCTCCATGTTGCTCCTAGAACTAAGTCCCTCAGGCAAGAGATTGAAAAACACTTTTCCAGTGAAGCTGAGCAGCTCAAGGAAATTCCTGAACACAAATACTAGCATCACAGGTTCCCTGGTTCCAGAGCTCAGCAGGTCTCCCCACAATGAACCCTACGTCCATAGAACCCACCCAGATCCTCAGAGCTTACCATTAGCTTCTCAGTCCCCAATACTTAAATCTGAGTATCTTCCCTCTGACATGAAAGAGAGACCAACACAGGAGACAACCAGGTGGAGGGAACAGAGACTCGAGGAAGAAGAAAACTTCAGAAGTACTCTCATTGGTATTCTCAGCAAGATGATTGAACAAGATACTATTTTTCAGAAAAGGAAAACTCAGAGAATAACAACAAAAAAGAACTCTTGGATATTAAGATATGACAGCAAGGTGGAAAACTCAGTAGAAGTATTAGGAGGTAAAAGTCAGGAAAACTCCAGGATATAGAGAAAAAGGAAAAATATGGGGAAAAGGACAGAAAAGTTAAGAAAAGAGAGAATAAGTTCAGGAGACCTAATAACTGAAAAGAAAATGCAAAGAATGTGTGTGAGAGAGGAAATCATCAGAGAAATAATTCAAGAAAACTTCTGGAAGTACAAGACATGAGTTACCTGACTGGAAGGACCCACTGAGCACCCAATATAATAATTGATTCTTTTGCAACATTGGAAGCAAAAAAGAAAGAAAGAAAGAAAGAAAGAAAGAAAAAATCCTGCAAATGTCCAGAGAGAAAAAATAGGTGGCATACACACAAGCAAGAATCAGAAAAGTATCACAGCTCAGCAGTGGAAGTTAGAAGGCAATGAAGTAAATTCTCCAGTATTCTGAAGGAAAATTAAATTTCCAGTTTAGACGTCTATGTTCAGCCAAACTGTCAACCGTGCATCAGATGGATCAAGATATTTTAGACACGCAAGGTGTAAAATAAATTAATTCCCATGCTCCCTTTCTTGGAAAGCTACTAGAAAATGTACTTCCCCAAAACGAGAGGGTGGGAGATGGGGGGCACAGGAAGTAAGACACCCAGGACAGAAAGGCACTGAGGAGAGTCTGCAGCGCCAGCAGAGGGCGGGCCCAGGGGTGTTCACCGGGCCCACAGGCACCCATCAGTCCTGGGCAGAGTAGAGGGGTCTCAGGCAAGCTCAGAAAGTGAAGTCAGTGCTTCCACATGTCTTGAGAGGAGATTTGGACAGATGCAGAACAGTTTGAGGCTGAATTCATAATAAAAACGTGAAAACCAAATAAGTAAAAAAAAAAAAAGATGATTGTAAAGTTCAAGGAAAACAGAACTTTGGACAGCAAATTGCTCATGGCGCATCGATGAATAAATATTCTTTAGTTATAGTAACGTAAACACTACACACTGACCTAAACAATATTATGATAGGCCAGTATGGGGGAGGGAGGTGCCCGCTCAGGGGCACTGTTAAATCCCAGGGCACCATGCACTCAGCTCTAGATCAACGTGGGGCTCCAGCCCCCACCAGCAGAAAAGGAGAGACAGATCGCAACACCATGAGAACACAAAGGAGAGAAAAATGCTTCAAGTCTCTAACACACATCATATCTTCTCGTTAGACTTGGAAAACATTTGCCCAGTTCCAGATCTCTGGACATATTCTCAAGAAACATGGCTACTTCCATCTATTATAAGAGTCCCCAGGGAGAGCATGGTTGAGTACTTAGGATTCCAATTTATATATTATGGTCTTGTGTTTCCCAACTTGAAATACCACAGCTAATGTGTCAACATTAAAAATGCAGCACTCGAGGTATATGCTAATGTTTAATTTAATTTTGCATTTCCCTGGCACCTGGAGAAATTAAGAGCCTGGGGAAAATAATGATTAGCAATTATTTGTGACTTAGATCACCCTGCAATTGCAAAAACCACTTTTAAGTGCTTTTAAGGTATTTTTTTCTCAGCACCCCTCCGTGAGAAGGTGGCTCTGCTCCAGACAAGTTAAGCAAGGTGATTCCCACAAATCACAAGGAGTATGTAAGGGAGAATGGAATTCTCATGACCTTCCATCCAGGTTCATCTGTGTGTGTAAAATTTAGGGGGCACTTCCTCAGCACAAAACTGAGTATAACCTGGTATCAAGTGGTTACACTCTGCAGCTGTCCACGCCACTAGCAACAGAAGAAGGAAACCCTTCACCCAGGTAGACGTTCCTAGGTAGAATGTGCAAAACTCTTGTATTATTTTCCTCTGACACGGTAAATCCTGTCTTCCTCATACTTTTACATCTCATTCTATAACGTTAAAAAACAGTATTCTTTAGAAGGCCGTATTCTTTCAAATGGTACAGAGTGCCCTGCGCCGGAGCTATGACCCTTTCTCCTCAGTTGTGCAGTCAAAGTAGCTGCTGGTCCGAGGGATGCCCTGGCAGGTCCCCAAAAGAGCACAACATAAGCGACAGTGTTTCTCAATCTCTTCTATTTTAAAAAGGGGAGGTAATGCTTAATATAAAAGAAATGCATTGCTAACTGTGAGATTTAATGTGTCCTTGAATCTCCAAGCTCAGCCCTGGGAGGGGGCCCTGAAGATGACACGGGCTCCTGCAGGCCAGACCCCTGAGCCTCCTGTGGGGGCTTGTCCGCTGGGGCAGGGACCACACCTCTCCCCGTGCCCCGTGATGCTGTGGGGCTGGTGCGAGGACCAGGGCGCTCACAACCTCTGGCCAGGCAGTGCCTTTCTCAGGTGACCTCAGGCAGTTGTAGAAGCATCTAAGGCGGGCTTCTATCCTTTTCACTGCTATTGTCAGGCTCAGGGTTTGAACAATGGCATGTGTGGGGTTTCCCACCCCCACCCCCATATTTCTGTTCACCATATTTGAAGTGATTAAGCAGAATTCATTTAAGAGGGGTAAAACCTTTTAAGGTGAAAAAAAGAGAGACCGTGAACCACTTTGGATTTTGTTTTTAAAGAAAATTCCTAAGCTTTAAAACTGTCACCTTTAAGACAGAACAGTGTCCCACATACATTCCTGTTGAGAATCTCCAGCTACCCAGGCAACGTGTTCTATTTTTTTTTTTTTTTTGCTTCCTAATCTTAAAATTCACATTTCTTAAACAACCAGTGGGCTTGTCTTATATTTCCAGCTACAGAGTTATGTAAAGGCTATTATTTTTCAGGGGAGGGAAGAGAACTATTAAAGAAGCCAGCCTAAAAGGGGAAAAAGCCAGCAGATTGCAGCAATGATTTGAAGTTCCAGCACATTTCTGCGCTTAAAATAATCCGGTTCCAGACTGCCCCACTTGCCGTGGAGCCACCTCCTCAGGCCTGCCCACGGCTGCATCTGGGGACCGGAGCCGGAAGAAACGGGGCTCCTCTGTGAGCAGCCCTCCTTTCCTCTGTAAGCTCTGGAGCTTTCTCATGCAATCAAAGGACATAAAAATGAGGTGGAAGTTGATAATAGACAAATCAAGATAAAAAACAAAGAAGGCAGAGGGAGGGATGTGGGCTTTCTCAACAATGCAGCCATCAGTCTGTAAGGGGAAAATCAACGGCCAAGAGAAGCTTTTTATCACACTTAGTCAATCAACACCTGACCACTAGATGTAGTGCCTGTGTTGGACTTGGGGGGGGGAGGGGTCAAAGTTAGAAGCAGCACAGGACATGCCTCCAGGGTCTCAGAGTGCACAGGGAGGGGTGAGAGACAGAATGATGGCCCCATGGTCCTAATTCCCAGAAACTATGGTATGTTACCTTACATGGCATACTTTGCAGCCGTGATTGAGTTAATCTTGGGTGAGG